>NC_139838.1:27218001-27593001 GCF_963691815.1 Echiichthys vipera
GAGGCACGCTCGACCTCCTGCTTCCCTCTCTTTCTCTCTTTCACCCTGTCTTTCTACTCCTCTCTAACACACGCATCCCTCCCTCCCTCCGCGCGCTGCCTTCACAACTAGCTCCTGGTTTTCAGGGGAAATTCAAAGTAATAATCTGTGACATTGCCCCAGAAATTAATAACATGTTTTTTTAATAACGGCTGTAAGCGAAAAGTAAGTGTTTGGCCTTTTACGGAACTTATGAAAGCCTGTCAGTGTCAAAAGTGTTTTTTGCATGTGTGTATCTTATCCTCCTGAGACCCAAGCTTATGTTTAGTATGCATTTTGAATTTCCCCTAGCTTTTTGGAGTTAGTAGGACCTGATGAGCACAAAAAGGAAGTGTTGTCTTTGAACAGGAAACGGAAAAAAATGATGTCCTCGTAATGAATAAACGTATTAAACTGTTCATCTTTTTGTATCAAAAACTTTATATCAATGTCGACTAATTTGTACCAACTGCAAAAACGGTCCATGCCCTTTAAAACAGTTAAAGGTATGTTTTAGGGGCGGGTGTGACTCAGTGGGAGGGTGTGTCGTCCTCCGTTCCAGAGATCGGAGGGTCGATCCCTAGCTCCCCCGGTCGAAGTGTCCTTGGGTAAGACACTGAACCCCGAATTGCTCCTCGTGCTGCGCATGGGTGTGTAACTGTGGTGTGAATGGTCTGTAGATGTCCACTGCCATCAGTGTGAATGTCTGTGTGAATGAATGAATGTGAATGGTAACTGCACTATAAGTTGCACCTAAAAACCTTCAAATGTCTCAAAAGCCGACAGTGCTCCTTATAATGCGGTGCTCCTTATATATGGACCAATATTGAGCCACTACAGGTCTCGCAACTACGGTGAGCAGCCGCCGACTCTATTTTCCCCGTAGAAGAAGTAACGCGCGGTGCATGTTGAGATATACGACTGTGTGAAGCGTGCCGTTTCATTTCCATGTGTGTGTTTGTGTAAAGAGCCCAAAATGGCTACTTTTTCCGACTTTGTAACTGAAACGCTGATACTCGGGTGTGACGTCAACCTCCGACTTTAGACTTCCAGGGTAAATGATTCGCACCGTTAGTTGGGCCCACTTGGCATCACTTTCCAACATGCAGGGCACCAAGGCGAGGTCAAGGCAACAAAACCAAAACTACTTGGTTAGATTCAGTAACAGGACGTGGTTTCGGTTAAAATAAGGAAGTTACGTGAGTTAGAACGAGTCGATGTTGACTTAAGGTTTGACATGGGACATGACTAGCGACCTCCCCTGTGTTTGTTTGACGATCCACCGACCACGACCTACGACCTCCGACCTCCAACCTCAGCAGACCCTGTACCTCTTAATACTACGTCATCTCACAGCACTGCAGTCACAACTGGTTTGGTTTGTCTTGTATTTCATTTCCTGTTTGTTTACCATGAATTAATTTATTGTCTGCAGTATTTAGATATGTGCTAAAGCTTAAAAGAGTCATATTTGGAGACAATTTTGCTGTTTTCTTAAGTGGAATCGGCCAAAGTAAGTGTTTTATAATCAGGATCACGATGTTATTTTGTGTTATGATCTCAGTTGAACTCAATTCAACCTTTTAAGCTTCGCTCTTGAGCCCACCGTCACTGGCAGAGTGCGTCCTGAGGGCAAGGCCACGATCAGTCCAGCAGCTGAGGGGTTAACGAGCTGCTGCCTCACTCAATCAGCCGCTCAATACACACATTTGGTTTGCAAAGAGCGCATTGTGCCGGAAAGCAATTCAGTTAATTTCCCCCACAGTCTCGTAAAACCATGACTGGGGGCTCGTGATCCCGTCTGTTTGAAATGACTTGACGATGACTTAACGTGAATGTTATAATATCGGTTGCAGCCTGAGTGATTCAGCGAGCGCTAACACTCTCACACTTGTGTTCCTTGGATTTTTCCTTCATGTGCGTGAGGCAGCTGCTGGATTGTGCCTGTGGCGAACCTGTTTGATGGTTCCTGTGCCATGCAGCACACTCTGCTCCCCGTCTGCGTCTGTCTCACCCTTTGGTTGCATTTTACCCTCTCCATCTCTCATTCTGGCAGTCTCTCTCTCTCTCTCTCTATCATCTACCTTTTCTTTTGCTCTTCCTGCCTATTACCCCCCTCGCGCTGCTTCCCTGCCTCTGTCACCTCTGGTTCGCTGCTCATCTACACTCGACTGTACCCTGCACCTGGGAAAATCTAATTTAAGATGGTAGGGTAAGGAGGAAGCAAGAGGCAGAGGAGGGAGGGTGAGGAATAAAGGGTGGAGGAGGTGAGAGGAACAGAATGGAGGATTGTAGCCCGGTCCCGACTGCTGCCACTCTGAGCCTCAAGGCTGATGTTTTCTGTCGGTTTGCTGAGGTAAAACCAGGCGGAAGAGAAACACCGGAGTCCTCTGGGGTCTCCCACACGTCAGTTAACATCAGGTGCTCGTACGTACAGAAGCAGGTTCAAGGTCTGCTCTGACAGGGAGGTCAAACACTTTCAAGTCACAGAACATGCAGACATGAATTCAGAGGCGTGGGCGCGAGTACCTGTTTTGTCAGCGAGCTCTCGGAGATTGCACAGTGTGTGAGTTTACATCTGTAGCTGACGTGTGGAATGTTTTCTGGATTCATTGTTATTTCAGCTCCTGCACCACAACATGATTGCACGCATTGGTATTCTGACATCGCTCCGATATAATGGCCGCCGCGGCGTCGATCATTGCACTGCTTACCTGTTTGATGGATGTTGTCATCTTTTTGTGGTGGTTTTGCATCTATTTTGAGTCATTTTGCATCTATTTTGAGTCATTTTGCATCTTTTTGTGGTGGTTTTGCATCTATTTTTAGTCATTTTGCATCTTTTTGTGGTGGTTTTGCATCTATTTTTAGTCATTTTGCATCTTTTTGTGGTAGTTTTGCATCTATTTTTAGTCATTTTGCATCTTTTTGTGGTGGTTTTGCATCTATTTTTAGTCATTTTGCATCTTTTTGTGGTATTTTTGCATCTATTTTTAGTCATTTTGCATCTTTTTGTGCTGGTTTTGCATCTATTTCTAGTCATTTTGCATCTTTTTGTGGTAGTTTTGCATCTATTTTTAGTCATTTTGCATCTTTTTGTGGTATTTTTGCATCTATTTTTAGTCATTTTGCATCTTTTTGTGGTATTTTTGCATCTATTTTTAGTCATTTTGCATCTTTTTGTGGTGGTTTTGCATCTATTTTTAGTCATTTTGCATCTTTTTGTGGTGGTTTTGCATCTATTTTTAGTCATTTTGCATCTTTTTGTGCTGGTTTTGCATCTATTTTTAGTCATTTTGTATCTTTTTGTGGTGTTTTTGCATCTATTTTTAGTCATTTTGCATCTTTTTGTGGTGTTTTTGCATGTATTTTTAGTCATTTTGCATCTTTTTGTGGTAGTTTTGCATCTATTTTTAGTCATTTTGCATCTTTTTGTGCTGGTTTTGCATCTATTTTTAGTCATTTAGCATCTTTTTGTGGTGATTTTTTATCTATTTTTAGTCAATTTGCATCTTTTTGTTTGGGTTTTGCATCTATTTTTAGTCATTTAGCATCTTTTTGTGTTTGTTTTGCATCTTTTTGTGGTAGTTTTGCATCTATTTTTAGTCATTTAGCATCTTTTTATGCTGGTTTTGCATCTATTTTTAGTCATTTTGCAGCTTTTGTGGTGGTTTTGCATCTATTTTTAGTCATTTTGCATCTTTTTGTGGTGTTTTTGCATGTATTTTTAGTCATTTTGCATCTTTTTGTGGTAGTTTTGCATCTATTTTTAGTAATTTTACATCTTTTTGTGCTGGTTTTGCATCTTTTTGTGGTAGTTTTGCATCTATTTTTAGTCATTTAGCATCTTTTTATGCTGGTTTTGCATCTATTTTTAGACATTTTGTATCTTTTTGTGGCAGTTTTTCATCTATTTTTAGTCAATTTGCATCTTTTTGTGTGGGTTTTGCATCAGCTGCAGCTACAGGGGCTGCATCTTAGTCAACTCTTTGGCTGAAGAAAAGCTTCTGCGTTAACGCCTGAAATGTAAATATGCAGAATGCTGCCAAGGTTTTCCTTTAAAAACTAAAGAAAAAAAACACAATATTTCATTCACAATAGCAGGGATAAGCTCTCACTCAGTATACGATAGCTGGGATATGCATTAAATAGTCTGATTTCTAGCGTCTGTAAGCTGCTTTTTAATGCTGTTTTGAATTATCTCTACTCTCTGCTGCATTCGATACATAACTTAAAGGTAACTAATGAGCTGTGAGTAGTACAGGCCCGGCTCATTATGGTAAAGGCCGTGGATTTTTTTCGATGTTATGTGGTGACTGTAATGTTAAGTGTGAGGGTCTGTGTGTGTGTCACAGCGACAGCATCTTAAAAAACACTCCTGCAGCAGGTTTTAGAGGGGAAGTTTGTCCTTTTGGTCCTTATTCCCATTTCTGAGTCATTGTGTTAAAGTATAAAGACACACAATAGACAGATATTCTTGAAACACACCACTATCTGCACACTAGAGTTTTTATGTCAGGGATATGCAAAGAAAGAGAAATGAGTAGCTATATGGATTTGTGCACTAAGGCGTGCTATTGCCTGCGTAGTCACAGTTATACAGTACATTTCTTTTCTTAAACCTCTTCTCTGCAGTGCATATTTTTGGCTGTTTTGAAGCCTGATTGCAGTTGATTAGATGTTATTCAAGATCTTGTTGAGGTTTCTTCCAGCAAGGTCCCCTGCATGTTTTAGAAAGGTTTCATTAGGGAAGCTTTGATGTGCCCCCCCCCCCCCCCCCCCCAGATGCTTTTAAGGCAGATTTTTCATTAAGGAACACCAAAGGTAGAGCTCTTCGTTCCTCTCTCGCACTCAGATCTCTGCTTCGCACCAGCGCTGTTTGCTTTTGTCTCTCTTGGCGTTAAAAGTATTCTCAAGTATTTGTCCTTCAATGTTTCCTCTCTTTCAGCTTTTATCCCCAGTATTTCTCCTCTCCGCAAACCTCCCGCTGCTCCCTGACACCAGAAAGCACAGAAGACGGGGGAAAACATTTTAGCAAATTTTGTGCTTCATGTCGTCTCTCTCTCCCCTCTGCTCTTCTTCCCTCCCTCCCTTCTCGGCGTCGTCACCTCAGCGATGTGATTTCCTCTCATATCAACAGAAATGTGCTTTGTCTTGAGCGCAGAATCCCTGATGTTTGTTCCCTGCAGTGAAGGTCTTTGCTCTACTGTACCTACACAGCTTTGATTACTTCACTTGATTTTCTTTTCTCTTTCTCAGTTTTTCATTTGATTTCTAGTTTTTCTAAAAATGTTCACAATAGAACAATTTGCTTGATGTGCTTGTTGTCCTGTGTATATTTTTTTGATACTACGGAGCATGTTTAAAATGTTTTACGGTTGTTGTAGTGAAGCATTATCCTTTGACTTTATTGTGACATTACAAAAAATGTCTGGCACCAGAGGAAAAGTCATAAAGGGACCAATCAGAGGGGGTTTAGATTTATCAGGTTCACCTCGACAGATTTGGCAAAACCTTCATTAGGGTGCGTGTGTCTGTCTCATGTAGTGTCTTTTTCTAGCAGAAAGGTGCTAGCAGGTGTTTGTATGACAACGACATTAATGTTAGCTAGGTGGCTATAGCTAACAACACGCTTTAAACACGTAGACTACGTTGGCGTCGGGCCAATCTGCTGCCACAAACGGGCTTTTCTGCCTCAACAGGAGAGTCTGTAATAGCACCAGCGCTTTTCTGAAAAGTTCCAAGATTTTCAAAGAGCAGCTGCACAAAAAAAGCTGAAACACTCAGAAAAAAGACGCTTTGTCGACCACCCTTTCTCTATGTGGCCACATATGCTCTCTCCCTATTGGGTAAAACTGGGAAAAGATCCGGCACTCAGGAAAAAAAAGTGTTATTTGGACAGGGGCCCTTACCTTGACTGTATTTCATCAAGTTAAGCTCAGCATCCATCAGCTACTTTAGGGCGCACTCACACTGTCCTTCCGCAGCGCGCCCTGGGCTTTAGGGTCCTTGTCCCCCCCTCCAGGCCCGTTTGTACTCACACTACCTGGGCCTCGGAGAATGCTTCTTGCTGTCCATCATGCCGTAACACGTCACGCGCATTGATGACATCATCGCGGTGTTGCTTTGTTTACAAATCTTTCCGTAGACCTCAGAGTTTTTGTGCGTCTTGTCGACTGTTTTTGAATCTTTTCATCGACCAAATCTGCAGTAAACACTCCACCTCCGCATCACACCAACGTGAACCTTTCACCGCCATTGTTGTTGTTGTTAAATGTCCGTGCATGGTCCGTCCTTCTATTTTCTATGTCCGAACAGGCGCATATAAATGACGTCAGAACCGCCGTAGGCCTTGTGCTCGTACATGTGCAAACGCACTCTACAAAAGCCCACCTCTCCCAAACGGGCTGTGGACTGCCAGCTGGCTGCAGTTATGCGCGGAGGGGGTGCACTCACGCTGGTCAAACGCACTAGGCTTGACCCGAAAAACGTGTTTTGGCCCGGTGTGGAAGGACAGTGTGAGTGCGCCCTTACTCTCACATCTTCAGCTAAAGTCAGTCAGTCTCTGGTGTAAATACTGACAACAGAGGAATATTACTCACCTATTAGATAAGTAATATAGTCGCATTTCATTGTGTTGCGTTGCATTACCTTCTTTTGTCAGATGCTTTTGTCCAGAGTGACTAACAACAAGTGCATTCAACTTTGAGGGAAACAAGAGCGAGATGTCAAACCATGTATGTAGTGGTTACATAAAGTGATACGCTCGACTCCATTACACTGGAACAGTTAGTGTAGCACTCTAACACCTATTGACCTCTGGATTGTTTCCCATAATTGCTCAGTGATTCAAATATGTAGGTGTGTTGTTGGGCCCAGTGACGGCTGTTTCCACCAAGAAAGGCAATATCATCTTCTTACGTAGCCTGGTAGCTGTTCAGCTGCCTACACTCAGGAAACACATGAACAAATAAAATGGTGTGAAGGGTGAATGAGATCGATGCAGCTGTGTGTGTTCCCGTAAGCATATTTCTGTGATTGCTGCCTTGATAACCACATTTCCTTTTCCACTTACGTGGACCCCATCATGCAGGGCAGTAAAAATCCCATCTCACCTCCCTGTTCTCCTGTCTCCTCTCACAGGTACTTCACCAATATATCCATCGGTGGACGGGACTATTCCTTCAACAGTGATGGCTACCTGTCCAACCCGCTGCTCGATGTCATCTCCTACACCAATGGGAGAGGTTGGGAGGAGGTCAGTATTCAGCTGTGCTGGCTGGTACTAATTATCATAGCGCAGCAGCTAAACGGGCTAACCGCAATTTCACAGTCCATCAAACATGCTAACTCATCAGTGCTGACTTTCACCTTTTTGCTGTCTCACTGTCTCTCTCCCAGATCTCATTAGCGCTCCTCTAAGCCCCCCTCCTCTCCTCCCTATGTCTCATCTCTCTCTCCCTGTACTCATGTTGGTTTGTCAGCCTTGTTAGCCAGTGTAAAGTCCAATATCCTCTCCATCAGTTGCCATGTGTAGCATTTGTACAGTAATAGCACCACATCCAAGGGCTGCCCTCGGAGGGCACTTTCAATTCCTCCGAACTCCCTTCGATCTGAGAAAAACAACTAAACCTTTTTGTTCCGTCCTGCTGTGTTTCATTGCTCCTGACCTTTAACGACTCGATATGTTTTATCGGAGAGTGCAAACTCAAGACCCCCCTCATTTAACGGGTGATAGCCAAAAAGAAAAAATCGACCTTTGAAAGAAAGAAAACACACTCCTAACTGTGCCGTTTCAGGGAGAGTCTTGGGTTTTTAAGTGTTTGTAGTTCTTCACCTTCCAGCTTGACTTCTTCCAAAGGTGTATTTCAGCTTGGCTCTATAGGAGAAGGATGAATGAAGGATTCAGATTAGAGTGCATTAAGTAGGATTGAAGGAATAACTTAGCTCCGTCTATGTCAGGAGGTGATCTAAGCAGGATTTCTGTGCGGTCCGTCTGAGCAGGCTGAATCACAATGCCCGCACTGTGGACGCTGTCAACTGTGAGTTTTCTGGTGCAGTTTTTCATGGTTTAGGATAGTTCCAGTTGTGGTCAATTATGCTGCTACACCATACAATGTTTTTTAGGCAATAGTTTTCTTCCAACAATGTGGGGAAGACCCTTTACTGGCTGCTGGTCTTTCAAGCAGGGGAAGCTAATGTTTCCAGCCTACTCATAAATGTGTTTGTTTATTTATATGTAAATTCTACCCTTCGTTCCTTTTTAAGAAAATTATCTGTGACCTTGTCGTACCAACTAGTCGTCTTTTCCAGGGACTTGACCAGTGTCCTCTCAATGGCAGCAGAGCTAGGCTGCTTAAACGGCCTCGGCCCAGCTGGAGCTGCTGCGCCAGGCTACTGTGAGTGTGAGTGATCATGACCGGGTGAGAAGCTCCGCAGCTGCTGCTCCTTGTTTGGGAAAGAAACCGCAGAATTACAGAACAGGGTCGCTAAACACAACGCTGTTTTTAATGAAGACAAAGCTGCTGGGGATCGGTAAAGTCTCCGGATCAGTTCAGAACAACGGAGTGAAAACTTGGAAAATGTCCCGCTGAATGTTTATTCTTCAAGATCGCGGTTTCTACATATCCCTTGGCATTTGATACTGACTCACAAGGTACAAGTGCTCCAGAATTAAGGGTGACAAAGTCTCTAAGGTTGGGCTGGTGGATTGGTCACAAGAACACAGGACTTTCTCTAGGACACCACGGTTTGTGTCCCATGTACTCTGCATTGCTGTGATTTATGTTATTGACACACTTATTTTAATCCCACCCACAAACTTTTCATAACCCTAACCAAGTGGTTTTGTTACCTAAAGGCTCATTTATGTTCTAGGTTAGATATGCATACGGATAGGGCATTGCTACATTGAATCTTGACGTTTCTAAAATGCCATAATCTGACAGATAAACATTTGGTCGTTGGTTAAGTTTAGAGTTAAACTATGTTTGTTAAAAAACCTAATTTCAAACAAGACACAAACTACAGTCTCCTGGTAAAAGGTCTGGTGTGTGTATGTGTGTATCTACCCCGACCTCCTCTCTACGCAGAGCTCGTTATACTTCTGGAGCACTTGCTCTGAGTGTCTAATATTGATGTACAGTAGATGGTTTTACAGTGGAGTTAGTTGAAAGCCTGGTGCATCTCATACAGAGGCTTAATACTGCCAAATACATTTCATATTAATGTACCTCTGGTTTGCAGAAACGTATAATGCCAGCATTGGACCTCATTAATGCTTTTGTTGCTTAATGGGAGGAAATCTCTGCAACCAGGTTCCAACATCTAATGAAAAGTCTTTCCAGAAGAGTCTGTTCTAAATATATAGATCGATGCTAATGGTTTTGGAAGTTAAAACAATCATGTGTGGATGTAATGCTCTGTTTTACTTCTACTCAGCAAATGAATTCCAAGTTGAAGCACCAGGGATCTGCTTCAGATTCTCAGCCTCTGAATTTTGCTTTAAAAAAAGGAAATGGTGAGAAATTGTGAACATTGGAGGGAGTATCGTCATGGTAACATTAAACAGCATCTTTGGCTCCACACTTTTAATGTCAATGGGTCAGTTGTAGGTTCTTCTTTTGCTTGCAGTTTCAATCCGTCTCAGTGTCACGTGGTGAATCTTTGATCAGAACCGGTCTCTAAATCGTCTTTTTCACTTGTCAACATCCATTATGAAACACATTAACTTGACCATGCCGCATAATGTGTCTCCATCTGGAGTTTCTGTGAAATTCTGACTTACTGATGGCGATTTGCATCTGTAAGACTTTGGAGTAAGTGCTGGAGTTGGAGGGGCATTGGGAAATTTTAAACAGCATGCGTGCTATGATCTAAAATTGACCCCAATCTTGTTTTGCAGAAGATAACAAGCCTCAGAGCGAGATTCATATCAGGGGAAATATTAAAGTTACAGCCAATACTTAGTGTAGAACCTGACGAATAGTCAGCACTTATGGAATATAAAGGCGCCGCCTCATTTGATTGCTGAACAGGGGGCATTTATTTTTGGAAAGTGTCAGCTTTTATTCATGTTTTCAAGTCTTCTGTACCTCACTCTGCCTTTCTTTAGTTTGTGAGTTCACATCCAGCCTTAATTGTAATGTATCCTGGCAGTAAAACCCCACAGAAGAGTAGAACATTACAGTAATTCCTGCTGCAAGAAGTAGTGGGAATCACCGTGCCGTTTACTGCCCTTTTCTGATGCACTCCGCCATTACTGTATTGACTTTTTACTGAGTGACGTCTGAGATACTGACAGAGGAGACAGGTTACAGTCTTGTACTCCATGGTTTAGAAAAGATAAGAGATGAAAACACGGCTACATCGGACAGAATAACTGACAGATAAGGGCTTAGTTTGCACTGCTGCTCTCAAAAGACGACTCCTGTGCTGCTCTTTTGATATCTGATGTTCAGGTGAGAGGAGGAGGAAATAATCAGAATAGCAGAGTTATGTTTCATACGGGGACGACGTCAAGTAGTAGCATACAGCTCATGGTATGTGTTTGGTGAAGTTAGCTCACTTTAAATGTGGCCCTAGACCATGGGTGTCACACTGATCCAGTAAAGGGACGTGTGGCTGCAGGTTTTCATTCCAACAAAGCAAAAACACACCTGACTCGACTTACTCAATCACCTGAACTGTCTTCACACAGTTGATTTGTTGGACCAGGTGTGTTTTTGATTGGTTGGAATGAAAACCTGCAGCCACACACACGGCCCTTTACTGGATCAGTTTGACACCCATGCCCTAGACAGACTGCAATACATATCTGAACAAACTGTAGCCTGAACTACTTTCTAACATTAAGGTTTCTTTCTTTTTACCCTGTGTTGTTGGAGGGATGCAAAAATACAGATGTGGAATTATCTCTCAGCAACGCAAAAGCTGCAGGCAAATAAAGCATCACTCTGATTGAAAAGCTATTGCAGAAAGATGCTAAATAAGACGGCAGAGGTTGTTTAACATCATCACGCTGAACATGCAAAATCAGTTGTATGCTAGTGATTGTGACATCTAATGCGACCATGGTGTAGTTCGTCAGGCTGCTTTCATTCCCAATTTGTATATTGTAGGAAAAGTAATGCGCACAAATGGAAGTATCCCATACGTGTATTTAAATGAAGTGACGTAGTATGACACTGCTGATCTCCACATAGGGAGCGAGGCTGGGGTGGTGGATGGGTCCCAAAACACAGGACCTTCACCCGAGGGACCGGTGTCCTCTTCCCAATAGTACTCAGCCAAACCACAACCTTGTTTATAATCTAGTCGTTTTGATGTCTAACCCTAATCATCATCTTTAGTCACGTAAAGGTAGTTTTGTTGCCTGACCTAACCGTCACCCTTGGTTTCCTAAATGTAGCAAAACATAACAGTTGTGATCCACTTCCGGACGCCGTTGCCACCATTAAATAGCCAATAGCGTTGGGCATTGCGGGTTGCAAGGGTTGTCTGTTGTTGGGTGCAGCTACTGTAGGCTGGCACTGGGTGAAATGGAGTTAGCCAATCCTGCAGCTGCTTCGGAGCCTCAGTGAAGGGGGCGTTCTTTGTCCCAGCAGCTGAGTGAGCGGAGACGGGCAACAACCAGAGTCACTATAGGCCGAGCATTCACTCCATGGACTGAGAGAAAGGAGAGAAACGCCATTAGAACGCACGCCCACATGGCTACGCTGCTCCTTGATCGGTAAGATCAAGAACGGTAACGCTAACTGTCAGTCAAACTCCTCTGTAATACTTGTTTTTATGGTGCAATTTGCCGGAAGGGATGGGTTCAAACAGGCTCAAACAGATGCTGTAAGTTACTCTCCTGTAGGCTACTGGGGTCTGACAAACATGGCAACCTGACCGCTGGAATTATTTTTTGTTGTTGCGACTATGATCTTGAGACACTAGATGGTGTTCTGCTTTTTCTCCATATTCAATCTTTAACAATTGCTTGTCACAGAGCTTTTTTTCTGCAGTAATACAAAAGCTTTGTGTCAAAGGGAATCAGGGCAATGCCAACTTTTGGGTTGGCCTTCAAATACGTCATCCCTGCGCCACTCTGAGGAGAAAAGTTTGTAAATTACATCCTGTACCAAACACTGAACTGGTAAAGATGGACAGTGCGCAGAGCTAACCAGCACAAGTATGACATGCATATAAAATGTCTATTTATAAATAAAATATTAATCTTTTCTTAGCCTTTGGGTGGATACAGATTCAATTATGGTGCACTGCCTTTTGAACATAAATTTGAGCCCAGTGTGTCATAAAATATGTCCTCAGTCATTTCCTGGCAGGGACTTGAAGGTCTCTTGAAATGACTGTTGTATGAGGGCTTTGACCTAAGGGATAATGGCCAAGCAAAGGACTAACAGTGTCCATACAACTCCCTCAGAGACCAGCACTTAACCCTAACTGCCTATTGGTTTTCCAACCTCATTTGTCCGAACATCCACGTTTCCGAGGCGTATATTTGCTGAATGAACCTCTCCTGAACTGAATCATGAAGTATATTTTCAGAGCACAGCAACCTTAGGGCAGCTGAACAAGAGCACACTGAAGAGCTCAGAGTGAGATCTGAGACTGTATTTACCAGTCTCAGAGTCACAAAATCCACAGAGGGATGAATATTTGTTCTTGTTTCTAAGCAAAGAACATATTATGTTGTGAATTTTTGTAATTACAAAGCAGGTTTTGGCAATGAACCTGTTCCTCATGTGATGCTGCACCTTAAACTTCAGGCAGCAAACAAAGGGAATAATTGGCGTCATTTATGCGATTTATTTAATGTCATGGATATTTTCCATACCAAATGTACACATGTGCTTATGGATGCTTACGATTAGTGATGTTTAGTGCATTCATGATGCGTATAAAGCACAAACCATGAGGGCAGGCTCACAGCCAATGAGGATGTTCTCATATGATTTAGTCAGTTACTTGTCTCTACCATAGATTTGAGGCGGGATAGCCCCACTCTACCTCCTAGTTGGCTCAGTAGGTTGTTTGTCATCTATTCTATTGGTAGGCTGGCTCACACTTCAACGTTGCTCTCACCTGCTTGACTGTGGAGTTGTAAGATGTAGTATGAAGTGCAACAACGGTAGGGGTAAGGATGTGGGTCGAACAAATGCAGGACTTTCACACAGGAGAGCAATATTCACATCCCAAGTGAGTCCATGTTGACTTTTAAATTAACTTTCTTACAAAATGTTTCTTACACAATAATTGTGATTGTTTTAACCAAAATCACAATCTTTTCCTAAACCTGAAACCTACGTAGTTTTGTTGCCTAAGGGCCCGTCCATACGAAAACGCATTTTCCTGTAACCGCACAACTTTAGCATCTCTTTGGCCGACCATCCACACGCAGCTGGCGTTATCGGAGCCTGAAAATGTCATGAAACCGGGTCCCAGACCGGGAAGATTTGAAAATGCTCCCCATGGCGTTGTCGTCTGGACTTCGAAACAGCTTACTTTGGTAAAAGATGCTGTCATTGCCCCACCCCTGACCTTTAACCCCCGCGGTGTCACATAACAACAACAGTGCTGCTGCATGGAGACATGTACTGAACTGTACTCTGAGTGGCCGACCATATATTTCTCCCTTTTCCCTGATGGTCTGAACAGACTTATGTTTGAATTCACAACGGGACTCCCAGGGCCTTAAAGAGTGACACCCAGGGGTCCTGACGGCGGCCGTTACCATGTAAATAGATAACAGCCTTCTGAACCTACTGGTGGGTGATAACCTTCTGATCAGGTGAACAGCACCTGAACATTGACAGAAGTGGTAACGAGCCATGTTCACATTTAATCTTCCTGAGTAACTCAAGGAATAACAGTGATTAACACATAAAAACAATCGTGTCAATGATGTCAGATAAGTTTCCAGCTTTACATTATTAGCCTTAACCTTTGCATAAGTCGTTTGTTTAACAGTCTCAAGTGTTGTTGTTTCCACATTTCAATGTTATTTTTTCTGCATCACATTATGATGTTATTGTGTGGATGTGCGCTTCATTGCAGATCAGCTTGGAAATGAAGGGATTCTTTTGTTGTCGCGCTGCCAACTGATACTTTTGTCATACTGAGCAACTCATTCTGTGATATTTATACAGTTAGGTGTTATGTGATGCAACCATACAGCAAGTCACCTTACATCTGTTTGTTCTTTGAGCCCAAACGTATATACAGAGGATCAATGAGCGATAGGACAAGACAGCATACCGCAGTATCTTTTTCATCAATATGACAAGAGAGCTGAAATCCTGGACCGCACAAAACAGGCTTTAAAACTGACTTCTCCGCCTGCAATTCATGTTGTAGTTACTACAAACAAATAACATACAAGAGACAAAACATCTGCTAAAAAACACCAACCTCCACAGCACTTGGCCAGATGCCAAGAGCTGATATTATTGTCCAATAGCCCAACTCCGGGTAGGGAAGGAGTCCTTACCCCAAGTGAAGGAGTTCAAGTACCTCGGGATCATGTTCACGAGTGAGGGGAGGATGGAGCGTGAGTTTGGCCGGAGAATCGGAGCAGCGGGGGCGGAGCTGCAGTCGCTCTACCGCACCGTTGCGACGAAAAGAGAGCTGAGGAAGGCAAAGCTCTGGATCTAACGGTCAATCTTGGTTCCTACCCTCACCTGTGGTCCTGAAAGCTGGGTCATGACTGAAAGAAAGAGGTCGCGGGTACAAGCGGCTTAAATGTGTTTCCTCAGGAGGGGGTCTGGAGTCTCCCTTAGAGAGAGGGGGAGAAGTTCAGCATCCGTGAGGAACTCGGAGTAGAGCCGCTGCTCCTTTGCATTGAAAGGAGCCAGTTGAGGTGGTTCAGGATCATCTAGTAAGGATGAACCCTGGGCGCCTCCCTAGGGAGGTGTTCCAGGCACGTCCAGCTGGGAGAGGCCTCGGGGAAGACCCAGGACCAGGTGGAGAGATTATAACTCCACACTGGCCTGGGAACGCCTCAGGATCCCCCAGTTAGAGCTGGTTAATGTGGCCCGGGAAAGGGAAGTTTGGGGTCCCCTGCTACAGCTGCTGCTCCCGCGACCCGACCCCGGATAAGAGGCTGAAGATGAGATGAGACAATACAATATAAACACATTAGCTGTTAGCTATGCTAGAGCTTGGCTGAGGCTCGACACTATATGAATATTGTACGGACATATTGACCATCGTGAAGATGAAGAACATTCTTTTAAAGTCAGCCTGGACTAAAGTAAAACCACAATTTTAATCAAACATCATTTGTTCTGGTTCAGTTGGCAGCATTATGTGTCATGTTTTCAGAAACACGTCTGTAGCCAGACCGAGTTTAAAAGCAATTTTGTACTTGAGTTGTTTACTACAATTTAAAGCTGTTTCCCACTCCGAATGGACTGGCAGGGTGAAAATAGAGGCAGAAATCACTTAAAAGTAGTAATGAATCCACTGCTGGCAGGAGTTGCATAGATGAATGCACCCCCATTGACGTTTCCATGTCCATAAAATGGCTGCCGGGCCTGTAGTTATTATGACAAGTGAGGACCGGCTGTGTTTTCATTCGTTCTGTTAGAAGGAGTTTTGGGCTGCAGCATCCAATCCTTCTGCCCCTGAAGTTTCAATATTGCAGTTGAGTGGGATGACTTTTTAGCATTCAGAGAAACAACAAGGTTGAATTTTAGTTGTTTTTTCTTTTTTAAAGAGCCTTGAGTCCTCTCCAGATTGGGCGCCATCATTGGGACGTATACATGAAGCCCACGCAATGCAACACTGACCTCAATAAAGAACGATACAATGAAAGCACAGACACAGACACACAATCCAGACAGCAACAGATTCAAAATGAGTAATGATTTACAGAACATGCATTAAACTGTACACTCACCACTGAAGATACAAGGTTAAAGAAAGCTAAAATGAGTTACCGTATTTTTCGGATTATAAGTCGCAGTTTTTTCCATTGTTTGGCCGGGGGTGCGACTTCTACTCCGGAGCGACTTATGTGTAAAATTATTAACACATTACCGTAAAATATCAAACAACAGCCCGGGCTGTTATTTATCTCAGTCACGTGAGAGACTAGGCATATATCAGCAATCGTCACACACACACGTAAACCAATCAGAATTCGGCGGGGGCGGGTCATAGCAGACGTGCACTGTGAAAAAAAAGATGCTAGCTGCTCCTTCCGCACAGTTTAGTTGGTGGAGTTGTTCAGAAGTGACACAGAGGAAGAAGAGTTCAGTGGATTTAGTGATTAGCAGTGACAGAGTGTTTGGTAAACGTAGAGCATGTTCTATATGTTACAGTTCTGTGTGATTAGTGACAGAGTGTTTGGTAAACGTAGAGCATGTTTTATATGTTATAGTTCTGTGTGATTAGTGACAGAGTGTTTGGTAAACGTAGAGCAGGTTCTATATGTTATAGTTCTGTGTGATTAGTGACAGTGTTTGGTAAACGTAGAGCAGGTTCTATATGTTATAGTTCTGTGTGATTAGCAGTGACAGAGTGTTTGGTAAACGTAGAGCATGTTCTATATGTTATAGTTCTGTGAATGACTCTTACCGTAACATGTTACGTTAACACACCAGGCGCGTTCTCAGCTCCTTGTTTATGCGTCATATAACGTACACTTATTCAGCCTGTTGTTCTCTATTCTATCTTTAATTTAAAATTGCCTTTAAGATGAAATGTGAATTCTTGGTGTTAGACTTTTACTCTGGAGCGACTTTTAATCCGAAAATACGGTACAATGAATCCGCCAAATTCGAAATATGATCACAGTGCATGAGTCATTCCAAATAACAATGACACAGGTTTTTTGTTTTCATACTGTCTAATTAATTTAACTCTGAACACGCAGACAAACACTCAAGTAAACTCTGTCTCCAAGTCCTAGTGCTGCAGTCAATAATCATATTTTATTTAAAGGGCCTGTGAATGTACTTAAAGGACTACTCCAGCAAATTGAATTTTCATAAAAACATCAGAAAAACAGAACATCAGCAGAGGTTGACACACACCCTGACATACTAGAATACATACTTTGATACAAACATAAATAAAGATGTCTTTAACGATGCCGGGCTTTTTCATATTGATAGAAAAATACATCTTACCCTTTCTTCCCCTCGGCCATCAGGTTTTGGAATTCTGTTAAAGACACTTAACGGTCATTCGTGATATTAACGACATCTGGAACTCATACGTTATATTAACGTACCCAAATCACAGGTGTTATATTACCGCCCCCCCCCCCCCCCCCTTTTCACTGGACACTTCAAGTCAAATTCCTTGTGATGAAAATTGCCTGGCAATAAACCTGATTCTGATTTTTAAGAAAATTGTTAACATATTTACGAATCATTGTTTCACATGGTGGTGTAGTGGTTAGCACTGTCACCTCACAGCGAGAGGGTTCCTGGTTTGAATCTCGGCTGGGGCCCTTCTGTGTGGAGTTTGCATGTTGTCCCCGTGTCTGCGTGGGTTTTCTCCGGGTTCTCCGGTTTCCTCCCACAGTCCAAAGACGTGCAGGTGTTGGGTTCATTGATGACTCTAAATCACCCGTAGGTGTGAATGGTTGTCTGTCTCTGTTCGTCTCTATGTGTCCTGTGATAGACTGGCGTCCTGTCCAGGGTGGACCCTGCCTCACGCCCGATGTCAGCTGGGATCGGCTTAAAGGTTTTCTGATTCTGATTTCTAAGAAAATTAACACTTCTACGAATCATTGTTTCCCTACCGAGTAAGCCTCTTTTAGACTTTTCTTTTTTTGCTCTTCTCATCACTGAGTGTTTAGTGTTTGTATGAAAAGCTCCTTCGGTGCTCAGGTAGTGATGAGTTTTACCTTTGCAGCAGCAGCCGGAATGATTTCTTTGCAGTAAAAAGCGAGGAGCTGCGTTACAATGAGCGGCCCGACCCCTGCGGCTGAACACACAAAGGAAAAACACTGGCTATATACGACTGTGCGCTCTGTAGAGTAGCTGTGTGTTGCGTTGGGATTGAGTAATATAATATCATTGACAGGAGGGGTGAACAGATCAGATTATTGATCCTGCGGGGCACAGCGATGACTGCAGTGCACCAGTAATTATCCTTGAAGTCAAAGCACATGGGAGTGTTGGTTTTGGGAGGAATGCACGTCGAATCATTGATTTCTCCAAGTTGTTCACCCTGAACCATCGAGTCCTCGGAGCAGTGAACCTCTGATTATTGATTGTAATGAAAATGTCAAAGATAGACACAAAGATGGCTACAACTAAATATAGATGACTCCTGCTTGATGTGTAAATGCAACGTTTTGGTAAGGTTGTCGATGTGAAGGCTGAGTCTGTGCTGTTTGTGATCTATAAATACATATTTGTTACTTTAATGTCGCTGTTATTCAGTCTCAAAACGTTTTGATACAAATCTAAAGGTATGTCTGAGCTCTATGGAAACAGAGGGCCACAAAATACCAAATAATGTCCTTCCCTGCGTTCTGCTGGGATTGAAATCAAGGGTCTGAGCAGCGTGTGCATGTAATTATCTTTTTCTGTTGTTGTGTTTTGTGTTTGAGGCAGAAATCATTTACTTTACTAGTGCAAAACATGTTAGAGGGGTGAACAAGAGGACGCATTAGCATCGAGGCTAAATACCTGGATCTCACACCAGTTAGTTGGTCCAGTCCCAGCCTGGTCCTGGTCCAGTCCCAGCCTGGTCCTGGTCCTGATCCTGGTCCTGGTCCTGGTCAGATGCGTACATGAACTGATGAAGCCTCTTGGATGAGAGGTGAAACGTCTTCCTAGACAAATAACCAAGTCCAGTTGCTTTTGACTGAAATTGCTTTGAGGATAACGACGACCTGGACACATGAGAACATTCACAGACTTATAGCATAGAAGAGCAACTTCTCATTTCTGTGAACAGTTGGATCTGGCTATTATTATTTTTGCAGCAGAAAGAGAGAGAGACGAGCTGAAACAGAGAGAAAGAAAAGAAGAGGAAGAGTGCGGCGGATGCCAGGTGCTACAGATGTGTTATTAACATTACCCTCTTGTTTGTGTCTCTTGTCCTTGTGATATTATGTCCAAGTGGCCAAAATGAATAATTATGGATAACAAATGGGGCAACTGAGAGGTAGAGCGAGTCGTCCTCCATTCCAGAGATCGGCAGTTCGATCCCTGGTCTGTATGTTGAGGTTTTTATGGGTGTGTGAATGTGTGTGAACGGTTAGTAAAGTTATTTTACGTGTTCCCCGGGATTGAAAGCAGGGACTGTTGTGGAGCTGCACAGTTGGATGTGCAGGGCTACCGAGTGTGTTGACAGGAGATGCCAGGTAGTCCTGACAAAGCAACAGGATGTGATAAGTTGGGATATGAACAGGCTCTCTGTATGGGGACTTGAACCGATAACCCTCCAGTTTCCATGGACTGAGCCACTGCCGTCCCACAGTTGGTTTTAACATTCAACTCTTTTAGTTTTAGCTTCCCAGTCAGAGCAGAATGGTTGATTTACAGGTGTCAACATTAAAACCAAGTTGATTTTTGTATATCTTTACGTGACAATAATCCGGTATATTGCAGTTCCTAACTACACATTGTATTGTATTGTAATGTAGCCCTTACAATTTTGTTGAAGCAATGGTTATATGTAACCTAGCTATTTCATTTTTTAACTCATTGTTTTACCCACTTTTGATGTAAATTCCGTAACATCTTGTTATGTGCAAATGACCGATTGTGTGCATGCTTATTGGGTTGTGTTCAAACCAGCGACGTCATCATGAAGGTAGAGGTTCTTTGCTGTCATACTAAGTAACATGGTTAACTTATTAAAACTGTGATAGATCAAATTAATAAAAAGCTTTGGAGACGTACAGAAATGTGATCAGCAGTCGGCTCTTAGCCACTGTCGTCCGAGCTGAAGCCCTGAGCATCTCTGTGTGTGTCTTTGTTTCCATTCAGGTTGGCTGGTGGGAGAACGGCCACCTACGTCTGCGTTACCACCCTTGGTCTCGTTACGGCTCCTTCCTAAAACCTCTGGATGACTCTCAGCATCTCCGAGTGGTTACCTTGGAAGAGAGGCCCTTCGTCATCGTGGAGCCGGCTGACCCGGGCACGAGCTCCTGTATCCGGGACTCTGTGCCCTGTCGAATGCCGGTAAACACAAGGTAACGCGCACAACTGCCGGATATGAGAGGGACCGACTGTTAAAGCTTTGTGTTTGCTTTTCATTTTATCTGAACTCTGCAAGGCTCAGTGCTCAATGGTTGGTCTCTACATCTACATTTATTTAAGACATAAATAATGGTCACAAACACATGTTTTATCAAATCATCTGTGTAAGTTATCGTGAATATAATGGAATGTACAGTAAGACAGAAAAATACCCTATTATGTAAGTGTAGTTTAAGGGCGCACTTACACTGTCCTTCTGCACCGCGCCCCGTGCTTAAGGGTCCTTGTCCCCCCTCCCTCTCCCCGCGCTGGCAAGGCCGTTTGTACTCACACTACCTGGGCCTCGGAGAATGCTTCTTGCTGCCTATACGTCATCACGCCGTAACACGTCACACGCATTGATGACGTCATGGCGATGCTTGGCTTTGTTTCCAGATCTTTCCGTAGACCTCAGAGTTTTTGCGCGTCTTGTCGACTGTTTTTGAATCTTTTCATCGACCAAATCTGCAGTAAACACTCCACCTCCGCATCACACCAACGTGAACCTTTCACCGCCATTGTTGTTGTTGTTTAAGGCTTTATTTTAGTTCTCCCTGATTGAGTACCAACTGTTTTCAAGTGCATCAAAAATAACTTCCCTGTCTTCCAAATAAACATGGTCAAAGAAAAAAGTTCATTCAGAAAGTATTTGTACAGAGCACCTTGGTAGCTGAATGGTTCAAGTACATGCCACTTTACGACAAAATCCCCATTTATATTCCAACCTTGGGACCTCTGCTACATGTCGTACCCCTCTCTCTTTCACTCTGCCTCTAATCCGGCAAATAAAAGTGAAAGTAGTAGTATTATACCTCTTGGCTTTTAACGACAGCCAAACTGCCCGTTATACCCATTGAGGCAGAATGTCACCAGCACACGTCCTTAGTTACCACAGTGGTGTACAGTGTGAAAGAAAACCGGGTCTCCAACAATCTCTCCCTGTCTCCAAGTCACTTTAACATTTAGGGCGCACTCACACTGTCCTTCTGTCCTGGGCCAAAACCGTTTTTTCAGCTAAAGCCTAGTGTGAGTGCACCCGTTCCGCACATAACTGCGGACAGCGGTGGGCTTTAGCGGAGCCGTTTGCACGTGTACGAGCACGAGCGTGCACACGTGTACGAGCACGAGCACGAGCCCTACGGCGGTAGCAGTCTGTGCGCCTGTTCGGACATAGAAAATAGAAGGACGGACCATGCGCGGACATTTAACAACAACAACAATGGCGGCGAAAGGTTCACGTTGGTGTGATGCGGAGTGTTTACTGCAGATTATATTGCAAATACTGCAAATATTCAAAAACAGTCGTCAAGACGCACAAAAACTCTGAGGTCTATGGAAAGATTTGTAAACAAAGCCACACACACGCGATCAATGCGTGTGACGTGTTACGGCGTGATGACATGGACAGCAAGAAGCATTGGCCTCGGCCAAGGCAGTGTGACTACAAACGGGGCTGGGGTGCGTGGGGAGAGGGAGGGGGGACAAGTACCCTAAAGCCTGGGTCGCTGTGCAAAAGGACAGTGTGAGTGCGCCCTTATACAGTTACCTCAAAGCACCGTACAAACACAAGGACATCAAAGTAACCAAAACACACTACCCAATGTTCATGACCCCATTGCATGTTATCAGTGTTTTACGACCCCCCATGTGACTCCTATCCACAATCCCCCCCAGCACTCATTCACAGCACTGAATGTTATGTTAATCACCATACAGGGATTTACATCATAGATAAATAAAGAGTTACAAAGAAGGTAGGAAATCTTTGGTTATTTCTCACAACGGTCACTGTTTAATTGGACTCTTAAAGAGCGGGTGAGGGGTTTCAAACGATTCATCACTTCAAAAGCAAAAAATGAGAAAGATACAGTGAGGTAGAAATATATTTCTGTAATTCTCCAGAGAGAGTGGCGGGTCACGATGACCTGCAGGTTATTTTGGCCGTCAGCAGAGACAAACAGAATATAGATGTCCCATGTTATAAATGGGCGTCAGTAAAGTTTATAAATGGGTTTTTAAACTTGCATCTGCTGGTGGTTTCTCCTTTAAATCCTTATCAACCCTCTAAACCCCAGTGGAAAGCAGCAAATAAGTTTCTAAAAGTGGTTAGATAGAGAGCACCCTGAAACCAGAAGGGTCCAGGCTCTGATCCCCGAGGAAATTGAGATGTCTGACCAAGTGTCCATGAACAAGACTGTGAATCTTTACCATCTCCAAGTGCTGGTGTGCGGAAGGAGGAACGGGCTTAAAGAAAGACTTTGTTCCTGAGATCAATAGATTAAAACACAGCAAAATAATCTAATTATACCAGGGAGGAAATTGAGTTTCCTCACAGCACCTATAGATACTTCAGAAGTCATATGGCACCTGAAAGCATGCAATTAAGAGCGTGGTTTTGTTGCAGCTGTTCATTAAATCCATAATAGAAACTTGAAGCCACGCAGCAAAGTAAGGTTAATTGTCTTTTAATCAATGCAGATAATTAGAATCACAGAACAAAATATCCCTTCTGCATCCAACACTTCAAAACGACTGTGAACACTTACAGTGCTTATAGAAACCCTTTGGAAATAGGCACTATTCTGTTTTACAGCCTTAAAAGATTATATATATATATATGTGTGTATATATGTATGTATGTAGTCAGCATCCTATATAGTCAGTCTGTGTCTTGCGGTTCATTTAAGGCAAAAGTAAGTCAGGCGGAGAGAGATAGAGCGTGAACGTGCGTGTGCTCTGGAGTCCGGGTCTATCCGAGATAAGCTTTGTTCCTGCCACCACACGACCAATGGGAAGATAACAAAGTTCATCCTCCAGCACCTTTATTGGCTGAGAGAGAAGTTTGCTCTCTTGTTAATCAACCTACTTTGACCCGTTCTTTTGTACTCAAAAGATTTCTTCCTCACTTTCCGATTCTTTCTCTTTTACTTTTATCTACTTGTGTATGTCGGGCCTACTGTTATGTGCAATTGTTTTTTTTTTACCTGTCAGCTATTCCTCTGATGTTGCTGCAGTGCGGTAGCTAAGATGTTTTATGCTTTTTTATTTTCTCCTGTCATTACCACCAAGGACTGATTTGTTTGTTCAATATTTAAAAATAACCGTGCATATGAATTACAAGCAAGCACTTAAGTTGAACTGCCTTTTACTCTACGTATTCCAGCTTTTGATGAGGAACACTTTGCACAGTGTCTGAAACAGTCACTTTCTGCTCTCGGGCTTCAAAATAACCAAGAAAAAAAAAGAAGAAATATCTGCATCCATGCAAAACCAGTGAACCCGACTCAAAACGCTGAAGTACACATACCGGGCCTGGGTGCGGAGCTGTACACCAACACCGGAGACTTCCCAAATCCCCCTTCATCCTAGAGACAAATCTGTAGATTCTGGTGTTATTGCAGACTTTTGTGCTGTTCTGGACTCTGATGCACCGATCACTCTGCAGTTAGTGTCCTCACTGAGCAGAGGGTGCTGCTGGGAGCCCCTTCCCCGTCCCAAAGCACTCACAGGCGCCACTTTCTCACTAGATTCAACAATTTTTCAGTCGTTCTTAGCAACTGTATTTATAAAAAGCGACTAACAACCGCTGTTATATGACACCGCGGGGGTTAGAGGCCGGAGGTGGGGCGATGACAGCATCGTTTAACAAGGGATGAAGTTTCGCCGTCAAGATGACGACGCCATTGGGGCCGTTTTCAAATCTTCCCTCTCTGGCCCCCGGTTTCAAAAGATGCCGTTTTCAGGCTCCGATAACGCCGGCTCCGTGTGGACGGTCGGCCAAAACAATACAAAAGTTGTGCGGTTACAGGAAAGGCGTCTCTGTGCGGATGGGCCCTCAATATAATGGGAAAGAAGTATTTATAGTGACAAACTGACTCGGATGCAACATTGTAGTTCATCTCAGAAATAGTGTTTTAGCATGGTGGTGGCTGTTTCGGAGTTAGATCGGATCGTCCACTAATCTGAAGGTCAATGGTTTGATCCCCAGCTCCTCCGAGTCACATGTCTAACTGTTCTTTGGCAAGATATTGAACCCATGGTCGAAAGACTTGAAAGGCACTACATAAATACAAGTCCATTTACCATCGTTGAGCTTATAGTTTTCAGTGAAATGCTCTGATAAACCCAACGTTTGCTAACAGGTTATCTCCACCGACCTGTCATCATCAATGAAAATTGATTTCACAATAGCGTGACTTGTATTTTCGTGTTTAATTGTGAAGGTACTTAAATTGTAGAAAAATGTTTTTGCAAACATTCAAAATAAGTATAGTAAGTAAGTCCCACCCACAGAAGTTTGCTGCGGCTTGTACTTCGGCTTATAGTAAAAAAAACTAAAAAAAAAAACTGTACAAGTTACAGTATGTTGCTAGGTAACAGGGCCAGGAAGTTGCCATAGCTGCCATGAGTGACTCAGGGTACATTAAATGTGCACTTGGTAAGCAGATGAAGGGCACAGCAGCCACTTCACTGATAGTGATCGAAGTGCACTTGGATTCATGCGTGATCTACTTGTGACTTTAGGCTGAAGTGTTTACCAGATGAAGTGTCACAGGAAAGAGGCATTTTGCTAATTTTAGATTTGATTGGATGCCGTTCAAGAGCACAAACAGGGGTTTAATTATGTTTTAGTAATGCAGCGTTTCCTTCTCCTGAGCTCTGTGACCCATCGAACATTGCCTTTCCAAACACAACAGCCCACACTGTCAGTATCCATCCACTCAGTCTCTTGCCAATAATTCATACCTTGGCTTCCTCAGTCTCTGACACATTCTTCCCGTGTCTCTTAGGTACTCATCTGTTCACTCCCCTAGCAGCACACTCTACACACTCCTTCCTTTTTCAATTTCACCAGCAGCCAAAAAAAGCCCATCCAGGTCAAAGCAACCTTGATAAAACATCTTAAAGTCTCACAAAAGCATGCTCCCCCATCTCACCTAACTCTGTTTAATCACATCGTCTCCTCAGCTTGGTGGTGGATGGCACCGGGCCCATGAAGCACTGCTGCAAAGGGTTCTGCATTGACGTCCTCAAGCGTCTGGCAAAGATTGTGGGTTTCACCTATGACCTTTACCTGGTGACCAACGGGAGGCACGGGAAAAACATTGACGGGGAGTGGAACGGCATGGTCGGAGAGGTGAGGATCTAAATGTTCATTTTAGTATGTTGATGATATAATAACTATTGTAACACTTGTGTTTGGGTGTATGTGTATAAAATGCATTCATAATGCTTCATGACAACGCACTGTGTCATCATCAAACAAGATGTGACTTGTAATAAGTTATAAATTCATGTATCTAATGGCTGCTTTTGACTAGTTATAAGTTAGGGGTTGATTAACAGGGCTTATAATACATTATGACTACTTAGACTCACCTATACACACACCATACATTCATTCTAGCAATTTAATAGTATGTTGAGTGAAACAGTACACCAACAACATTCTCAAAAGCAACACATGTAGCCCTTTTATTTCAAATCGACTAAATATACATATCAGAAATACCACAAAGCAAAGTGGGGTATGTATGTGGAAGTGCATTATTGCTATTATAAAATGGCAACCAAACTGATTAACCCTCCCTTTCCAAGTGTGAGGGTAGATGCTAGAATGTATTCACCGAATGAGTGACCAAACTTGTTACTCTTGTGAAGAGCTAAGATGTGTCATGTCCTCGTGTATAATGAATTATAAAGTAGGTTACTGCGAAGGTCTGGCCCCCTATTTATTCACGACAATGTTGCATTGTTGTGGGGTTCAAATAACCATCGAAGTATGCTCATGTTGACTTTCTGTAGTTGGGTAAAGTAGAAAAACGCGACGCTCTAGAGCCAATGGTTGGTTGGGCCGCTCTGGGCTACTGTGTAAACATGGCAGTACGACAAAGCAGGCTCCATGGAAAAGGAAATATGAGATATGAAAGGTCCATTCTTTCCCTTTCCCGGGCCACATTAACCAGCTCTAACTGGGGGATGCCGAGGCGTTCCCAGGCCAGTGTGGAGATCTAATCTCTCCACCTGGTCCTGGGTCTTCCCCGAGGCCTCCTCCCAGCTGGACGTGCCTTGAACACCTCCCTAGGGAGGCGCCCAGGGTTCATCCTTACCAGATGATCCTGAACCACCTCAACTGGCTCCTTTCAACGCAAAGGAGCAGCGGCTCTACTCCGAGTTCCTCACGGATGCTGAACTTCTCCCCCTCTCTCTAAGGGAGACTCCAGACCCCCTCCTGAGGAAACACATTTCAACCGCTTGTACCCGCAACCTCGTTCTTTCGAAACATTATGATGGATATTATACTCTGCAGATAGAAATCCTACGCACTGTTCCTTTAATTTACAGATTGCCATCAAGCTTCTCAGTCACTGAAAGAAAGTAATGAGTGTATTTCCCATTATGTTGCACTGTTCCATGAAGGCTGACAAAAAAAAACTAATTTATAAGCATCAGAGTGGCATCGGTTAAATTAGATGCACGTTTGTAAAAATAATGTGTGTTCAGTTTGGACTTGAAGGAGATGCAGCTCGCAGACCGCAGACCGCATTTCCTCTGGGAGTCCAGCAGACCAGATCACACACACACACACTGACCTTATTTGTTGTGTGTGACTCATTTTTGTCTGTTCAGTAGTATCGGCGCCCCCCGTTTGTTGTGTTTACAAAAAGTGTGTTTGATTCGAGAGCTCCCGTGAAATCCTTGAAAACGCGACCCACGAGAGAGAGGATTGGACCTGAATCTAAGAAGAAGAGAGGAAATAAGGGGAGAGGCTGTCTGAAAGATTAGTGCTGGAGGAACACACACACACACAGAGAGAGAGAGAGAGAGAGAGAGAGAGAGAGAGAGAGAGAGAGAGAGAGAGAGAGAGAGAGAGAGAGAGAGAGAGAGAGAGAGAGAGAGAGAGAGAGAGAGAGAGAGAGAGAGAGAGAGAGAGAGAGAGAGCAACACACACTGGGAGACTCTGTGTGTGTGTGTGCCTGCCTGCCTGTTTGTCTGTCTGTTATGGAGTGTGTACTAATGGTTTACAGTCGTGCTTTAAAGCAGCAAAGATCTGAGTGTGTGTGCGTGTGTGTGTGTGTGTGTGTGTGTGTGTGTGTGTGTCTGTGTGTCTGTGTGTGTGTGTGTGTGTGTGTGTGCGTGTGCGTGTGTGTGTGTTGGCAGACTGCTGTTTTCATGATGCCAATCCCCCTCTGGTGGCTGCATTAATGAAGTTGGTTTCACATGAAGTTAGACAGGAGATGCAAATAAGCACAGTGTGTGTGTGCATGGTCTTGTACTTCTATCGTTGGGAGGACCAGGTTCAGTTTTAGCCTATTTTTGTGAGGACATTATATTTCCAGAGCCCACTTCTTTTAAGGTTTAAGTTTCTAGAGTTTGGTATCATCAGTTTGATACTGAAACATGAAAAGTTTATTTTTATAACATAGAAAATATTTATACGTTATTACGACATACAAACTTATCAGTGTGTCATATAGACCTAACCTGGGGTCCAAGGAATCTGCAAAGCTCATGTGTCATGTCGGCCCCTCCCATGTCCTCCAAGTGTCAGGCCCAGGCAGGAAAGAGGACTCACAACACTGAATTCATTAGCTTGACGACAGGAACGTGGCACAGAACAAAAGCCACCAACAAAAAATCCCTCCGCACAAAAGTCGCCAGTAATAAAACAAAGTACAAAATAAAGACGCTCCGTACAGGAGGAAAAAACGAAAGGCAAAGTTAACAAATTAATCTCTAAACAAAGTTGCTCCGTACGGGAGGAATAACCAAAAACAAAGAGAACTAAATAATTAATCAAACAAGGATGCTCCAACCAGGAGGAAACAAAAACGTGGAAACAAAAAACTTGAAAGCACAAACAACACTGTGGGACAAAACTCTGGATACATTCGACACAAGGTACGAAATAATCTGGCACGGAACAAGAGGGAAGACACGGACTTTACACACATGAGGGAAGGGGAATCAGGGACTGACGTCAGACCGGTGACACGAGAGGAAGGGCAAGTGACCTGGAACGAGAGGAGAGTTATTTTTCAAAATAAAACAGGAAATTCACAAGACAGAAAACCCAAAGACAGGACAGACCTCACCGCGGCGTGACACCGAGCTGATATGATAAACAGAACTAATACTGTCTGTGGTGTCCGCAGATGTCCATGTCTGCATCCAATTTTGACTCAAAAATGAACTTACAAGACTTCAAGGGTGCAAGCCAAGACAAGCAACTAGGCCAGGGGTCTGCAACCCATGGCTCTTGGGCCGCATGGGGCCCTTTTTCAGTGGCTCCCTGTTGCTTTGCCAAAAAATTATGTATAAACAATGTGTTAATAACGTGTTTTTTTGCACAGTGGACAACGGAAAACCTTTTAACACCGAGTTCAAGGTGATATTGAAAAAATATTATGTGAAACTAAAATATGCGTCACATCCTTGGTCTACGGCCCAGCACCTTTCCCTGCAGGGGGCTAATCTTGACTTGGTGACCCTCACTGCTGGTGGATTAATCCCCCCCAAAAAAATTAGCGAAGGAAACTAGTGTTTCATGGCCATATTAATTTGATTTCACATGATGATGGGTTACCTTTTTTAGGACAGGTCATAATAGGAATAAAATGTCAACAGTAACAATATATAAACCTTTATAAGGTGTGACATCAAATATGTTTTGCAGCTCCAGACAAATTTAATCTGGTGGAAGAGGGGGTTTCTTTTGATAGTAAAGGTTGCAGACCCCTGAACTAGGCTATACATGCTGTGTACACACATCACCGAAGCTGATATCGTCAACAAGGCCACAAACATAACTGCACCACCATGGTGGTAATGTAAGAGTTCATACAGAACCCTGGATTTCTCAGCCTTGTCTGGCCCCCTCACATTCAGATTTGCAGCATCTTGAGACCTGATGGACCAATCATGTTGATCGTCGTGTGGTTTCCATGACTGAAAGGGGAACATCATGTAGTCAGAACGAAACTGGCACTCTCGTCCAGCGCAGCGTACCGGGCTCACCAAACTCAGATCAATCCGTGAAGCTAGGCAGTGCTGATGAATTATGAATCGAGATCATGTTTCCAACTTGTATGTGTTGCTAAGCGCTACGTTGTTTAAGTACTCGCAATCCAGAGGCATTTTGGTTCTGCACCCTTCTTCATTCTCCTGGAAATCGACGATGAGCAGAGAGGTTTGACGAGTCCAGACTAATAATAATTTTTTTTTGTCTAGCTTTTTACTTACAGGAAACTTTAATAACCCTATAATACGGTTGACATCATTCCATTCCCTATAAATAATGGCTTTGCAAGATCACAAGATGCGGCTGTCTGGGGGTCACTAAGAAGGAGAAGATTCACGAGCCTCGCAGGAGAGATGGCGTGCAGTCTGAGCGGACCAATCACAGTGCTTCATATTTCTCCTCAGTAATTGTAACCATGCTGATTTTGAGTGTGTGCATCCAAGCTAAAGTATAGTGTAATCTGTACTAGCAAACACTAATCATGTAACCTTTAGATGCTACAAGTATAAATCCAGCTTTAGAGTTTCACAGCATCCATCAATGACAACAGCACCATGTGTTAATAGTGCTGATGTTGGTGTTTACACGGCTTCTGTCTCAGATAGGCCTCAGAGATAAACATGCTCTCTCTCTCGCTTTCTCTCTCACCCACAGCTTCTGTCAGTAACTCATTAACCTGTTCTTCCCTGAAGCCCCCGCCGGCGGGGGCAAATTGAGCCAGATTGTGCCAAATTATGCCAAACTTGAGGATGCCTATATATTTCTTTACTAAAACCTCTATAATTGTTTCTCTGCTTTATTTCAGCAGCATCAAACTTCTCACAGGTGATGTCCAGATGTTGTTCCATGGCTTTATTGAGTTTTTGGCTACTGTGGCATTATTTTCAAAGGGGTATTTATATAAAACAGCATTTTTTTTTTTAAGGCGAGGGAAGAAATATCTCCCATTTTTGCTGTGTTCCATCTGCATTTACTGTGACACAGTTGCATTAATGGTGCTGCTTACACTTCTGATGGAATATTACAAGTGTTACCTTTATTGTAATAGCAAGATAATGCACATAAAGCTTGTAATTACAGAGATATACCCTATTTATTCTGTCATTTTCGAGCAGGAACCTCAAAAAGGGCCTCAGGGAAGAACAGGTTAAGTTGCCTAACTATGGCAGCAGATGACTATATGTGCACAGGCACAGCTGAGTCTGTGTGAAAACAATAGCTCACATTGTCCTGTCCATGTCCAACTACGCCCAAACAAAAAAACGCATCATCGTCGTTTCTCTCTCGCGATTGTGCTTTCACCCTTGTGACAATAACTTAACCAAGGCTAATGTGTCCGCCTTCCTTGGGCTTTGTTCTGTGCCCTTGTGCCTTCAGTGAAAGCCCACACCAGGACAATCATTTCTGCCTTTTTTTCAAATGTCATACAGCCTTGCAGTTTTTGTCCTTCGTCCCTCCATGAATGGCTCCCAATCAGGCAGTAATTTCCCGTGTCCTTAACATTTCCTCATGCTCCACTATGATTCATTCTGCCGTAATATTTTTATGTTCCCACCATGAAGTGACGGGTGCAGTGAATTACTCTGTGTCACAGGTGTTGCTTTCAGACTTTTTAATTTTGTAATGACCTAGTTGAATTAAATGGAATAATTAGCATGGATTGATTTATTTAGACAGGAAGAGAAGCGACCGATCACACGGTATACAAAGTGTAAAACTTGTGCATCATCACACTCCTGCAGAAATGTACTTTTAAGTGTCTCCCAAGGCTGGAAGACGGGTTCAAAGACAAACTATTGATTTTACAAAGTAAACATGAAAAGTTGAACACTGTGTTGCTGCATTTACCCAGAAAGGGTTGAATGAGTGCACGTTGTTTCAGCAGCACATTTTCTTTCGCAGTGTTCTCCTTCTTGCCTCTCAGCCAGCCATTAATTCACATTATGTCCATGATTGCTTTCTGGTGTAGTATTAGAAATTCATTATGACATATAAAAAGATTTGATGTGCTAAGACTTAAAATGTATTTGATCAAGGCAATCCATCCCAGTGAACATTTAGCTATGCTTAATTTTATTATGTAATCTTGTAACGATGTTGCTTAATGACAATGCACTGAAAGGTATGAATTGATTGGATACAGCCTGATGCATTCAAATATCTGAGATACACAACTTGACTGTCAGCTGTAAAACTCCAACATTTCAATGTAAGAGACAGCAAATCGGTCATTATCCATTTTTACATGCTGGCTTGCAGGAGCTGGATTCCAGTTTCTTAGTGATCTTATAGGTAACTTTAAGTTAATGTTGCAACCTATAGAGAGATTACCAAGCCCAGTAATAGCAGACAATAATGTCTGACTCTGCCATGGTAGAAAGATCAATAATGGCCGAACCAAGAAATAAACACCACCTACAGAATCCCAAAATCCATCAAATCCAAAGGTGCAGACATCACCATGCTGTCATTGCTATCTGATTTTTCATGACTTTAAGAGCCTGGTGAAAGTCGTCTCAGTGGTGTCTGGTCTGACCGCAGAGCATTTTGTCTTCACAAACTTTTGGGGCCCGGCCAGGACTTAGACTAATGAACTCTGGCAGTAGCCAGCTCCTCTAACCTCCACGGTCCCTCGCCTGCAGTCAGGTAACCTCTGTTTCCTGCCAGGTTGAAACAGGACAGAGCTGTGAATCCCCCTCTTCCTCACCTCCTGACACAGCCTCATTTACAGCAGATCTCTGAGGAGAAACTCAGTTTCATGTTGCACGCTGAGACAAAGGAAAACTCACTCGAATAGAAATAAAGTTCATTGACAAAGGCTATGAAATATTTTCACTGAGGAAGAGTTCTTTGGATTTTTATGTTCAAGGACTCAGTTCTGTGCTTCAAGGAGGGTTCACAAATGGAGGGCTGCAAGAAGAAGAAGAAGAAGAAGAAGAAGAATTACTTTATTAATCCCACACGGGGAAATTGGATTCTTTTCACTCTTATTATTATATGTGTTACACACACAGACCCGAAACACACACATGCACAAACAGGGCCTATACATGCAATTAACGGAGAGATGTTAGAGCGAGGGGGCTGCCAGTGACCAGCGCCCCGAGCAGTTGGGGGTTCGGTGCCTTGCTCAACAGCACCTCGGAAGTGCCCAGGAGATGAACTGGCACCTCTCCAGCCACCAGTCCACGCTCCATACATGGTCCACACGGGGACTTGAACCAGCAACCCTACGGTTCCCAGCCAAGTCACCTATGGACTGAGCTACTTCCGCCCCCAACTAAAGGTTATTGTCACTGTCAATGAATCTATTTTCCAGATGAATTGATGAGTTGTTTGGTCTGTAAAGCGTCAAGAAATTAAAAAAAACGTATTGTCTCGTTGGTTAGAAAAAACATCCTTTTAATCTTTTCTTCCTCCAAACTCTGTTGAGCTTTTTGGAGTCAAACACAATGATTCTAACTCCAGGCGTCCTGTCTTCTAGGTGGTATCCAACAGGGCTGACATGGCCATCGGCTCTCTCACCATTAACGAGGAGAGGTCAGAGGTCGTCGAGTTCTCCGTTCCTTTCGTGGAGACTGGCATCAGCGTTATGGTTTCTCGCAGCAACGGGACCGTATCGCCTTCTGCTTTCCTTGGTGAGTTTTTTTCTTGAGTTTGAGTTTAATTGTGCAGTTTTATGAAGTATGTGTCTATAGAAGTGTGGTGGTCAGCACTGTCGCCGCACAACAAGAGGGATCCTGGTTAGAGTTCCGGCTGGGGCCCTTCTGTTTGGAGTTTGCATGTTCTCCCCGTGTCTGCGTGGGTTTTCCTCCCACAGTCCAAAGACGTGCAGGTGTTCGGTTCATTGATGACTCTAAATCACCCGTAGGTGTGAATGGTTGTCTGTCTCTGTTCGTCTCTATGTGTCCTGTGATAGGCTGGCGTCCTGTCCAGGGTGGACCCCGCCTCACGCTCGATGTCAGCTGGGATCGGCTCCAGCCCCACCCCGCGACCCCGACAATAAAGTTGAAGATGTATGAATAATTATTCCGAGAGCCATGATTTTGCTGTACAAATAGGAACATAAAGTCAGTTCGAGTCAGTTTATTCGTGTCACAGCTTTATCACTGACACAGAGCAACGCAGCAGTGGCTGAACAAAAAAAAAGTAATTTTGATCTTTAATAACTTTAATCTTAAAACCCCTAGATTATGGATGTCTAAGAGTGTTTAGATAGATAGATAGATAGATAGATAGGTAGGTAGGTAGGTAGATAGATAGATAGATAGATAGATAGATAGATAGATAACTTTATTTATCCCTGAGGGGAAATTAGGTCATCGTAGCAGCGATACAGAGCTATCAGAAGTACTCAAAATAAGATAAAATACAAAATATGAACAAAAATAAAATAAAAGTACAGTATCGCAGATAAAACACTATATTACAAAGTGCTATGTGGATTTTAATGTGCAAATGAGATAAAGGTGCATTTCAGTGATAGGTCACTTTGAGTACTGTGAGTTTATTCCCTGAGCGTCGCTCAGCGTTGTTGTGCAGCGTTGTTTATTTTTTGGGAACAACTATAAAAAGGAATGATAAACTCCGCTAAAGTATTTTACAGATGCACATCAACTGTTGCTATCCCACATTCATAAAGTTTAATAAAAATTGTCCAGGTACTCAGATACAGTTTATGTTACATATGATTCAAGGTATATTTACTTCAGATGTCAAACCCACTCGGCCGCCCCAGCTACAGCATTTACATGCTGTGCTCTCTCTCTCTGTCCTACTTACTCTGTTTGTGTTTCTGAATCAAACCAAAAGGGAATTTCACTGTTTTATTTCCGTCACTGTTGTGATCTTATTTTTCAAACGCAGTTTTTGCTATATCAAAACTTGCATGGAATATCTCACACATATCCCCAAACTGCAGACCGTATAGGCAGAATATAAATGCTTGCTGAGTCAACTAGAAGCTGCAGTAAGTCTTGAGCATTTAACGCTTAACTTCCTACATTCGGGCTTGTTTGCACGCATTTGTATGCATTGATTTACGGTGGAAATAGTAGACTTAGGCCTGTCCTTAATCCATACGTAGACCGTATGGATTAGGGTCGATTCTTGTCCAAAATTGGTCGCCACTGGCTAATTTTTGTTTGTACACTTAGTTTGGTTTCTCTTCACGCAGAAAAATCCAAGCTAACTAAAATGCTTTTCCACAAACTACACAATGTTCAATCTCCTTATTGTTCAGATGTTTGATTCATCTGAACGTAACAAGGCAGGTGTGTAAAACAGTTGTCACTTGACCTGCACGACACCTGATTAATTGTCTGAACAATCAAAGATCAGGCTGTTGGATTTGTTTTGATTTTTGGCACGTCCAAAATGTTGGTCGTCTGCCTGCAGTTTGAGCATTTGCTGATTTTCCAACATGACTGCTGCCACAGGATCCATAATAAACCTGCTTGAGCTTCCGACCACATTGTCTGCATCTCCCAGCTTTCTGCAGATCTATGTTGTTATTTTTTGTCTTACTTGTGTTCATAGTAAAATTTCACCCAGTAATGCTGCCTTTCTCTCTTTCTACTCAACATTGTTGAGGATGGACTTGTCTTGTTTCATTATTCTCAAAAGTTTCCCTTGTTTTTTGTGTTTTTTAAACAAACAGCTGATCATTTATTACAAATGCAGCTTGTCTGGTGGCCTTTCTGCATTTCAGCCTAGTTTCTGTAGTACATCTCTACATTACTTGTTTCCAGAAATAGGTGAAAACTGAGAAATCACATGCCTATGTGTGACATGCTCACATGTAAAATGATTTTCCACATGTAATAAACATGCAATATGTGTTTCATATGTGCTTTTTAGCAAGGGAGGAAATATCCATGTACCGTATATACACACACCACAATTGACCCGCACCGTTGTGACGAAGGCAAAGCTCTCGATCTACTGGTCAATCTTCGTTCCTACCCTCACCTGTGGTCATGAAAGCTGGGTCATGACCGAAAGAAAGAGGTCGCGGGTACAAGCGACCAGGTTTCCTCAGGAGGGGGGCTGGTGTCTCCTTTAGAGATAGGGTGAGTCAGCCATCCGTGAGGAACTCGGAGTAGAGCCGCTGCTCCTTTGCGTTGAAAGGAGCCAGTTGAGGTGGTTCAGGATCATCTGGTAAGGATGAACCCTGGGCACCTCCCTAGGGAGGTGTTCCAGGCACGTCCAGCTGGGAGGAGGCCTCAGGGAAGACCCAGGACCAGGTGGAGAGATTATATCTCCACACTGGCCTGGGAACACTCGGGATCCCCCAGTTAGAGCTGGTTAATGTGGCCCGGGAAACGGAAGTTTGGGGTCCCCTGCTAAAGCTGCAGCCCCCGCAACCCGACCCCGGATAAGCGGATGAAGATGAGATGAGATGAGACAATTGACCCAAAAATGTAAGAAACTACATCACCAGCTGTTAATGTGGAGTCTTACAGATTAGATTGTGTCCTGTAAACTGAAGGTGTAGGCCGTTTAAGGGTAGAGGAGTGTACAACAACAGCCCTTATAACTTGCATAACCCTGTACAGTGTGTAAATGATCCTCAGTTATGAAACAGGTCTTCAGTTCTGACACTCGAAAAGCTTCACACTCATGGCTTTGCATCTCAAAGCAAAGATGACAATCTAGACTTTTGATTCGATGGTCTCCGTTTTCAAATGAACTCCCACAGATTCAGTTCTTCTTTCAGTAAGGTATATGTCGCAGTTTAAGTCTGCCCCTCCTTAGATAACACCTCTTAATTTACAAATCTTCTTAGACTAACCCCAGTCATTTCCAAAGCATGGAGAGATGAGAGAGAGAGAGGGAGAGAGAGAGAGAGAGAGAGAGGGAGAGACTCGTCATGTACCAATATAGACCCCAAACACAAAAGAGTGAGGGCGAGGTTGAGTGGCTTTGATCGAGCGAGTGATGGAGCCGCGTCAGATATTTTCTGACGTTCTCAGATGTTTAAATCTCAGCAGCGGCTGGTTGACATGCTGCTCTGTGTGCTAGCATGCGTGATTTTGGGTGTGTGTTGTGTATATACTGTGTGGGCAAAATAAAATGATAATCCTTTGCAAAATGACATTAAAACAGATCTGTGTCTCAGATGGGTACTTTTCAAACCATGCGTCTGTGCTGTGAACCTGCTCGTGTGAATAAGCCACAGTGCACATTTTGCAGCATCACTGAACGCTTCTTCGAACTCTCGAATAACTTTGAACGTTAAATTTGTCAATCAATGACCTTCAAACAGCTGGAAATACTACTAATAATAATTATAGAATTAGAACTAAGAGTGTTAATTATCTGATCTCATCTCATCTTCAACCTCTTATCCGGGGTCGGGTCGCGGGGGCAGCAGCTTTAGCAGGGGACACCAAACTTCCCTTTCCCGGGCCACATTAACCAGCTCTAACTGGGGGATCCTGAGGCGTTCCCAGGCCAGTGTGGAGATATAATCTCTCCACCTGGTCCTGGGTCTTCCCCGAGGCCTCCTCCCAGCTGGACGTGCCTGGAACACCTCCCTAGGGAGGCGCCCAGGGTTCATCCTTACCAGATGATCCTGAACCACCTCAACTGGCTCCTTTCAACGCAAAGGAGCAGCGGCTCTACTCCGAGTTCCTCACGGATGCTGAACTTCTCCCCCTCTCTCTAAGGGAGACTCCAGCCCCCCTCTTGAGAAAACACATTTTGGCCGCTTGTACCCTTGCCCTAGTTCTTTGGGTCCTGACCCAGCTTTCATGACCACAGGTGAGGGTAGGAACGAAGATTGATTAATTATCTGATGCAGCAGCTAATATATTGGTACTGGAAGAAGGGACGATTTTATGGCTTAAAATAATGACACGCATGTGCTTTTAATATAAAGCTTTAGTCAGCGGTTAGCTTAGCATAAAGACTGAAAACAAAGAAAAGAAGAAATCCTGTTTGTTTAATCTGCACAAGACAATATGGGTAAAATGTCATGTTGTGGTTCATATGGACATGATATCTATCTTCACATGTGATTCTCTGCAAGAAAACAAATAAGTGTATTTCCCAAAATGTCAAACTATTACGTTAAATTCTTATATGCAGCATGGTGACAACATGATATCACCTTCTGTTTTTTGTTCTTCCCAGAACAATAACCTCAAACCTGGAAGCTCCTCCTGCAATAAAAGCCGATTTGATAAAATTTCCATCTTTGAGGCACGTGATTTTGGAAACAGGTCCGCTCCAGAAGTCGACTTATATTCTCCCCTTCCCAGATCTGATCTTTTCCTCCCACTCCTTAAGGGATCTATTTCATACTTACACAGTTGCTGCAGTAGTACATCCATCCATCTGTCAGAGGAGATTTAGGAGACAATCTGAAACATGTCATGGTTGGACGGAGTAGCAGGGCTCCCGAGGTCGTTTTATCTTAAGGCCGCCGGGATGACAGTGACTCTGTACTGGAGCTTTGCGTGGTCGTGTGTGTGTGTTTGTGTGTGTGTGTGTGTTTGTGTGTGTGTGGTCGGGGAGAAAAAGGTAAGCAAGGCCAGAAAGAGGTAAGAGGCGACAGAAACGCATGAGTAAAGGTCAAGGGTGAGAGAAACAATCAAGTGAAAAAAAAGAAGTGGAGCAAGCGAACAGGCAGGACGATTGATTCTGATGGAGGTGCCTCAGACACACTTCCTACAGCTGGTTAGAGAAGGGAGGAGGAGAAAGAGGACAAGAGGAAAGTGGCACAGGTAAGACAAGCAATAGAAGGCAGTCCTTAATCATGGATACAAGGAAAGAGGGAAGCAAACAACAGCATATTGGGAGTTGTATGCTTAACATTAGCCTGTTTGGTTGTCTATAGAAAATATGGTCCTGATAGCATCCTGATGTCAGCCACAGATTTCTGAAAGACCATATGAATTTCTAGGTTTATGACATCCTCCTGTCTTCCAAGGGATTTGACCTGGCATGGCCAGATTATGGGCTGAGCCGGTGCCCGGGGGGCCTCTGAGTCTCAGGCCGAGTGCAGTGCGTGATGACTCGAGACTTCCAAAGGAAGTTGAACACCAGGTCACTCAGTACGCACAGTGCAAGCTGACCCCTAAGCCCCGGGGCGTTCAGGCTTTAGCTAACCACCATCAATGTAACATCGAGGCATCGGTGGTTACCAGCCTCATAGATATGGGTTAGAAGGAGCCTGATACACCTACTTGTAGATTCAGAAGGCCGTTATCATTTCTAAACGGGCGGCATTAGCTTGGTAATGGGAGCCAACCAAGAAAGACACGATACCACGTAAATGCGAAAAACGGTCACATCAAGCTTTTTATCCAGCAGGCGCTGATGAGGGGACGAGCCACAGCTGGGTGGAACCACGCCTACCAGCTCCGACAGACAAACATATGGGAAAGACACAAGCAGGGAAAAACAGACAGAGGGAGACAAACCCACACAATAGGAAGAGGGGAAGGCCTGACAGGACGGGGATCCTGACACACAAACCGTACAAAGACTTGTAAAGCGTCACTCAGTGGAAGTCAGTTTTTTAGTATTGACATGCAGAAAAAAAGGTCTTATTACGTTATTCTTGACCTGAATGTTAGTTACATTTCATCATCACATTTTCCACCGATCAGTTCTGCTTCATTTCACTTCTAGTATAATTTAAACAAGTTGAATTCTCTCTTCATTCATTTCAGGTCGAGGTAATTTTGAAATACTGGATGATTCATTCTCTGAATGGAAAGGTTTTATAGCCCTGACACAAAGTGAAAGCCACTCAGAAGCTTCTCATTCATCCTTAGAACAAAAATATTCTTTAATAGAAGCATATTGAAACATTATAGATCTCTATTTTAATTATTCTGTCTCAAATCATCCTCTAACACCTTGATACACTCAGTGAATGATTGAATGAGACAAGCAGAGGGACACAGAGATGGAGAAAGACCCCAGATCTAGAGATTGAGGCAGGACACAGTCTAAACCAGGGTGATGATAAACACTTAAACTGACGGTAGACCCAGCAAAGAGGGACGTGAAGATCATACAAGTGAGGAGAAGTAAAGGGTGTGTGTGTGTGCGTGCATGTGTGTGTGTGTGTGTGTGTGTGGCTGTGTGTGTGTTTGTAGAGAATGGTCAGTTGAGCTGATGTTGGCAATTTGGAGATAAAAGCTTTTCCAAACAAAAGAATGCAGCAAAACTCTAGGACCGAACCGCAACATCATGCTTTTTAAAAATGCACTGGACCATATCACGAGGCAATGGCCCTTAGTGCGCCCTGGGAACCAGACAAAACTGCAAACTCATCTGCTTTTCAGACAGCTGACTTGGTCAAGGTCAGGCCAATCACAGCTCTTTATTTTACAAATGGCGGGTTTGATATGATGACTTGCCTGCAGGACCAGTCAATGATGTGATGACATCATTGGGTACTGTTTTGTGTCTAGTCGTCCTCGCCCCACACGCACTCTCATTATGGTATTATTTCAAATTCAACCTGTTGTCTTGCTGCGACTGTAGGAATAAATAGACAGCTTGTAAAATAAGGATCAAACAAACAACAGATTATTCAACGGTACCTTGAATCTCACAGGAACTGATGTGATTCAACATGAATCTAATCAGAGCCCCAAAGGACGCAGACAGTCAAACTCTGCTCACTCTATCATTACCTCATCGTCTGCTAGTACTGCACAGGGGTGGTTATACATCATGGGTGTCAATCTGATCCAGTAAAGAGTCGCTGTGGCTGCAGGTTTTTATTCCAACCAATCAAAAACACACCTGGTCCAACAAGTCAACTGTGTGAAAGCAGTTCAGGTGAGTGAGTAAGTCGAGTCAGGTGTGTTCTTGCTTGGTTGGGCTGAAAACCTGCAGCCACAGCGGCCCTTTACTGGATCAGTTTGACAAATGTGCTTTACATAGTAAACCCTGCACTTATAAAAACCTATCGATATCATTCAAACTGTCCGCTGCTTTGATCGCACTAAGTGTTCGTCGGAATTAAAATCCATTAGGTTGCTCTCACTTTTGAAAACCGATAGATGTGATTAAAAGACAGTGGCTGTGCTTGAAGCCAAAAAGTGCTATTTTATATTTGTAGGGCAGACGCTTTGTGACGGTCACCCACAACCAGTGAACCACCCCATGAATGACTATTTTGGTTCCAACAATCTATATAGTCTAGAGAAAACATTGTAGCTCCTAGATGAAACTGACTGAAATTTGGGAAAAGATTGCAATTACCAATTCATCTGCTACTTCAGCACCTCGGACAGCACCATGAATGTGTAAATACACAGTTTAACACACAGTCAACTGCCCTGACGCCTGCCCACCTTCAAGACTGTTGGCCAAAAAAGCATTTTAAAGGGTTTTCCTGTCATCCAGTGGTTACTGTTGGGCGTCAGATTAAACTCTGTGCACATTCATGTGGGTGGCAACCACGTCATAACCCTATAGTGGTGATCGAAACCCCATCCCCATCTGCTTCTTCCTCTTATTGACATGACTAGAGGCAGTGTGAAAGCCCCTTTAGGCTTCTGATATTTCAGAGCTGTGGTCGGGGCCTTAATTTCTAATATGCACAAACCTCAATCAGATAAAGGATCAATGAGTCAGGCAGATTAGAGTAACATATTCAAGTGCACTCCCTCTCCTGCGAGGGGATGGAGGAGGAGGATGGCAGGCTAACAAAGGCCGTGTATTTCATCAAATCACAGTAGTTTTCATTGAAGTAAGATCTGTGGAAGACTCGAATTCTACTCACATTGTTGAAGGGCGATTATATCCATGAAATGCTTAATCTCACTAAGATTCAGGTTTTACCACATTTTGCCACTGCCAAAGATTTTCCACTGATTAGATGATCAGTCTCTCTTCCATTGTTTCATCATTGAATAATGCTACAGGGTACAAACTAACGTCCTTTGCTTCAAACATCAGTGGTGCCATTTAACAAGTGAAGCATCTTTCTCTGGGTATGTGTCTTTGTACACGCTGAACTGTTGGAGCTACCGGAAAAATCACTCTACCTTCATGAAAATATGTGTAAACAAAGCGTGGCTGACACACTTTCCAAACCAAAATCAAGGCGCTTGTTGCAGTTTCAGTGGTTTCATCAATGCTTCATGAAGTGCTAGGATCAAAGTTTAGTAATATCTCCATTTCCCTATACACTTGTCTTCCAGCTGTGATTTGTGAGATTAAATCATTTATGCATATGATACTTGCATAATGAACACTACTGCTGCATACTATAGCAGCATTAAGACATACAGAGCAGAGAGACTCTGTATGGGAATATTCATCTCATCTTCAGCCTCTTATCCGGGGTCGGGTCGCGGGGGCAGCAGCTTTAGCAGTGGACCCCAAACTTCCCTTTCCCGGGCCACATTACCCAGCTCTAACTGGGGGATCCCGAGGCGTTCCCAGGCCAGTGTTTAGATATAATCTCTCCACCTGGTCCTGGGTCTTCCCCGAGGCGTCCTCCAAGCTGGACTCGCCTTGTACACCTCCCTACGGAGGCGCCCAGGATTCATCCTTACTAGATGCCCGAACAACCTCCACTGGCTCCTATCAACGCAAAGGAGCAGCGGCTCTACTCCGAGTTCCTCACGGATGCTGAACTTCTCCCCCTCTCTCTAAGGAAGACTCCGGCCCCCCTCCTGAGAAAACCCATTTCGGCTGATTGTACCCGCAACCTTCTTCGTTCGGTCATGATGTATGGGATTATTGTGGTTGTCATATGGAAACTGGAATATTAATTGGATCCATCTAAATGTCTTAATTGGAGAATATCTCTAATTACTGTCCATAATGGCATTATGTTAATTTAAATGTAGCAAGGGACATGTCATGCATTATCGTGTCCTTGTGCTGTGTTGCTCTAGTTCTCACTGAACCCGCTCTCAGGTTCAGAGCTGACTTCTCTGTGTTACTGCTGCTCTCAGTCCTCAGAGTACTGAGGTCACCGGTTCCAAACTGTGGACCTGTTGGGAACCAGTTGGCAAGCAAAATGAATAAGTGATGCTGTCATCTCATGTTGCAAAATGCCGCTTAAAGTCCCTTGAGAAAGGGCAGGTAAACCCCATTAACCCCTACCTTAATCCCATGTGCTCCTGTGGATCCGCTCACTGGAGCCAGGACAAGACTTTGACCATACCTGTCAGCTCCCAGGTGTGAATTTTAATGAGGGCATCATTGACAAAGAGCAGATGTCTTCTCTTGACGTTTCCTGGTTACATTTGGGTGTATAAATAGATTTACTGGTGTCCAACGTGGATATGTAGCTGCTGAGACCCACCGAGAGTGTCCATAAATGCAGAATAAAGCAGGAATAAAACACGTCTGACAGCACTTTGAAACCAACACACAGCTGCTTTACACTCTTCGCCCGTCAGAGTAAAAGACAATAAATCAAACAGAATATCATTATTTACAGTGCACCATGTAATTATTTACACACTTCCACTGCCAAGCCCATTTTGATTTAAGCACTATGTAAGTGGATTAAATATGATGGTAATTTCACTGTGATGCAAAACATCCACGCACGAGAGCTGACGAGCTAAACTGATGGTTTTGTTGGTGGTAAGGTGATCCGTTAAATCAAAAGAAAGCTTACAGCCGCTTCTTCTCAGCTGCTGCATCCTGAGAAAAAGACTTCAGACCAAAGAACTCAATCCAATATTTCAAACACAGAATAGCAAACACAGAATGAATGCTATGAGACAAAGAAGCTTAGCAGTGTTTTACACAAATACACATATTTCGCAAGATAAATATTTAAATCCAACGCAGCGTATAAATGGCTCATGAAGTCCATAAGATTAACAATAACATATTTTTTCAGGTCTTATAACATAGCTCCTCTGATGTCCATGTTACATAAAGCCCAATACAAATAAAGCACAATATTTAACAGTAACGTTCCTCAAACATTGAACAACTTCCACACGCAAGTTCACACGGTTGCAGTTGTGTCCCTTTTAGCAAACAAGTTGTCTGCAGTACACTATAGTAAGTTATTGATTTATTAATTACCTGTGCAATTCAAATTAATGCAATACCATACAAGAGTCCTGCAACAAGTATTTGTCAACAAATCCTTGTAGTTTGTGGTCACCTATTTCAAATGATACCTCGCCAGTTTCAAAGGTTCAAAGGGGCCTGCTACACTTCAGCCTGCCACACTTCAGCCTGCTACACTTCAGCCTGTTACACTTCAGCCTGCTACACTTCAGCCTGCTACACTTCAGCCTGCTACACTTCAGCCTGCTACACTTCAGCCTGTTACAGTTCAGCCTGCTGCACTTCAGCCTGTTACACTTCAGCCTGTTACAATTTCAGCCTGCTACACTTCAGCCTGTTACACTTCAGCCTGCTACACTTCAGCCTGCTACACTTCAGCCTGTTACACTTCAGCCTGCTACACTTCAGCCTGTTACACTTCAGCCTGCTACACTTCAGCCTGTTACACTTCAGCCTGCTACACTTCAGCCTGTTACACTTCAGCCTGCTACACTTCAGCCTGCTACACTTCAGCCTGTTACACTTCAGTCTGCTACACTTCAGCCTGTTACACTTCAGCCTGTTACACTTCAGCCTGTTACACTTCAGCCTGCTACACTTCAGCCTGCTACTACCTAGAGGGGTCAGAAGGCAGTTATCATCTATTGGCATGGTAACGGTTGCCGTTAGCTTGGTCAGGACCCGCTCTTGTAGACTTGTTGTGAATTCACACAAAACGTTAATTGGTTAGGTTACTTACATTTGTGACATTGATTAAGTACATAAGGATTGTTATGTAAGACAGTTAATAATGTAGCCTACAATGTAACTTTAACTTGACTTGGCTCTTGGTTTCATGCAGGTCTTTTGGCATTACCAATAGATGATAATGGTCCACTGAGCCAAGGAAGAGTAGGGCCATACCACTCCATATCGATGGCAGCGATGACAAATGATAATGGCCGTTTAATCGTTTGTGGTGATATTTATTTATTGGACTACACTCATGTCTATAAATGTGCATGGGTAAGCATGAAAAAGACCTCTCAGTTTAATGCACAACATTGACTTAAATCTTGTCCGTGTGTTTGAATTGGCTTACATGCAGTGTACAAACTAGTCATTCATACACAGTTCCTTCTATTGTAGTCATTTTTCCCCGTGTTGGTAAGTTGTGACAGAGCTGATGTTATGATAAATGCAAGAGCCCAAAGAAGGGGCCTTTTCAATGTTATTCATCATTTTTATTGTCAAACTCGTTTCTTGTTCACAGCACGTATGCCAATCACCATTTTTTAACAACTCAATAGCACAAATGCAATTAATGTTGCCAGTCACTTAGCAACAGGTGACTTCGACCGCACTCAGAAAAGCTCAATTGTCCATCAAAAGACATTTAAGCACCACCTGAACACCAGGCCTGTTATGTCTTTGACTTCCTATGTTCTCAAAATAGGACCTCACATATTAAAAGCACCATTGGTGACATCAGTCTTGTTCCACTTCCCCTCCTTCACTTCCCCTCCGCCCTTGGTCTTACGTCACAGCGTACTTCCCACAGAGGCCACTCGGAGAGCAGAGGGAAAGTGGGTGGGACAGGAGTTGGGATTTAAATCTAATGCACCTGTCCTTGTAGACTTTAGCCCAAACTATCAAGGATTCGCCGCTGGTTGTAGGTTTAGCGCTAATGCTTCAATTTTCCATCTTATTTTCCATTAATTGTGGCATCCTATTCCCGTAATGTTCATTCTATCTGTTTATATCATGCAACTTCCTTATGGTCAAACACTTTTATGCTGCATTCGTTGTATGAAAGGTGCTACACAAATACTATTTATAAGAATTTTCAGTATTATTATTATTACTGCTTTTTACAAATCATCATAAATACCTGAAGAATAATTTCAACAAGGTTTGGTAATTACCTGCATGCGTTTCAGATTTAGAAAGTTTGTGATCAGTATCATGATTCATCATAACTATTGTTGCTACAGATTTATTTAATATACCCCAAAACTGCTCTTCTACCAAAATCTTATAAAACAATCGATAATAGCACCAGAATAAATTGAAAAGAACGAGTCCTTACCCCAAGTGAAGGAGTTCAAGTACCTCGGGATCATGTTCACGAGTGAGGGGACGATGGAGCTTGAGTTTGGCCGGAGAATCGGAGCAGTGGGGGCGGTGTTGCAGTCGCTCTACCACACCGTTGTGACAAAAAGAGAGCTGAGGAAGACAAAGCTCTGGATCTACCGGTCAGTCCTGGTTCCTACCCTCACCTGTGGTCATGAAAGCTGGGTCAGGACCACAAGAACGAGGTCGCGGGTACAAGTGGCCGAAATGGGTTTTCTCAGGAGGGGGGCTGGAGTCTCCCTTAGAGAGAGGGGGAGAAGTTCAGCATCCGTGAGGAACTCGGAGTAGAGCCGCTGCTCCTTTGCGTTGAAAGGAGCCAGTTGAGGAGGTTTGGGCATCTAGTAAGGATGAACCCTTGGGCGCCTCCCTAGGGAGGTGTTCCAGGCACGTCCAGCTGGGAGGAGGCCTCGGGGAAGACCCAGGACCAGGTGGAGAGATTAGATCTCCACACTGGCCTCGGAACGCCTCAGGATCCCCCAGTTAGAGCTGGTTAATGTGGCCCGGGAAAGGGAAGTTTGGGGTCCCCTGCTAAAGCTGCTGCCCCCGAGACCCGACCCCGAATAAGAGGCTGAACATGAGATGAGATGAGATGAGATGAGATGAGATGAGATGGTGAACAAAGTGACACAGGTTCCTGCACCTGTGGTATCACACCCTGCGACAAACCTAGATGGAAATAAAACCTGCAGCCTCTCAGTCCTCATGGCACTCAGTTTGACAGGCTAGCCTTAAAAGCATATTAACCCTGTCTGGCGGTGAGTTTAATGGATAAATCCAGAGCCTCTCCACCTGCTCCCGCAATGTATGCCTCTCTGCAGGGCAGTGTCAGCTAAAAGCCTCTGATGTAAACAGTGCCTGTTGCTCTTTGTTATGTCTCTTCCTGGATGTAACACTGAGTGACGAAGGTGTTGATGAGTCGACCCAGCAGCTCAGCTCAGTCTCCCCGGTGCTGTTTGATTAGCGTTACAGCTGTTACCGCTGCTGTTGTTAGCGTCGGCAGCAAATCCCTCATTAATTTGGCAAATCTCAGAAGTGTCTGCTCATTTTTCCTCAGCCGGCAGTTAGACTCGCACCCATTTATTTGGATTATGGAGAGACAAGCTCCCCTGTCTGTTTACTATGCTTATTTACTTTGTTGTGCAGTTAAGAAATGACACTTATTTCTGAAAACCAAATTGAAATTAATTAAAGATTTCAAGCCTGTACAAAATACCTCCTCCTGGTACTAAAGACAGGGAACATTTTTCTCATTTGGCAGCTTGTCTTTTCTATAAACACAGTGCGACCGGCAGCTGAGAGCCTCTGTACACAGATCTGTCTTCAGCTCTCCCTGCCTCATAGTGTCTTTCTTTCAAAGTCGTATTGCCTTTATTTATTCTCACATTAATGCTCGAAATCTAACTTTTTGGCTTGATTGTCAAAGTTCTTGTACTAAAATAAAAAGATAGAGTAGAGGGTTATGTCTCTCTGAATTGTCTGAACTGTATAATACAAAATGGCCTCATATCAAAACCACACAAAAAAGATCAAAGAAAAAATAATATCAGCATGTCAATGCCGCTACTTAACCTTGGCTAGCTGCCAACTTAAGTGTTGATGATACCTGCGAAGAATGCCAGATTTATTTGGTGATTGGTTCGGTGGGTACGGCCTAGCATCTACCGAAGGAGAGCAGTCGCCGGTCTCTGGAGCAGACACCTGCCTGCTGTTCCGCTCACTTTCTGTAACCAGTGTGCCATTAAAGCATTATGGAATTAGCTAGCTAACTAGCAGACAGCTGGCTGGTTAGGGCTAGCCATAATTTCATGCTACACTGGTAACAGAAAATGAGCCACACAAAAAAGATTTAAAAAAAGATAATATTAGCATGTCAATGCCACTACCCAACCTTGGCTAGCTGCTAACTTAAGTGTTGATGATGCTTGCGAAGTATGCCGGATTTATTTAGCGATTGGTTCGGTGGGTACATCCTAGCATCTACCGAAGGAGAGCAGTCGCCGGTCTCTGGAGCGGACACCTGCCTGCTGTTCCGCTCACTTTCTGTAACCAGTGTAGCATGGACGCATGATGGAATTAGCTAGCTAACCAGCAGACGGCTGGCTAGTTAGGGCTAGCCATAATTTCATGCTACACTGGTAACAGAAAATGAGCCTGACCATGTGTTGACTTCAGCCTCTGGTTCTCTATGCTTCATAACGTTAAGACCACTGCTCATTTGGTTGTGATTGCAAAACCTCATCTCAGTGAGTCTGCGACTACCAGCAAGACAGTTTATATGGAAGTTAGCAATGGGCTAACTTTGCTCTGACCATCCTGCCATTGATTTTAATGAGTATGTCCTTTCCACTTATTCTGTTTCTAAGGGTTTGACTTTTAACAAACATTTTTACTGAACCAAAATATTCAAATATTCTCAACCCAACAAGTTGCAAGTTGGTGTCGTGGGCAATAAAGGTTTTTCTTTTTTAACTGAGCTTCTTTGTCCACAGTCCGCCCTGACAGACAGTTTTCCAAGTGCTACTTTACAGCTGACAAACTTCAGAAACTTTATCTGATTTGCATGTTTGTGTGTGTGCGTGTGTGTGTTTGTGTGTGTTGCAGAGCCCTACAGCCCAGCGGTGTGGGTGATGATGTTTGTGATGTGCCTGTCAGTGGTGGCTGTCACCGTCTTCATCTTTGAGTTCTTCAGCCCCGTGGGATACAACCGCAGCCTGCAGAGCGCCAAGAGTAAGAGAGCGAGTCGCTCCAGCGGCGGCATGCCAATCATCCCGCTACCACTGCTCATTTCACAACATTATTACCAACTTGTCACTTCGTCAGTTATGTAAGCGAGGGGGGGCTGATTTGAGGAGGGTGTTTGCTCAAATTATGCAAAGCATCCCACTTTGTTTTTCACTGCACATGAGTCAAAACAATTACCCCACACCCACGATCCGGCTTATTTATTTTGAATGAAACAAACACTGGCGGCGCGGTGGTGGTTGATTTTGACATTTTAACAGTAATGTCAGTTTTTCATTTATTCCAACTGTTTACTGGCTGCGCCTCTGTACTGCTTCATTCATTTTTTATAGCTATTGGGTAATGTTATTCATTGCTATGTAATATATTGACACAAGTGGAATTGTATAGACGTGGAGTGACAGGAAGGTTCATCACTGTTTGTCAGTTCTTGCTTCTTCAGTGATAAAAACACCACTGCTTCTGTCTCGCTTCACTGGATTTAATCGTATCCGCCATTCTCATTACCTATTCTTCTGATCCCAGAACACTTTTTAAAACAGTTGTTAAGACAAAATAAGTTGAATTAATTATGTTAAGGGTCAAATTAAGCCTTTATAAATACACTAAAAAGCCTATCAACGTATTTCCCTTATGTAGTAGGGTGTGATACGTCCCAACAAAGCTCCAGGACGCCAGTCACAGTCGACAGGAGTTTAAGCAAGAAGTCATAGACAATTCTGTTTCTTCTCTTTCCTCCGTATTTTCATTAATGCATTCAGTTCCACTGCAGACCTAGACGATTCTTCAAACCCTCACCTTCTCTCTATCGATCCCCCCACACCTGCCGTTGAGGGAGAAATGTAGCATCACCTTTCATCTTGAAAAACCAACCAGATTGCTCTCTGGGCTCTATTTTCTTGTGTTTTTCAACCATCCCCTCTGTCTGAGGCTTTACACTTTAATGATTCTATATTCAACCCCAGGGAGTCTCTGCCAGGTTGAGTCTGTTCTAACTTCCTCTACACTCTCCTTAAGCTTTAACTCCAAACTTGGATTTTCCACATCAGACACTTCTAAGCTTATTATTGGCAGCCCGTCCCTGCCATCACTGCAACACAGCATTACAAAGAATATTTCACTACACGGCCAAAGGTATGTGGGCATCATAGTCTACAATAACACAGATAATGCACAAAGGCAGGTCTATGAAGGAGTGTTTTCCCCTGTTTGGTTAACTTGGCTGGCCTACCTTGACCTCAACCCCTTCCAGCACCTTTGGGATGTGTTGGACTTCACTAATACACAAAATCTGGTGGAAATCTTGGATCCAAACGCGTCCAGGCAGCGCGTTAGTGCCCACTGTACGTGATTGTAATGTTAACCAATCACATACGGTTATAGTTTTGGTGTCCACATATGTTTGGCAATGCCGTTCATCTCATTCGTCTTGTGTTTTACTGTAACTGTAGCTGTAGCCTGTAATACCTCATTCTCTAGCCTTAGACTTGATGCTAGCTTCCTACCTTGACTAAAGTATGTGTGTTGAAGAGTTCCTAATCTCCTAATAAACTTGATCTCTCTCTCTCTCAGAGTCTGGTGGATCTAAGTTCACCATAGGGAAATCTGTGTGGCTGCTGTGGGCGCTGGTCTTCAACAACTCTGTGCCTGTGGAGAATCCCAGAGGAACCACCAGCAAGATCATGGTGATCACTCAACCCGACTCACTGACTGACTTATTAGTTCATTTGTAGGATGATCGCCGGACTATTACATTTTCTTGGGAACTGGGTAATGACAGAGCACCTAGGAGGCATTCATTTGGTGATTTGCCGGTCAAATGATGTAGTTTTAGATGTCTAAATTACTTTTTACCTCCTCTAATCCTGTTTCAGCAGGAGTTAGATTACTTTGTTCTCCATGAAGCACAGCCCCACATTCAAATATTGCCATTAAAATGTTAAATTTTCAATCAATCTTATCTCAGAAACTCACCAGATCAAAGCTTAACGGGCAGCATTAAAAGTCTATTACGTTTGCTTTGGTAAAGTTAGCATTTAGCTAGTTGAGGGGTTGATTCATTGGGTCATTGATTCAGCAGTTCATTGAAAATATGAAGGTGATTTCAGACAAAACGTGGAGCAAATTTCCACCTTTCATTACTCGCACAAACACGGCCGTATAAGTTACGCTGTGAATTCCGTCAGGAGAATCTTTTTTTGTGACCAGTGTTGGGAAATTGGGAAACATTACAAGATTACTGCTAACAAAAAGCAACTAGTGACGTTACAGAATTACCTACAGAGAAAAGTAACTTGTAAACCCATCAACCATTGTCCAGAGGACACGCTAACACCTTCCTTTAAATGTATTGCCTCGACCATCATTGCGTAGCCAGTCTACATCTCCAAAGCTGTAGCTCTGCAGACTAATTACATGAGCTGCAGGCTCTTTATTAAAGAAGTATTTTGCTGAATCCAGGAGAAAGTAAGCTAAACAGAAAACCTGGATCTCACAGGTCTGTGCAACCTTTTGGCTCGTAACGACAGTCGTTGGCACTTGGAGCACAAAGGGTCCCAGTGACATCATCGGCCCTGTGAGAGGTTAAATACCTGGATCTCACACCAGTTAGTTGGACCAGTCTGGTCCTGGTCCTGGTCCAGTCCCAGCCTGTTCCTGGTCCTGGTCCTGGTCCAGTCCCAGCCTGGTCAGATGCGTACATGAACTGATGAAGCCTCTTGGATGAGAGGTGAAACGTCTTCCTGGACAAATAACCAAGTCCAGTTGCTTTTGACTGGAATTGTTTTAACGATGACTTGGACAAATGAGAACATTCACAGGTCTGTTGGCTGATAACAATCTGACAGCGAGCAGGGCAGAGGCATACTTCCCCATTTCAGTGTCCGCAGAGACTTCTATTCTCGTTCTCATATGCAAAACAGTCACCGGGAGTCTCCGACGGCGACAGGTGCAGTGACTTAATTGGTTTTTGCACAGACATACTGGTTCAGAAGTAATGGATTACTTTTTTGAAAACATAACTAAATAACTGATTACTTTCCTTCTTACTACAATAAAGTAATCTGAGTTCTCTGACTTTATACTTTGTAATCCGTTACTCCTAAAAAATTCCTGAACATACAGTCTTTTCACTTCTATCCACGCCTTTGCATTGACATTGTATGTAATGGCGAACGCACCTTTAAACCGTGCTGCTCCTTAGACAAATATATCATTTCTGTTGTTTTCCCCCTCACCCTGCACACCCCAGTTTTGCATTGTTATCATGAAAAAAGTCAAATTTATCAGATTTATGAGCCGCTGCAATCACTTCAAGAGTGTTCCTCTTAATACCTGCTGTTTCTCCGTGCTCTCACGACATAAAGAGAGGAATCAGTCAAAGGCGTGTTCCCTCTGCTGCAGAGCAAAGAGCCACAGGAGGTGAAACCCCGAGGGGTCTCTTTTTTTTCATGTCTGCATGAAAAAAAAACACCACCACCAATCATCTCAAGAGTTCATTATCTGCACAAAGGGCTTTACAAAAAAGGGTTAGTTAAACTGTTGACAAACTCCAATTCCAGTGCATTTCAGAACACATGCAGAGTCAAATGTCATGTCAGACAAAATGGACGTGTACTTATAAAGCGCCTTTCTAGTCTTCTGACTACTCAAGGTGCTTACACAGTGTTTGTCACATTCACCCGTTCACACAGACATTCACACTGATGGCAGTGGACATCTACATAGCGTCTAATCCAATCTAACCATTCACACCACATTTACATACCCATGTGCAGCACGAGGAGCAATTCAGGGTTCAGTGTCTTGCCCAAGGACACTTCGACATGTGGACCGGGGAAGGTGGGGATCGAACCACCAATCTCTCGAATGGAGGATGACCCACTCTGTCACTGATCCACAGTCGCCCCACAAGAAATGTAATATTTAATGAAGGCTTATTCTCAAAATGTTCGGGGTTATCAGCGTCAACGCACTCTATCGATAATTCACAGCCACGTATTCTTAATGTCAGACATTAAAGTTGTGTCAGGTCTTACATCGACCCGAGGGTCATGGTCCTCACCAGGGATTCACTGTAAGCGAGGGATCCGTCCTTCAACCCTCCTTTTAGGACGAGTCCTCCATAGAAGTGTCCTTGAGCAAAGACACTTAATCCTCATTCACTGGGATTACTTTTTAAATTATGCCTCGGTGGCCGGAGCTCAAAGTGTACATTTCTCATCTTATTCATTAGGAAAATTATGTAAATTAACTTTTGGCATAAAAACTGTGGAAGCAAATGACCCCATTCATCAGCGGCTGCAAGTGTAACTTTAGTTTAAGACTAATCCACATCTCTCTCTTGCTTTCTGGCTGAATGTCAAGAGTGCAGCATCTAGCAGCAATAAAGGCACCACGGCCAAACATCTGTATGCCGAGTCCTTAAAGTGATAGTTCGTCTTCTTTGAAGTGGGGTTGTAGGAGGTACTTAACCGTAGCCGATGTGTTGCTACAGTAGGCGGCTGTTAGGACACCGACAGTTCGGAGAAGCAGCAATGAGCAGCTGTGGACGAGGGCCGTAGCTAAATGTGTTTAAGTTACCTAAATTAATAAAATCAAAAAATCCATTTCAGTTTAAATATGAGGAAGAGCTTCATCCAGGTCATCCTCACTTCGCCGTTTGAGAAGTCACCTGACCCCAAAATCCTCTGTGCTGTTGTCAAAATAGTTGAAGAGTGGTTGAAAAACAATTCTCCCATGGCTGCGAATCAGATGCCAAACTTACGCGAGAAGTCCATCTTGCTGGTGAAGTATAATACGTTTGTTTTCACCACTTTACCGTCCTGTCAGACAGCGCTCTCCTCCAGTTTCCACAGGAGTTTCCCCTCTCTCTCTGTCAGCTGTTCAGTCTCTCTGCAGAAGTTATTCTTCTCCTCCAGCTCATAAGGGAGCTGATAAGGCTCATAAGGTGGTCTACGGACTAATACAGTGCATTGAACAGATATGTTTATGCGTAGTAATACATTGAGAAAATGTAGTGGGAAAATACTCGATACGAACGATGTTGATTTTTTTTTGGGAGGCCTTTTTGAGGGTGTCTACAAGACTTTTTTGTTTTTTTTTGGTCCATATTGTATCCTGAACATATAATCAAACAAAAAAAAACATATTCATCATATTGTATTTTAAGTGTTCTGAGGGAAAACCTGCACTTCACCTGGCTCTGATTTTAGGCTTAAGGAAATCGAGCCCATGACAGGAGAGAGAGAGAGAGAGAGAGAGAGACAATCTTGTTGACCCAGGGCGGTGAGGGGAGAGGGAGAGCTGCAAGAAGAAAATTCTGGCATCTGTTTTACGTCTACCTTCTGCAGCTTTAAGAGATAATACAGCGGTGTAAAATGACTTCATTACACGTTCAGATCGTGTCCTCAAAATCCCACTTACATTCATTATTCATGAATTATTATTCATGTGTTTACTGTAACAGATACAGTAGTGATGATGTCAGGAGAGGGGGTTAAATATATGATTCCCTCTAAAGAATCTCCAATGTGTAATTGTTATATTATTATAAATATCCAAGTAAGAAAAGGACAAATGCAGAAGTCACTTCTGAAGGCTGACAAATACGACTCTACCCTCCGGGCAAGACGGAGCATCAGCTACGGGTTTAACAATGAAACGGCAAGAAATGCTTTCACACCTGTCACATTCAGCCCCCACTGATCTTACTCCATCGCACTCCTCCGCTCCTTTCAGGTGCTGGTGTGGGCCTTCTTCGCTGTCATCTTCCTGGCCTCCTACACGGCCAACCTGGCCGCCTTCATGATCCAGGAGGAGTACATCGACACAGTGTCCGGGCTGTCAGATAAAAAGGTACGGTTTGGGAGGGAGGGATGAACAGGTGGGTGACCAGATGGGCTGATGGATGAATAGACGTGCAAGAGATGAAGCTTAGCGAAGAATCAGAATGACGTGTGCGTTTGCATAATGTTCTTTTTTTAAAGTGAACAGATGAGACAGAGAACTAAAAGATCATTCTCCTCAACAGGTGGGCAACTTCAGAATAGCTTGAGTGAACAGAAAGAAGTGCGTTACTCCCTCACTCTGCTGCCTCCTCCTTTTTTATTTCTCAGTGCAGTTTCAGCAAAACCTACAGAACAGTGTATCCTGCTTCCCTGACACTTTCAAACCCCATCTGTTTTATCAGTCTCCCCCTCGGCTCATTAGAAAAGTGTAGCAGCGAGGCCGCTCTTTCAAAGTGAAGACTCTGAACCCTCGTAGCAGTTCCTCCTCTACCCCGCTCCTCAACATCCTTCTTTTCCTTCCACCGCTTTAATCTTCACCCGCTTCTTCTTCTTCTTCTTCTCCTCGTACAGTTCCAGCAGCCGACAGAGCAGTACCCGCCGCTGCGTTTCGGAACAGTGCCAAACGGCAGCACGGAGGAGAACATCCGCTCCAATTACCCCAACATGCACCAGTACATGATCCGCAACAACCAGAAGGGTGTGGAGGAGGCCATTGAGAACCTCAAGACCGGGTAAGGAAGGGAACAGAGAGCGGGGGGAGGGGGAGATTTTGGGGTTGCACAGCACTCACCATCACCACATGAGGCGATGTGTTTTAAAGATCATTTCTCTAGAGTTCCACAGACATGGCGAATTTAATCTGGAACATATGATCACGCACACACCTCAAAGCTATTTCAGTCAAGAGCAACTGGACTTGGTTATTTGTCTAGGCAGGAATTTCCGAGACAAATAACCAAGTCCAGTTGCTTTTGACTGAAATTGCTTTGAGGATAACGACGACCTGGACAAATGAGAACACTCACAGGCTCACACACACACACACAAACACACTCACAAGAAAATACTGGACTGGTCGCTGGAAGTGGTGAAGGAGACCCTGATTGACTGGGACTCCAACCTCTCCTGTATCACACCCTTCTCAGCCCCACAGATCCAAATTGACAGTCACCCCGGAGCCATTTTCCACCACATCACAGACATTTTGAAAACCCTCCCTCCACAACACACGCCACGACAGAACGACGCAACTGCCTCTCAGAACATCAACCCTCCACCATCACCAAACAACTGCAACAGATGACTAAATATAGAGAAATATAACCTTTTCTTAACTGACCCATGTCTTTTTAAGGAGGTTTTAAAAGTGAGTCCCAGAAAGTACCCTTGTACCCGTGCCCCCAATCTCGGGCAACGCGTTTCACGCCAAAACCAAACCCCTACGGGACGTTAGGGTTAGGGGTTAGGGTTGGTCCGGTGTTTTTGAGCTCCTCCACCATCCCAACCTTTCTTCTCATGCTGTGCTCTTAATCCTGGAGCACTTACTCTGAGTGAGTGTCTAATATCACCATTGACAGTTGAAAGCGTTGTGACAAAGGCGGTGTTTGACGGCCCAGGAACGAGAGCAGGCTGATATTTTACAATCAGGTCAAGGAACAGCCGAATGAGGCTACAAGAGTAAAGAGTCAAATAAGTCAGACATTTACTTGAAGCCTTAGTCTGTATCCACAGAAATCTTCCAAAAATTCACTTCACCTGTCATCCACTTTAGTTCAAAAACCCTCCGCTGTCTGCCACAGTCCTCCTGTAATCCACGAGTCAAAGCTGCACAGTTTTGACACCTGCTCTTACTTTAAACGTACACTAGTGTTCTCACCCCCCTCTGCTTCCGTGCATGTATTATTTTTAACTTGAGGCGACGCTGCAGTGCACGCGTCGTTTCGATTACAGGACCCTTTTGTCTTCCTCCACCTGTTGTGCGTTGATCGTTGTCTCGCCTCAGGAGCAGCAGCTAACTGTTGTAACCTGTGCAGTCCCATCAGGATCACAGCGACTAAACGAGGCGCAAGAAGTGGAGGAAAAAAAAGGGATTTTTAGAAAAAAGTAATACTTATTAACTTCAACCGCAGTGCAGTGGGTGAAATCCTGCCATCTCAGCACCGGCTGCCACTCAGGCGCATCTTGTCTCCAACAAGGGGGGTTTATTATTCGCCTGTGGGGCCACGGAGTACACAAAGCACACCGTAAAATATACACTCACTCATCGTGTTTGAGGTGGGAGGGAGGCGAGAAGGAGGAGGGGTGATGTTAGTTGATGCAGATGAGGGTTCAGATGTTTAATGGGACAAGCAAACGCACACTTTGGCATTCAGACGCAGCGGCTACAGTGCTTAGCAGATTTGACGTACCGTGTTATTAAAGCACCCATGATGCATTGCCTTTTATCATCCTGACTCGCCGTTCCTCTTACATCACTTTCTGCTTGTCTCACTTCAGTCTGCCTACCATCCCTCTCATTATTTGCTGTTTACGTCTATTTCGATATCTTTCTCCCTACCTCCCGCCCCGGCGTTATTTACGAGGGGAACATTAGTTTACGTCGTCAAAGAAAAGCGGCGTAAAGATTCTGTTTGATTTGGCTGTCGAGGCACCAAACATCCGCTCTCCATCTCTGTCTCATCTTTCTTCTTTCTCTCCCAACTCCCTCCGTCACTCCCTCACCCTTTTTCTGTCTTCTCTCTGCCCTTTTCCGCCTCCCTCATTAACTCCTTGCTCATTGCTCATCAACTCCTTTTGCTTCAGCTTTGCACTTCCTTCCCTTCTCCCTCCAATCATTATCTCTAACCCCAACCCTCCCCCATCCCCCCACCCCTTCCTCGCCTTTTCCTGTCACCCGCCTCCTCACCTCCTCCACCATCTACCCTCCTCTTCACCTCTTTTCAATCCCCCATCCTTCAGCACGGTCGCCCTCTCCTTGTGTTTCCGGGGGGACTCGGGGGGGTACAGTGCAGATTCCCCAAGTGCGAATATAACTGAATGTGAAGAGGAGGAGCAGGTGTAGTTCCCAGTTGTCATCAGATCCTGCGATACACATCATCAGTCTGAGCCGAGCTGTTACATTGAGTCCGCTAATTTATCCTTTAATTCGCTCACGTTTGGTGAACAGTTTTCCTCGAGCTGCCTTTTCTGCTCTTCCTCGTCAGTGAGGGATTTCTATTGGTGCATCTAATTATGTTTTCATCACAGTTGCATCTATGTTTTACATTTCAAATAGTTCAATGTTTAATCTACTGTATAAGGTATCAGAAATAATGGTAAATGTCGACACGGTACGTCGAGAGGATGCTGCTGATACGCTGGTCTATAACTATAAGTTAGCTATTATTAGTTACTGTGAGTTAGCTAGCCATTAGCTAACTAACTAGCCTCGGTTCAATCCATGCTATAACATATTTCATCCTAAAACAGCATTTCAATACATAAACAATCTCCAGCCACACAAGCGCTTTAACTCTGTATCATAAATAATCTCCTTTCCACATCAACACGCCTGAGAGCTGTGGATGTGATGCATAGTAAACAGAGCAAAAGTGTAGACCATGAGGGACCAGGAGAGAGTAGAGGAGAGCCTACATTGACATCCACACTACTACGTTTACGCCTTACTCACACTCTACTTCTACTTTCAAAGCCATTAAAACGGAGATGTTTGGAAGCGCTGCGGAGCCCGTTTAATTTTGAAAACTCCAGGGGGTTGAGTTTTAGTCTCGACGGGCAGAAACAGAGACCTTTGAAAATGATGACACAGACACCGCGTCAGCCAGTATCATCGAGGCTGACGTGGCTTTTTGTGATTTCCTCTTTCTTCCTCCATTGTTGGATAACTCAGTTCTTCTCAGATATGTCACTGTATTTGCTTTGCAACGACTCCGGATCTGTGTAACCCACCACCGTCACCGCCTTGTACTCATGTGTTACTTAATTTTTTTCGTGTAACAACTAGTAATGGAGAAGTAGTATGAGAAGAGTCCCTACACACAAAACAAAGCAGCAACAGCGTAGTTAGTGAAGCCAGAGTTTATTTAAAGAGTGTTTTAAAGACTTACCTACTGGCCCCTGTACCAGCTCCACTCATAGTAAAGTCCATTACAGTGGATTACCAAAGTCAATCCCAAAGGAAGGAGCCCATTGGTGCTTTGTTTTGTGTGTAGGGACTCTTCTCATGCTGCTGCAGAGGTTTGCTGTTATTTTCAGCAGCATTAGGTGTTAAAAAAGACGTTTTAATGTCTTCACCGTGCTGCCCCGAGCTAATCAGTGTTTTAGCCAATTTCGGCATTTAGCGACTCTCCCGATCTCTCCGTTAATTGTTACACACACAAAAAAATGTCTCGATGGTTTATTTGATGAGTGTTTTTGCTGAAAAACGACCCCGGGGTGATTTTACGCTGGAATTTCACTTTAAGTAGCAGTTCCACCTCATTGTCAGACTTTTTTGCCATTAATGTTCTACCTATGACGTTGTTTGACAGACACATGCCCAGTGTATGTGAATGGTCTCTTGATATCCAGGTGTGTTTATATCGACAGAGCTCAAAAGCTTGTGTCATCATTTAAAAACATAATAGTGTGGAAGGAGAATATGTGAGCCTGCTGCTGCTGCTGCAGCATCATCATTGTATTCTGCTCTGCTGAGGCTCTTGCAGGAGGAGAATTGACATCTCTGCCTCCACTGTGATGAATAGCTCTCTGTGCGACTGTTGACTGTTGGTGCAAAATGGTGTCGGGAAAGAAGCCCCCTTTGCCTTCAAGTGTGTGTTTTCTTTTTAGACAGTCATTGTCTCCGCACGGCTTTATCCATCATCTCTGTCAGGAGTTGCACTTCTTCTTTTGTCATTTAGCTCCAGGTCAGTGATTTCCATTCCTCTGTTGTAATATTCCTCTCTCCCTCCTCCTCTGCAGGAAACTGGATGCCTTCATTTATGATGCCGCGGTTCTGAACTATATGGCCAGAAAGGACGAAGGCTGCAAGGTAAGAAGTAGTTCTGTAATTTCACAGCTCTGCACAGTGACACGGATGTTCCCAGTACCCTGCAGCGAACGTGCGGAGTGCTAAAAAACTAAGATCTCCAGCACGGTCAGCCCGTTCCTGTGGGAAGAACAACTGCCACAGAAGCACAACAACCATGCCAAATGAGCACTTCTACCAGAGTTAAATCTGCATTAAATAAATCAAACACACCCTGACACTTTTATATTTGTCCCTAACCGCCTGTAGCTAGGTAATTATTGTCCTTTTTGGACAGCACTGGTGTTGATTTATTTATAAGTTTGCATTTGATATGGTTCCCACAGCAAGAATGAAAATCCTGCCCAGTGATCATTTGTATTGAGGCCTGCAGGGGGGCTCCCAGCTGCTCCATTCAACGGCCACCACTGTGTGATTATTACAACTGATGTGGATCTGTATTAATTCCCCCACTGAAACAATATCACACACTCAGGCTCTGGGATGTTTGGTGATGTCGATATTAGAGATAAGGTGTTTTGCGTCTATGCGACAGTGATAATAAGGAAACTATTTCAGCTCATTGCAGTCTTTCTACTTGAATAGTAACACTCATAGTCTAGTTGAATGTGTTTGGATGTGTATGCGTGGGTATTTTAAGTGTTTTTATTTTTATTCCACAAGGTGATGACCATCGGCTCTGGTAAGGTGTTTGCAACGACAGGCTACGGCATCGCCCTGCACAAGAACTCCCGCTGGAAAAGGCCGCTGGACCTGGCTCTGCTGCAGCTGGTTGGAGACGGTAAGACAGGAGGGTAAAGGGGGGGGGGGATAAGCATGATGGATGAAGCATTTGAGTCTCAAGAAATTACCTCAAGAACTTTCAAAGTTTTGCTAGTCATCGAGTCAATTGAAATGGCGTGGTTAAGGGAAAAGGGAGGAGTTGAAACGTTTAGCCTTCCCCATGAGTAATGGAAACGAAGAACGGACGTTAAAGTTGTGGGCTCTGAGAGGGCTTCATGGTGCATTCAGGCGCACCTAGCAAACGCTTATCCGGGTTCAGGAATGGGGGCAGCAGCTCTAGCAGGGGACCCCAAACTTCCCTTTTCCGGGCCACAGTAACCAGCTCTAACTGGGGGATCCTGAGGCGTTCCCAGGCCAGTGTGGAGATATAATCTCCCCACCTGGTCCTGGGTCTTCCCCGAGGCCTCCTCCCAGCTGGACGTGCCTGGAACACCTCCATAGGGAGGCGCCCAGGGTTCATCCTTACTAGATGATCCTGAACCACCTCAACTGGCTCCTTTCAACGCAAAGGAGCAGCGGCTCTACTCCGAGTTCCTCACGGATGCTGAACTTCTCCCCCTCTCTCTAAGGGAGACTCCACCCCCCCTCCTGAGGAAACACATTTCAGACGCTTGTACCCATGACCTCGTTCTTTGGGTCCTGACCCAGCTTTCATGACCACAGGTGAGGGTAGGAACAGGATTGACCGGTAGATCGAGAGCTTTGCCTTCCTCAGCTCTCTTTTCGTCACAACGGTGCGGTAGAGCGACTGCAACACCGCCCCCACTGCTCCCATTCTCTGGCCAGACTCACGCTCCATCGCCCCCGTAATATAATACATATGTATTGTTATAAGTATTAAGAAAACTGTGGAGTATCATCCACCTTTGGATGATCGTGGTACTGCAGCTCCTGCCCTGTGAATGTTGATTTATTTGAATCATTTACTTCTGTGACCTTAAACCTGAACAGGGCTTTTTTTAGTTGTGGTACCTTCTTGTGCCGTGTGCAGAGGGATTAAAAAATAGATTAAAATGGAGAAACCGTCACGAGACTGTCAAGTTCAGAGTTAGGCAGGTGTCGAAGATGAGGTAGAGAGATGGAGCAGAAGGCACAAGGAGCACAAAATAAATTATGAGGGGGACGAGCGAGGGTCAGCGGAGGAATGAAGGAGGACAGTGAGAGGGAGATCAATGCAGGAGGGTTAAAGGGAGGAAGAGGAGGGGAGGTGTGATCTTTGTTCAAGGTGTCAGATAACAGACTCACTTTCTCTTTGTTCACACTCACGTCACACATTCTCTGTCTCAACTCTTTGATTACACACACACGCACACACACACGCACACACACACACACACACACACACACACACACACGCATGCACACACACCCTGACTCCCTTTGAATTTACTTCTGTCATTTGTTGTTTATGCATGATGATGTTTTTGGACCAGTAACCTCCTGTTTGAGAGATGTTGATTTTGTTTCTGCGTGAAATATATTTGAATGTTCATCATCTTTTTTCCCATTTCTCTCTTTTTATTTTTGGGCAGTTTTCAAAGCTTTTATTAGATAGGACAGACAGGAAATGGGGTGAGAGAGAGGGGTGGGGGAGACAGGCAGCAAGGGGCCGCAGGTCTCCGCCCGCGACTGCTGCCTCAATGACCTCTTCACATGGGGCTCAGACCACTGTGCCACCGGCCGCCCCCTCTCTCTCTCCTGAACTTAACCTTTCTCTCTACAAATCTCTTTCTCTAAATAATTCCAGGTTAAAATTTTTTTTTTAGTTTCCCGGTGAACTGAGTAATGGGATTTGACACTAGATTTGGGTTTTGTTAACTATTCTGCCTGAATGTGTCACACATGGTCTGTGAGTGTCTGAGCAGAGAAAGAATAAATGATAAAGGGAAAACTTGACTCCTGCACCTCCGCTTGCAAATCTAGCTTGTGACAGGACAGAGAGGAGAGAGCTGCAGGAAGAGGTCTCAGGGCGCACTCACACTGTCCTTCCGTACCGGGCCCCGTGCTTTAGGGTCCTTGTCCCCCCCTCCAGGCCCGTTTGTACTCACACTACCTGGGCCTCGGCGAATGCTTCTTGCTGCCTATACGTCATCACGCCGTAACACGTCACTCGCATTGATGACGTCACCGTGATGCGTCGCTTTGTTTACAAATCTTTCCACAGACCTCGGAGCGTGCCGCAGTTAGGCGTGGTACGGTTGCACTCACACTGGTCAAACGAACTAGGCTTTACCCGTAAAACTTGTTTGAGCACGGAACGGATGCACAGTGTGAGTGCTCCCTCACTCTGCTTCAAATTTAGGCTTTTTTTGTTGCTTTTTTACCTGTTGCAGCTTTAAAGTCCCAGTCAAATGAAAACGACTCTGTGTCGCTGAAGGCGTGCGTTTATGGCGACTATTGTCGAGGAACCCAAACTTTCCAGGCTGCTGGGTCTGGTCTGTGTGTGCTGCCCGCTCCGACCCGAAAGTGTGTTATCGCTCCCTCGTCCTCCTCATCGGGGTGTGTGTGTGGAGCTGACAGACCTCTGCTGCTCCTTCTGTGCTAAACTCTTAGCCCGCCAACTTTTTAGGAGGCCAATCAAATGCAAAGGATTTGATTTAAATCCCTCTTGTAGCTGTACACCGCTCAAATATTCTGTTTCATGTGTGTCACCGTACAGAAGCTAGAGAACGCCTGTGAGTCGTCTCCTTTAACACAACGTATGAACACAGTACTGTTCGTGAGTTTGCTAAATCCCACAGGAAGGTTAGCGATATCAAAATAACTGTAGATCACGAGAGACCAAACTTCCAAAATGTCAAAATAAGATACAATTACTTATTTGTTAAAGTGTTCCTCTTCTCACCAGTGTCTAAATATTACTTTTTCATAGTTGAAAGACATGCAGTATTCATTTCTAAGCTGTTATCCTGCTCCAGAGCCTCCTTTGAAACCAAATTCTGGTTTGAACTGAAATGTTTTGGCAATATTTACTTTCCTCCTCATTCACGCCTCTGTGGCACCTGTTGAGTAAAGCAAAAGAGAGATGGAGAATAACTTTCCCAAAGTGACCTTGGCGAGTTCCAGTAATGTGGTTTGCATGAGTCAGAATGACCCTCACTAATAGGATAATTCTGCTTTTCTCATAATGGCAGGAAAGCCTTTTAGCTTCGGCTGGCGTCAGTGCTCGGTGAAGGTAAAAGCACTGATGCATCTGCATTCAGAGACAAAGACTGCGTTAGCACCAGAGTTACTACATCAGAAAGCTTGCAAAAACGAATGAATGTGCAGAAGCTGAAATGCTCATAAAAACTTACGCAGATGACTGTTTAGGTGCACATTAGGATCTTGCTGATTCAAGATTCAAGAAGCTTTATTTACCCGAGGGAAATGATCGTGCAACAGTTTCAACACAAAGATGGGAAAGGATCAGAGTGACAATAAGCATAAAAACATTAATCAAATAAAAATAAAGCTAACATACGATAAATCAAACAATAACTAAATGCGACAGACTGCAACGTAGGTCTATACAATATACAACAATACGCAGTGTGCAGTTTAGCAGCAAGTTGAAATGAGCCTGTGAATGTTCTCATGTGTCCAGGTCGTCGTTCTCCTCAAAGCAATTTCAGTCAAAAGCAACTGGACTTGGTTATTTGTCTAGGAAGACGTTTCACCTCTCATACAAGAGGCTTCATCAGTTCATGTACGCATCTGACCAGGACCAGGACCAGGACCAGGACCAGGACCAGGACCGGGCTGGGACTGGTCCAACTAACTGGTGTGAGATCCAGTTATTTAACCTCTCACAAGGCCGATGATGTCACTGGTACCCTTTGTGCTCCAAGTGCCAACGACCGTCGTTAGAGTGACAGTCGTTGGTTGAAGTAGGTCTTGACTTCGTTAGTGCTCTATTGAGTCTTAACGACAGTCGTTGGAGTCACAGGAGGACGTTTGTGAACAGTTGTTCCTTTGAGGTTAGATTGTTGAATCTCCTAGGATTGAGTTGAGCTTAGTTGGTCCAGTCCCAGCCTGGTCCTGGTCCTGGTCCAGTCCCAGCCTGGTCCTGGTCCTGGTCCTGGTCCAGTCCCAGCCTGGTCAGATGCGTTCATGAACTGATGAAGCCTCTTGGATGAGAGGTGAAACATCTTCCTAGACAAATAACCATGTCCAGTTGCTTTGGACTGAAATTGCTTTGAGGATAGCATGTTGAAATAAGATAAGTTCAAACTAAATAAGGGATAAGGAGCGATTCGTGATAACAGTGTTAAAGTGTTGCAGCATTTCTTACTTAAAAAAAGAGGTGTTCATGTGCATTATCTTTATAGAGCGAGAACAAGGATAACTTCTCATCTCTGTTTTGAAAAAGTGGCTTTCTGACAGACACATTGTGACCTCTGTATTGTTCATTCAGAAAGTCAACACTGAGCCGCAGCAGCCTCATAATTAACCCCACATCAAATGAATTGCCCGCCCACAGTGCACGCACCGTGGCCCTCAACAAGTCCTGTAATTGTTCCACATAATACCTCTTTTTTTTGAGCATCCTCGTTTCTTTTTATAGTAGATGACCGGTCAGTCACCAAATGATCTCCTCTGGGGAGCAATTTAAACCCTTTCGCAATTAGTGAGCTTGAGAGTTGAGGTGGTAAATGCCTCGGCGGTGGCGGTGGCGGTGGCAGTGGCAGCGGCTCCCAGAGGCAGCAAACACCAGAGGCTAACTGCACACGGACACTGAAGAAGTTCAGACCGCAGACTGAAAATAAGGGTCTTTTTTCTTTAATTGAGACATCTGGCTATTTGTTGGATGACACCACAATTGCAACACTGTTAATATGGAAGCAGTATAACTAATTGTCTTTAAAGGATAGATCCTAAAATGTTAGACACACATTTAAAGGGACATTTCAGGTATTTTCAATCAGGATCAGATCAGAAAAAAGAGTTTATAGCCAAGAAGGTTTCCACATACAAGGATTTTACCTTAATGTTTGGTGCACATAATGATTAAAAAAAGAAACAGACAAGGAAGCAAAGTACTACAGTCGAGAATATAAACAGAAAATAGAAAAATACCATACAAATATGAAAATGAGCTCCGAGTTCCTCACGGATGCTGAACTTCTCCCCCTCTCTCTAAGGGAGACTCCAGCCCCCCTCCTGAGGAAACACATTTCGGCCGCTTGTACCCGTGACCTGGTTCTTTGGGTCCTGACCCAGCTTTCATGACCATAGGTGAGGGTAGGAACCAAGACTGACCGGTAGATCCAGAGCTTTGCCTTCCTCAGCTCTCTTTTGGTCACAACGGTGCGGTAGAGGGACTGCAGCTCCGCCCCCGCTGCTCCGTTTCTCCGGCCAAACTCACGCTCCATCGTCCCCTCACTCGTGAACATGATCCAGAGGTACTTGAACTCCTTCACTTGGGGCAAGGACTCATTCCCTACCTGGAGTATTCAATCCACCTGTTTCCTGCTGAGAGCATTGTTTAAAAACCAGCCTTTTTAATTGAAGATTCATATACCATAGGGTTTTCCTTGCGTTAGTTACTACCTGTAAAACTCTCTTTTTGGAGTGCTGACGACCGCACCCCACCCCCCCACACCCCCCATTAGCTAAAACCTACAGAGACCCAGTTGGCGAGTAGATGCACAGAACTACTTTTGATAAATTAAACCTTTTGAAGATGTGGAGACCGCGTGTCAAGTCCCACTTGGCTCCACCAGACTTTCATGAATCCGAACGTCTTCAAAGTGACGCTGCGAAGGACCCAGATAAAGTTGGAGCACTGTTACAACTGCTGATGTCGAACCTGGACTCAAATCCCACAGCAGCAGGTATCCAAAGTTCGCCTCCGCTCCACTTCTCCTTTGTGTCGCTCACATTGATTCATGCTGACTGCGCATCGCCAATAAAAAACACCTTGCACACAAAAGAATGATAAAAAGACAATGGGAATGCGTACAGCTTTGGGCAGCGAGGGAGGAACGAACAGTAGCAGCAATAGTACGCCCCTGGGGAAATTGATTTCTTCTCATTATTCTTTGTTCAGATGACTTTAAGCCTTCAGAGACCAGGATGTTGATTATAATATTATAGACTGAGAAGACTAGAGCACTCCTCTGAACCTGCAATTCTGTTTTTATGCTGAGTTAAGTTCCACAGTGAAATACACAGACCATCTGGGATCAACATCTAAAAGCAAATAAATGAACGCGTAAACAAACACTAATATAAACCTCGGACATGGTGTTATTTTTCTTGTTCCTCGGAGTAAAAACTAGAGCTGCCCCTGACCAAGGATTGTCTTTGTCGTCCGGTGGTCGTAATTTAGAGCGATTAGTCGATGCATGTATAAATTACCCCTCAAGTATAGCCTCTAACAACTGAATAACATAATTAATAACCATTATTTTACAAGTGCGCAAAGCCGGGTGCTACAAGTCTGCCGCCTGTTGATGACACCGGCAAATTATTTCTGATTCTAATTCTGAATGTGTCAGAAAAAAATCCGCAAGGAGACTGTCGAACATGTGCAGGTAGCTAGGCTAACGTTACTTACATGTTTTAAGGTGGTAGGTCACGTTCATAGTGGACGAGTGAGGCGAAGTTTTCCTTGCAAAGTTTGCATGTGACCTTCTCGGGTTCATCCTTTTTTCCTTTTCAAAGTGATCCCATATTTTAGACGTCTTTCCCGACATGATTGGCTGTTAATTATTGTCTGACCGTGATGTAGAAGGGACCTGCCACCTTCAAAAAAAACAAAACACTGACAGTGAGTGACTGTCATGACTTCCTGTATCTGGCCCTTTTAGACCAGCCGCCAATCACACAGATTTTCACTTAATTTTGACAAGACACGGCTCCAAATCTTTGTTTTTTTGCCCTGCGACCAATGGACTAATTTTGGTCGGCTAATGAAATTTTGGTCGACCAGTGCTTGGTCGATCATTTCAGGGCAGCCCTAGTAAAAATGATTTTAGTAAATCGTCGATTTGTAGTCCCCCTGGTCGACTCCAGTCCCCTAACTGTGTATTTCTGTTGGGAGAAGAGAAAGTAGAATGAAATACAAGATGGTTTTTAAATTATATTAAATATTGTTCTGGCAGTTGGACGAAATATTCTGGCACCTGCTGATCGCTAACTCCTGTAACTCTGAGTGCCTTGCAGAAGTAGAAAGGAGGAATATTTTGAAGTTATTTTTAAGACTGAAGACTGAAAATAAGGGTCTTTTTTCTTTAATTGAGACATCTGGCTATTTGTTGGATGGCACCACAATTGCAACCCTGTTAATATGGAAGCAGTATAACTAATTGTCTTTAAAGGATGGATCCTAAAAATGTTAGACACACATTTAAAGGTATTTTCAATCAGGATCAGATCAGAAAAGAGTTTTTAGCCAAGAAGGTTTTCACATACAAGGATTTACCTTAATGTTTGGTGCCTCCGCTCCACTTCTCCTTTGTGTTGCTCACATTGATTCATGCTGACTGAGCATCTGCTGGTCACCACCTGCTGATCGCTAACTCCTGTAACTCTGAGTGAATTGCAGAAGTACCCTTAAAAGGATGAATATTTTTAAGGATCCGTCTCCTTAGACATTAACTGGACGTCATCACCTCCCACACAAATACCAGCCTTCCCGTCTCTCTACTGTTGACCAATCATTATTTGTGCTCTTACGAGTCAACTGAGAAAAAAGAAACACTTTCACAAAACAATTTCTTTCAGAAACAGTGGAAATGTGAGATGAGGCGACAAGTCACTTACAAAAACAGCAGTTCCAATAACTTTAAATGATTTGCTGTGTTTTCTGTCCTGTCCAATATTTCTCCCCTCGCAAAGTTCACTTTTGCTTCATCTGCAGTTATTAATATAGTGAGTGTTGCTGCTGTTCAGAGTGTCTCTGCGGATCAAATGTAATCCAATCCAAACATGATATTTATATTGTTTTTGAAATAGGAAATTGGACAATTTCGAAATATGACAGGACAATTTATTTGTTTAACAAGCTGGCTTCCATTTTCATTATCCAGCAAATTACATTTTCAGCACCCAATCATAACTATTATTTGTAAATTGTGTATTTTACTTGATAGGAAAAAAAATGGTTTTAATAATAAACAATGGAAGTGGATACGACATCCTCAAGGCTCCACACAAGATGGTGACTTTTGCTCTTTTGCTGATGATGTAGTGCTCTTCGATCAAGGGTCGGTAACCTTTTTGGTATGCAGTGCCATATTTAATGAGTGCCAATCAAAGGGAAAGTTGGGCAGGAGTTTTTACTATGGGTATTATTATAGATACTGGAAGTGTGTCTGTCTCTGTCTTTGTGTCATGGTAGAAAATGTGTTATAAAAATAGAAAAGTCTACAAGAAGGAGTCAGCAGAGGAGTCTCACAGCTCATCTCATCTCATCTTCATCCGCTTATCCGGGGTCGGGTCGCGGGGGCAGCAGCTTTAGCAGGGGACCCCAGACTTCCCTTTCCCGGGCCACATTAACCAGCTCTAACTGGGGGATCCTGAGGCGTTCCCAGGCCAGCGTGGAGATCTAATCTCTCCACCTGGTCCTGGGTCTTCCCCGAAGCCTCCTCCCAGCTGGACGTGCCATCTATACTAGATGCCCGAACCACCTCAACTGGCTCCTTTCAACGCAAAGGAGCAGCGGCTCTACTCCGAGTTCCTCACGGATGCTGAACTTCTCCCCCTCTCTCTAAGGGAGACTCCAGCCCCCCTCCTGAGAAAACCCATTTCGGCCGCTTGTACCCGCGACCTGGTTCTTTGGGTCCTGACCCAGCTTTCATGACCACAGGTGAGGGTAGGAACCAGGACTGACCGGTAGATCCAGAGCTTTGCCTTCCTCAGCTCTCTTTTAGTCACAACAGTGCGGTAGAGCGACTGCAACACCGCCCCCGCTGCTCCGATTCTCCGGCCAAACTCACGCTCCATCGTCCCCTCACTCGTGAACATGATCCCAAGGTACTTGAACTCCTTCACTTGGGGTAAGGACTCATTCCCTACCCGGAGTAAGCAATCCACCGTCTCACAGCTGTCAAAGGGAATTTATTGAATCAAGGTTTGACACACTCATCACATAGTTTCAAGATCCAAAATCCCCAAATTCCAAGTGTTTCTTAACAGAACCTCCCCTCTTATATGGAGGTTAGTGTGCTGACAACGTTTACACGCCCCATCAGGTCTTTCCAATACACACTCAGTACATTTACAATCACTGGCGTCTACTTTGTGTCCAGACGTCGTCATGCATGTGCTTATCAGGCCTATGTCCCCAGTACACGGTGACCTCGCCCTGTTATTCACTTTCTCAATCATGTTTTCTACCACAGTGTCTGTCTTCGTCTCTCTCTGTCCATCTGTCCGTCTGTTCTCTCTCTCTCTCTCCTTCTCTCCCTCTCTCCGGTGCAGACAGATGTGCGTCCTCCACAGAGCTGGGTCTGTCTGACGTTCCTGTCTGTTATAGTGAAGGTTTTCGTTGCCACCGTACTCTACGGGGGAATTGTTGGGTCTCTGTAAATCATAAATAAGTCATAGAGTGTGGTCTTTACCTAGTCTGTAAAGTGTCCCGAGATAACTTTTGTTATGATTTGGCACTATAAATAAAACTGAATTGAATTAGTGAAAGTAGACAGCGGAAAGTAGTGATGTCCAAACAAAGCCTCATGAAGCTATATGACATCTTTTCTTTATTTTCTGAGCCCAGTAGATGGCACTCTCTGTACATGTACGTATAAGTGCTTTCAGAGCTTGTTCAATTTAAAAGTCTTAGTCTATGTTAAAGATCGTTGGTCATGGTTGAAAGAAGCCATCGTTGACAGGCTTTGGTTTTACAGTCAACTCAACCATCGACACTAGAAAAGGTAGTTTTAATCTGCTGAACAAATGAACATGTTCTGGTGAGGGCTGTTCAAAATTAGCATTATGGAATAAAGTGTCGAACATTTGTGTCCATGGGGTGTTTGGGTGAACAGTCACTGGTGGCACCTGACGCATGTCAAAGCATCCATTGTTTTCAGGCCCATACATTGTCTTGATCCCACACATCACGGCTGATGTGTGGGATCTCATCAGGACACGCCACTGTTTTAATTTCCACTTCTGATTTCAACTTTACAACAAAAGCAGCAGTTTGATCACATTTGCATTGGAAGGAGCAGGATGAGGTGTTTTGATCCTGGTAAGGATGGCTCCTGCCGCCCTGTGGAGGTATTCCAGGCGAAGCTATGTGTAAAACCTCTCCAGCTCATAATAGCCTTTCCCTTTAAGCTTTCTCTGCAAAGATTAGATAAAGGAGCTGTTATTTATAACGCCACAGAGAGGATTGAAGTTTGGAAGGTCTTAAATCCTCACTGCTGACCACTGTAAAGCTATTATAAGGAGACAGGCACATTCTCTGGGTTAGTATAGAACTCAATTGAATTGTTCCTGAATCACGGCTAAAGTGTCAAAAATCAACAGAATGCAAAGGGAATTAATTATAAGCTCTGGCTTTTTGCCCTCAGTTTGCATGTCTGCGTTTTTTTAATTTGCGTAAAGGATCATCTCCCTTCACCACCCCCCCACCCCACATTTTTTTACTCCGTGGCATTTTCCTCCTCGGAGCAGGTGAGAGAGGATACAGTGGGAGCTCTGCCTGTCTGTCAGCCCTTTGTGGGGAAGATTTCTCCCAAAGAGCAGCTTTCTGTGCCGCCGACTGCCGTGATTAACGTATTTACAGGAAGATAAAGGGAGTAAGGAGCAGAGCCGGACAGGGAGAGAGAAGCCATCCGAGCACTCATTGAAACTCGATGAATAAGATTATGGGAGGGAGCCACACACTGAATGAACATGTGTATTAGCGTCTATTGTCAGGATCTGCGCGGGGAGCAGGGCGAGAGGGGGTAGGGTCGATGGAGTTGAGCCCGGTTTAATTCATCTGTCAAGGAACGTTTGAATTCCCACACATGACTGTTGGGGAATTGAAATGTGGCACACACAGTGATTCATGTTGGAGTGAGATTTGTGTGTTGTTTGAGCAGATTTGACGTTTCAGTCAACATGGCCAAAACGCGGTGGTCTAATCCGTCTGGCGGGGCTTTACGGAGGGTTTTCCAGACAGCGTTAATTAACCCAGAGGTCGGTTAATATTGTAGCTGTGAGTATTGGGAGTTGGAACTTCCTTTGACAGGGATATCTTCAGAGTGTGTGCATGGCAGTGTGTGCGTGCGTGTGTGTGTGCGCGTGTTTAGTTTTAAAAGCCCTCTGCGACCGTGTCCGTGCACATCTGCGTGCATAAATCTCTCTGTACATTTGATCCAGCTTTTCCTTCCCACTGCTTCATTCTTTTTGATTAATGCATTGATGGCCAGCACTGAGAGTCCCATTACGCTCAGAGTGTCTCTGTGTGTGTGTGTGATTCTGACGGTTTGAGCAGGAAGTGTAATGTTTGTGTGCGTTCCCTCCTTTCATCACCCGTGCGCGGTTGCGACACTCCGCCCTCAGTGCACCCGCCTCAGATGCCAGACCATTTCACGACCTGCTTCAAAGGGCTCCTTTCACTTCACTTCTCCAATCTCATGACCTCGTCTGCAAATGGCCTCTAATTCTTACTCTCGCTCCCATTTCTTTAGCCTCTCTGTAATTTGTAACAGAAGAATAAGACGGATGTACTTTTCTTTGTACTTTTTTAATAACTTGTTATTTGATATGATACATTGATTTACTCCTCGGGTGCGGCTACACATTTGGACAAATAAATGCAGGCGTCATTTAGGCTCCGTTCACACTGCAGGTCTTTACGCACAAGTCTGATTTTTTTGCTCAAATAAGATCTTTTGTTTGCCTGTTCACATTACGTCTTTAAATGAGCCTGTCTTCAGATTACTGTGTGACCCACATGTGCAGTGGATCATTGATGACCTCCCGCCAAAGCGGTGTTTACGGAAGCGAACATGGCAACGTCAACCATTATTGTAGGACTTTATGGTTTAATGCTAAAAACAGTGTGTGGCGGAAGTGTCCCCCCGAATACTAGTGAAGTCTAAAACATCCCTCTCCCTCAACGTAATTTTTCATCTATTTACAAAACAGTGCAGTGCGGGTCAGAATGACGTCAAAGTCGCATATTAATGCGACCTGGCTGTTCAGATTGCAGGCTCTTCATCCTGGAGCGTTTGCTCTGAGCGTCGTATCACCACGGAAGGGCCTGTGACAGAACTGTGGTATTTGACGCCCTGGGAATGAAACGGGCTGATTTAAAATGATACAAACAAGGTTTCACTCTCCTCTCATTTCTCCCCCACATTCTGCATTTCATCATCCCTCCTTCTCTTTGTTGCTTTACTTCTCTTGCTTCTTTCGTCTCCCTCGGGGGATCAAACACCTTGCTTTCATAACAAAGGGGCAGTAATCCTCTTTTATTTCTTTTTCTCTTTTATTTTCTCCTCCAGTGTTGCACTGTTTTAACTCTTCCACCCCCTTTTGTCTTTTCCCTCACTAATTCCTAATCTCTCTGTTTTTCCTGTTGCCCCAGCGTCTTCCTCTCTCTTTCCTGTGAGATTTGAACCTGCTTTGTGATTATGTGTTTTATGATGAATGTGTTTTTTACCTGGCTGCAACCAGATTTCTCCTGGTACGATAGTAAAGTTTGACTTGACTTTCCTCTTCTCTTTTTTGACCTCCTTGCTCTTCCTCCGTCTTTTTCTCTTGCAGATGAGATTGATATGTTGGAGCGTCTCTGGCTGTCGGGTATCTGCCACAACGATAAGATCGAGGTATGACCTCCAATTGCTTTTCTCCATCAACTTGGCACACAGTCAGCTTTCAGTATGAACTAAATATAATCTAATGTTTATCATTGTCAGCTAATCAGTAAGGTATGAAGCCCATGATCCTGCTGTGACCCCAGCACTCTCTTAAGGATGTTTAGGCGTTTTTGTTGGTGTTATAACTGGAAAATAAACAGTTTTTACCAAACTACACTTACTCAAGTTATCATCATCGGCCTATATAATTAAATATTTTCTTTTTAAAGTTATAGTTCCTCAGTGTACTTCTACAAAAGTGAGTTTTTATCCTGTTTGCCTGACAAATTATTATCTTTAAACTCACATAAAATGATTAATGATAAATATATACTACAGTATATTACACTGATAATGTGGATAATGTGTTAAAGTGTAATTTCGGCGCAAAATCATCCCATGGTCTTTTTCGGCACTTACATACATAATAAGCCGTCGAGACAGTTTTTTCCGCGTACGAACTATTAACGGAGAAATCCGGGTGAGTCGCTAACAGCCGGACGTAGCTAACACTGATTAGCTCAGGGCAGCACGGTGAAGGCATTAAAACCTCTGCAGTAGCCTGATAAGAGTCATTACACATAAAACAAAGCACCAATGGGCTCCTTCCTATTGGATTGACTTTGGTAATCCACTTGAATGGACTTTACTATGAGAGGAGCTGGTACAGGGGCCAGTAGGTAAGTCTTTAAAACACTCTTTTAATAAACTCTGGGTTCACTAACTACACTGTTGCTACTTTGTTTTGTGTGTAGGGACTCTTCTCATGCTGCTGCAGAAGAAAGACTCAAAACGACCACAGAAAGATTCAAAACAACCACAGAAAGACTCAAAACGACCACAGAAAGATTCAAAACAATCACAGAAAGACTCAAAACGACCAGAGAAAGATTCAAAACTACCACAGAAAGACTCAAAACGACCACAGAAAGACTCAAAACAACCACAGAAAGACTCAAAATGACCACAGAAAGATTCAAAACGACCACAGAAAGACTCAAAACGACCAGAGAAAGACTCAAAACGACGACAGAAAGATTCAAAACGACCACAGAAAGTCTAAAAACGACCACAGAAAGACGCAAAACGACCACAGAAAGACTCAAAACGACCACAGAAAGGCTCAAAACGACCACAGAAAGACTCAAAACGACCACAGAAAGACTCAAAACGACCACAGAAAGGCTCAAAACGACCACAGAAAGACTCAAAACGACCACAGAAAGATTCAAAACTACCACAGAGAGACTCAAAACAACCACAGAGAGACTCAAAACTACCACAAAAAGACCATAAAAAGACTCAAACCCACCAGCGGGTTCACTAACTACGTTGTTGGTGCTTTGTTTTGTGTGTAGGGACTCTTCTCATGCTGCTGCAGAGGTTTGCTGTTATTTGCAGCAGTATTAGTGGTTAAAAAAAGACCTTTGAATGCTCAGTGTTAGCCATATCCAACTGTTAGCGACTCTCCCGGGTTTCTTTATTAATAGTTGTAAGAGTTGTCGTCTCGCTGGCTAATTTGATGTATGCTTAAAAATACCATGGGATGATTTTACGCTGGAATAACACTTTAAATGCTTAAAGTCGACACAGAAGAGCTTGTAAGCACAAGTTGTCAATCATCTTGCCAGGTTTTAGGGTTGTTTTTATTCTATCTGATCACACATCCACACGGCTGCTTGCATGAGGTTATTGCTGCCTTTCTGCTGTCAGCCTGCATTTTGTTGTTGTTTCCTATAATTGATTTAGATGCTAATCACACACCAAACAAGACCTCACCGCAGGTCTCTTGAGGAGGGCCGACACTTTCAGTTCCAGGGGTGTATTCGCTCTGGTTCTTTCCGTGTTATACAAATCAATAATATGTATTGATTAAAAAGTGAATGCAGCCTGACTTTAGTTAAGAGAGCCGTGAATGTTGAAACTGAATGAATCAAAATGTCTGGAAAGCTTTTTATTTGATGCCATTCGGATATTTTGTGGTGACGGACATGTTTTGATCTCAGTGTACTGAGTCTAATATCATAGATGGGTGCTCTGACATCCAGTGACGGCAAAGGATTCTCTATTGTACTGCTGGTTGTAATTAACTTTTTATCTGCTGTCTGGGAGACAAATTGGCTCTCGTTAGTGATAAATATACTCTCCTTTTTCATCTCCGACCCTCCCTTCTCATATGCTTTCCTTCTACCTTTTTTCTGCCTCCTCCTTTTACTCTTCTCTCACCTCCTGTAATGTTTCCCATTCCTCTCATTCCCTCCTGTCCTCTCCTGTCTGCCCGTTCTCCTCTCCAGGTGATGAGCAGTAAGCTGGACATAGACAACATGGCAGGGGTCTTCTACATGCTGCTGGTGGCCATGGGCCTCAGCCTCCTGGTATTTGCCTGGGAGCATCTGGTGTACTGGAAACTACGGCATTGTGTGAAGCGATCTGGTGGGATGGACTTCCTACTGGCTCTCAGCAGGGTGAGATAAGACGACAGCTCGCATTCTAGTTCATGGGCTCATAATCCCAAAATGCCTATAGAATGAAATATAGGCATGCACGTAGAAGACAATGTAATACGTGTAATAGTATGTGCTTTAACAATGGTTAAGGTTACTTTATTCATTTATGTATCCATTATTTATATATTAAACATTGTAAATGCAAAACTCTAAATACTGTAGATGAGAATAATTGGTTTTAGAGCAAGACGAATACAAACAAGACATTTAATTAAGGTTCAAAACTTTTGGTTCTTCATCGTTAACCACACTTTTGAGTGCTATATGTCTTTATTCATCCGTAGAAAATGTAGCCAACCACTGTTTACTGACATGCACCCGACAAGGCAACAATAGTAATAGAAATACAGAGTTGTGTGTCGTCTGCATAACAACAGAAACTGACACCAAATATAATAATCTAATGACGGCATCTGCAGTCAGAAAAGACTGGACGCCCCCCTCTCAGGGAAAACAAATCATCTCTGCCTGTTACATAAGTTGTAGTCTGACATTGCCAGATCTCTCCTTGATAATGGACATTACTTTCATTCCAAATACTATAAATTACACAAAATAATACTTACAAATAATATATTTACTTTAAAACACACACAAGTAAACATCCCTCGATCCAATGTTGGATCAGTTAATATTTCTCTGTATATTTAAGCCCATTATTCTGGAGGTACGTACAAGAATACCTGACGTTAACACTTACGCGTAACATCCTTAATTAGGATTTTCTGGATGTTTAAATTGCAAGGGGTCAATTTGACCCCAAGGATAAACGCTGTTGGTCACATTTGAGGGGAACAGGAGGGTTAACAGTTCTGCCAGGTGGTGAGAAAACTGAAGGAAGTGAACTCTGAGATGTGCACTTCAGCCAATCACTAAAGCTGATGATCTCACTGATTTGCAAACCGTCAACCTGAGAGGGTAGAATTTTGATCAGTGAATTACAGCAGATTTAATACCGGTGCCTCGGGAGCATTGGTAAATGGTGTATGCAGGTGAAGATGTTATTCATTCATTCATTCATTCATCTTCAACCACTTATCCCGGGGTCGGGGTCGCGGGGTGCTGGAGCCGATCCCAGCTGACATCGGGCGTGAGGCGGGGTACACCCTGGACAGGACGCCAGTCTATCACAGGACACATAGAGACGTACAGAGACAGACAACCATTCACACCTACGGGTGATTTAGAATCATCAATTAACCTAATAGGTGCATGTCTTTGGATTGTGGGAGGAAACCAGAGTACCCGGAGGAAACCCACGCAGACACGGGGAGAACATGCAAACTCCGCACAGAAAGGCCCAGGATGCGAACCTGTAACCTTCTTGCTGTGAGGCGACAGTGCTAACCACTACACCACCGTGTAGCCCTGAAGATGTTATAATAGAAAAAAATGATTTAGGATCTCCCGTTCCTTGTATAGAAAAGATTGATTGTAGCCATGAAGTCCAGCTATTGAGGGAAAAAAGAGGTATAGATGAAGCGCGGTTAATGAACCGCTTTCAGATGCAATCAAGATGCGGATGCACAAAAGTGAACGCCACTCGACAGTGGTACTTGTTTTTTTCTGGCAGTCAGCAGGGCACACAGATGTAAAGCCAAGAAGAGGAACATCAATGGTGTTTATCTTTGGCATCACACCAAGGGCCCTCAGGAAGACTTTCCTGGGCTTAGAGGAAAGAAAAGGACGGTAACAAAGGGAGATGGGGGACAGGGAAACAGGAGGCGACACGAAAGGCATGGGAGAAAGATGAATGCTGTGATTGGGGGAGATTGAGGGAAAGTGAGAAGAAGTGGGAAGGTAAGGGGGAGGAAAGTTTGGGTTTGGACGACAGAGGTAGTGAGTAAAGCAGGTGTTGGGTGGAGAGAGGCCAGAAGGGAGAGAAAGGAAATGACAGGGACAGAAAGGAAGGAGGAGGGAGGACCGAGGCGTGCTCGAGGGGAGACTGTTGAAGTGTAAAACAGGCTTCATGGAGCACAGGGGAGATATTCTTGTTGGTCAGAAGACAGTGTGATGGAATACTCTGGGTGTAAAGGCAACACCACCATGTTGGAAACACAACAAAAGATTGTGATTTATGGCCTACTCTTGACAAAGCAGAGAAAATGGGTATTGTTAGCACACCGGAAGAGTCGTCTTATTCCACTATAGAAAAGGAAGGAGAGGAAATACAATTATAGGTCTTATGTTCTGAAGTCATGTACGAGGGGTCCACTCCAAATCTGAACTCTCATCTTAACCTTCAAAGAACTGCGCAGTTTAAACGATGGACTATAAAGTTCCTCAGCTGAGATCTTTAAGCACAATTTTATTATTATTACACAAACTTGAATTTCAGTACAATGTGATAAACTTATGAGATGAGACATAAGACGGTGTACAAGAACCCAGAGGTGGCAAGGATTAGAAAGAGGAGTAAAGGGAATTTAAGTGATGATAAATTATTCATTACAATGACAGTGTACACCTGCATAATGTGGAATACAGATTGAAATTCACATTAACTGCATGCCCGCAAGTTAGTTCTATTACATTTTAAAATATTCATTAAGCACAAAGAGAAACTTAGATAAGTGTAATAAAACTGTCACTTCATCCGTGCTTATCAAACATCCAAATCACCCACAATCAAAGAAATTCTGCAGAAGTGACGCATGGAGTTTGACTTGAGTCCAGTTCAGTCAGGCCTGAGCCAGGCTAGAGTAAAACTTTATGAAGTTTGAACAGGAAATACTATGACAAACAGGGGTAACCTTGGTCTCATCAAGCAAAGAGATAAAATATTTCAAACTCAATGAGAATAACGTTTTTCTAGTGATAAACAACAAAAGAACCGTGACTCAGTCATGAAAAGAGCTCTTTCTAAACACAATCTTCTGCTCTTTACTACGTGAACAATTGTGAGAGACGAGAATAAGTTAAAATGTGATAGAACAGTAAATCTAATACGTATCAAGACATTGTCAGTGTCTTCACAATTGCAAGAAATGAGTTCTAAGGTATCTGGGACCATGATTGTTCATGATACGCGGTGTCAATCAGGCTACAACATTAGTGTTTAAATAGACAGTTTTTATTTAGTGCCACAGGAAAATATGCCATGAGCAGAAGAACCAGGCCGCGGGTACAAGCGGCCGAAATGTGTTTCCTCAGGAGGGGGTCTGGAGTCTCCCTTAGAGAGAGGGGGAGAAGTTCAGCATCCGTGAGGAACTCGGAGTAGAGCCGCTGCTCATTTGCGTTGAAAGGAGGCAGTTGAGGTGGTTCAGGATCATCTGGTAAGGATGAACCCTGGGCGCCTCCCTAGGGAGGTGTTCCAGGCACGTCCAGCTGGGAGGAGGCCTCGGGGAAGACCCAGGACCAGGTGGAGAGATTAGATCTCCACACTAGCCTGGGAACGCCTCAGGATCCCCCAGTTAGAGCTGGTTAATGTGGCCCTGGAAAGGGAAGTTTGGGGTCCCCTGCTGAAGCTGCTTCCCCCGCGACCCGACCCCGGATAAGAGGCTGAAGATGAGATGAAATGAGGAAAATATGCTCAAACTCCTGCCTGAAGTCAGGCTTGGGTCCTGTTGAAGACCTTATTGATAGTCTATATTGAGAAAAAATCAATTACGTCCCCTGCAGTTGCTCATATGCAGATATTGCATGTTGGGTTTCCCCGCAGACCCTTTAGAGAACCATTTCTTCATACACTCAGAGTGTACCGGCATATTTTCTTGCATGGTAGAAATCTACTCTTATCTGTGGCATTCCTGATTCTAAGAATGAAAACATCCGTTCCATGAAAAGGGCAATCCCAAAGCCAGTTAGCTTCTGTCTCCTGAACTATATGCTGTACTTCTTTAAAGCCTCTGCAGCTGACCTCTGTGGCTTGCTTTAACCCAATCAGTGACTTAGCCAAGTTTCAATTTCACAGTGTGCTGCGCCCCATGCTCTGGGGACTGTGATAGTACTTCTGCCGCTGGGACTGCTGATTCATGCGTCCGGAAAGGCCATTATTACAGTCTCTCCATCAGATCTATGTCCCGGTGGGGAACAGAGATTTACACGATGCACCACATTTTGTCATTAAGATGTGACAGATAGCGATGGCTATTATGAATCATCTTCACGTATGAAGAATAATAGAGTCTTTGTGATATACTTGGCTTCGCACAGGACTGCTAATTGAGTCCCATCTATCTACAGTGAGGTGTAAATATACAAAGCTAAGGGGGGAAAGAGCATGCGGGCACGGAGGAGGCAGTATTGCTCATCTGACATGATTTCATAATTGATTGATTTTGCTTGGGGATGACAATTTAAAAATATATGGTGAAGAGTTAATAATTTACACCGTGATTATTTTACATCATGTTTTATTCATATGAAACATCGTTGGAGCTGCCAGGGGGGAAAAAGCCAGACTTATTCTTACTATACAGGTATGAAGCAGTTCATTAAAAGCAAGTGAGAAGAATCTTATTTAAACTCAAATGGCGACAAATAACAGCACCGAGGCTTGTGTTATTACATTCTCTTTCCCAATTATGTCCCAGCCAGCCAGCTATGGGAAATGAATTGTATATTTTTTCATGGATGGCAAGATTAATCTTGACATCATAGTTTATTCTGCATCATAAGGTTTGGGAGGACATATTCAACATTTTCTCCCATTATAACACCACACATTTAAAGGCATTTTTGGTTCTTAAATCTTAATCTCTCCCCCAAAAAAAAGATCGTTAGAGGAGGAATTGCAAATAAAGTCGAAGACATTATGTTTTCAGGTTGTGTCATGAACGTGTCAGGTATAACACAAAAAAGTGGACCCAATGCAGACACAGACAAAAAGTAAAGTTACAAAATAAACGTTTAATATAAAGAACGGACAAACGCAAAAATACGACAGAGAATACAAACACAAAGACTAACTAAACGAACACGGGAACAACAGGAACAGGAAGACGATGGAAGATCAGGGAGACGGACGGGAACACGGGAAACTACAGAGAAAAACAGAAAACAAACACGATTAATCAACTTACTACGGGGAGTGTGATAATCACAACGAGAAAGGGGACGCCAGTCCGGGGGGAATAGTTTTACCAATACAGGGTCGACGACGGTCCGGCGCTGCATGCCTGTCAGCCTCAGGTATTTAAGGTGGTAAAGGTGATCAGCGTAACAGGCTGCAGCTTGGGGGGAACGCCTACCGGAAACACAGACAGGGGGAGACAAACTCACACAGAACGGAAGAGAGGAGGGTACTGACAGAACCAGATCTTGACAGGTTTGCCGTATGTACGTTTGTGAAAAATTAGGAATCCCCGGAGGGAATGTCTTTGAATTTGGCTCCAACTCAATGAGGTCCGGCTGAGCATGCCAGTGCATGTGGCCATGACAACCCTTTTGTATTTCATTCATTCATTCATCTTCAACCTCTTGTCCCTGTCGGGGTCGCGGGGGGCTGGAGCCGACCCAAGCTGACATCGAGCGTGAGGCGGGGTACACCCAGGACAGGACGCCAGTCTATCACAGGACACATAGAGACGAACAGAGACAGACAACCATTCACACCTACGGGTGATTTAGAGTCATCAATGAACCGAACACCTGCACGTCTTTGGACTGTGGGAGGAAACCGGAGAACCCGGAGAAAACCCACGCAGACACGGGGAGAACATGCAAACTCCACACAGAAAGGCCCCAGCAGGAACCTAGAGCCTTCTTGCTGTGAGGCGACAGTGGTAACCACTACACCACCGTGTAGCCCTCCCTTTTGTATTTCACATATAACAAAAATTAAGCTTTAAAAAAATAAGGATTTCAGGAAAGTGTCCAGGAACACCAGAGAAGAACAGTGCAACCCACACTAAAGCTTTTGCAACAGGAATCAGGTCCTTTTTTTTTGGTTGCCACTTAAATCTCTAACTTTGTGTGATTGGAGGAAATTCTATTTTAGTGAAGTTCAGAGAAAATAAACATTTAGATCTTCATTTGTGCAATGGGAAAAGACAGTCCAAGAAGACATGAAGCTTGTTGGGGTTTGGTTATATAAGCAAGCTGGCTGCTGAGAGGAAAGGTGTTGTCTTAAAATGCAGCATTTGCAACTAGTTGTTATATTTGCACAAAGGCAAAATAGATTATGTTGCTCTTGCTCACCCCCATTGTTTTGACTCATCCCCAGAAGCTGCATACCACCCTCTGCAATTACTTTCAGCAGTGCGCTCGGAGGAATAAGTCCTGTTGCGGCTGAGTAATGTTTTGTTTACTGAAAGCTTTGTTTGGTTTGATAGAGTGAAAATTGACACTCCAAAAAGCCTGTCCAAAGTTTCTCCAAAACTCGCATTAATATTTAATGGTCAGCACTCCCTGATGTCTGCTTTCATAGAAGATGTCGTGACACGGAGAACCAGAGGTAAAGGGGCGATTTTGCAGCATGCCAAGTGACGGAATAAAGATAGATTATTTTCTTCTTTTGAGACTAGAGATGTTTTTTGTGAAATGTGGTCACCCAACAAAGTTACACAGCAATGTGGTCGATAGAAGATAAATAAGACACAGTTGTACCATTTTTAGCCCACACACTTTTAAATTTAAAGCCTTTCTTAACATGGTCATGGTCTTAACTCGAGTCCCTGAATGGTATTTATTGTAGATATTTAACAGAATTTGTTTAGGTTGTTTTGTTGGTGTCTATAAAATAGTACAGCATTATAACCACAAGCTCTTTCCAAATTAAGTGTAAGGGGAGTCAGTCTGTCTCTTTCTCTAAATTGTGGTGATCTTTGTCTTTTTTGAAGTATTATAAAAACGTTTTGGTGCACAGAGATGCAAATCAGTGAACACAATATTTAGATGTTCCTGCTACTTTCAGATCTGTTTTTTTTTTTTTAAACTGGTATATCATAGCATTTTTTACAGAAGATAGCTTTCATATGGTTTGTGTAGTTATCAGATCAAGACTTCTCTGTTTCTGCTTCAAAATCGGGGATGTCAGGCTTTCTCTTTGTGTGTCTGTCTCTACACACACACACACACACAGTTCCTCCTCATTATACTTGGCAGTCTGCTCATCTAATTACACTTTTCTCTCTCCACCTAGGGGATGTACAGTTGCTGCAAATTTGAGGATGAGACAGCTCCGGGAGGTAGTAAAAGCTCTTTGCCGCAATACCACACCATGACCACCATGCCTACTGGACCCCAACAACACCTTGTCACAGCCACCATAAATAACACGACTGCCATCGCCATGGTGCAGCAGCAACAGCAGCAAAAGCACCACCAGCAACAGCAACAGGGGCCAACCTATACCACCATGTTACCTGGATCACCGCCAACTATAGGACACTCAGCAATGGCTCTGGGACCCTCAAACAGCCCTTTATTGGAAGGTCCAATGCCCTGCTCCACTTTCTTGCCTCGCCATGACCGCAGACTTGCTGTGGTCGATCGCTGGAACAGGCCAAAGCCAGAGAAAGTTATGAGTGCAGGCAGTGGTGGAGGAGTGGGTGTTGGAGGGATAGCAGGGGGGATCACTGAACTTCAGGCCCCTCAGTATCCGCCAAACCTTGGACAGCACTGGAGCCTTCAAGGAGGAGTTGCAGGAGGAGCAGGGGGAGGTGGTGACACAGGGCTAGATGAATATAAACGCTACTATGGTCCTATAGATCCAGAAGGGCTAGGAGCTAACGCTGACCAACCTCAACAGACTCCCAAAGCTAATCCTCGAGGCCCCAAAGCCTCAGGGATGCCACGGCTGCCTACTAAAGGCCCCCAACAAGGCCCAGGGCACTTGATCCCCAAGCCACCTCCAGCCATCCCATCTTCCCCACGAAGGCCTCCTTTCTGGCGACGGGGAAGCCTAGCTCAGGCAAGGAGGAAAAGCTCAGGAGGTCCCCTGTATGAGAATATACTTCCTCTTGGGAGGCGAGGAGGTGGGAGGTATGGAGCAAGCGATGGGGGTGGAAGGAGAGGGCGACGTCCTCCTCCACCTCCTCCGCTGCCTGTCCCCCTTTCCTCACCAACACACACTCCTACCACACCCTCCTCCCCATGCCATTTCTATTCGACCTGCTCCAGTGCCTCGTCCTCTTCTTCTTCATCTACATCGTCTTCATCTTCTTCTTCATCCTCTGTCTCACTGTCTCGGTCAAATTCCCCCTCTTCTTGCTCCAGTGATAGTTCCTACAATTCTTCTTTGAGTTTCCGGTATCGAGCGGGTGACCGGGAGTTAACGGTTGATGATGATTATGACTCGGATCTGCTTACAGAAGAGTCCAGCCTCCTCCTTGGGTCAAGGAGGAAAATTCGTTCACGTCGCATGTCTTCGCGTTCGCTGCCGTGCAGCCCACCGCCTCCACCAATCCCACCCCGAAAGCCACACCCTCAGAGAGATTATGGCAGAGAGAGAACAGGCAGCCAGCTTGCCCAACTGCAGGAGTGGTGGGCCTCATGGGGAGACAGAGAGCGAGGGAGGGGAGGAACAACCAGCCGGGGAGATGGAGTTGTGGCTAGACAGGATAAGAGACACCACAAAGAGAGGGAACGTGAGAGGAAGAGAAGGAAGAAGGGCCGAAAGAAGAAGAAGAGGGAGGAGAGGGAGAGAGAAAGGGAGCGAAAGCGGCGCAAAGCAAAGAAAAGGAAGAAAGATGACAAGGTGAGAAAGAGAGAGCGGAAGAGGTCAGAGCAGGAGGGAGGAGATGCTGAAAAAAGAGAAGAACTCAAATCAGGGACGCCAGATTACCCACCGTACCCACCCCTGAGGCGAGAGTCTTTTCGGAAAAAGAGTGAAAGCTCAATCCGAAGCTATGGATGGAACATCCCGGGTGAAGAGGAGAGGAAAGAAAGAGAAGAAAAAGAGAGGGATGATGGGGAAGACAGCAGAGGGAAAGAAAGACAAATCAGGCGGAGGAACAGCAAGCACTATCATAGCTCCAGCAGTAAGCCTTTAACATCTGTTAAGTTCTGGGGAGGGATCAATCCATCCTCCGACACCCTTCCATCTGCCTTTCTGCCCTTGTTGCCTGTCTCCTCAAAAAGGAGGAAGAGTAAAAGTTCAGACAGGGATGCTGTAGGAATAGAAGGAGAGAGGAGGCCATTGCTGGGACGGGACGGAAGAGGTGAGATGCACTCCAAGGAGGGGTTGTCTTTCCACGAGTGGGAGTCCGAAGCAGAAGGTGAGGAAGACGATTCTGAGCTGGAAAGGAGGAAAGCGGAGCGTGGAAAGAGGAGGGGAGGAAGGACAATGTCCGATGAGGAGCGGGAACGTGATAAGGTAGTCGGGATATATTCTGATGATGATGGTTCTTCAGGAGAGTTTGGGAAGTTTGAGAGATACTGGGAGGATCATGAAGGCAGGGCAGTAGGAGGGATTGGTGGGGGAGGTTGGTTTTTCAGCACTTACCCATCAAGGGATAAAGCTGGCAGCATCAACAGTAGAGATGACCTTTTCTTGGAGCGAGGAGAGAGATGGGGGACCGCAGAGAGTGGATGGGGGTCTAGTGGCGGTGGTGTTGGAGGAGGAGGCGGTGATGGAGGAGATAGAGGGTGGGGATCTGGATCACGCTGGCCCCCGCCTCCTCTCACGCCACCACCTCCTCGACGATACTGGTCAGTCGACAAACTCCATATACAGGATGAGAAGAAGAGCAAACGCAAGTCAAAGGACAAGGGAAGAGGGCACGCAGCATGTTCCACCTGCCATTCCCCTCGACACCATCCACACTCCCATTCCTCCAAATGGTCCCGCATAACATCACGAAGCCAGGAAGAGCTGTACAACCAATGCCGGAGTTTTGGTGGTCCCATGAAGCCCAAACATGATTCCTCATCCTCCTCCAAACCGGATCGCTCAAAGAATCCATCCAAATCTGGCAGCCAGTCAAACCTCAGTATCCAGCAGCGGACACAGAGAACAGATAGGGATCGGGATCGAGGACGGCAATCATCCCCACCTCCGAGCCTCATACCAAACTTGCCACCCCCGCTCCCTGCCCTTCCAGCTCCTCCATCCTCATCTCATCCTATCCATGTTCCTCCCCCTGCCTCATCCTCTTCTGTATCCTCTCCCTCTGTGATCTCATCCACCCCAGGAGCACCCCAGCCCTCCTCCATGGCTTCGGCAAGTGCAAAACTACAGTACCAGAGGTTGCGCTCTGTACCCCAGCCCCAGAGGTTCCCTCAGTCTCCTCACTTACCCCTCAAAGCCAAGAGCCTTTGCTCGCGAAGGGGCTCAGCCCATTTCTCTAGCGTGGAGAGCGAGGTTTGAAGTTCAACAAGGTATCAAAGTCATAAAAGAGCTCTGCAAGGCTCAGGCTAAGCGGGTGATCTGGATCTGAATCTGCCCGGCAGCAAACACGGCTGCACAGCCAGGTCAGTGCAGTATACACACTGACTTTCCTAAAGTTCTGCACAAACAAACAAACAAACAAACACACACGTGGAAGCCAAACAAACCCTATGGGGTAGGTCAGAGGAATACAGGAGCTATCTTGTGCTTACTGTTTTTTCCTTTCATTCCTCTAAGTATGTGAAAGACTACAACCACAGCAACATTTTGCATTCTGAACTGGGTTATTAACCGATACACTAAAAGAAAACAGAAGGGGTACAACTGAATGAGACTCCTTTGCTATGGACAGTAAAGGGCTTTGGATGTTGACGCCGAGCAGTAGTTTGTATTCAGAGGATTCTTAATGCTTACTGAGGGCTCAGGAACTTTGTAGTACTGTATGCCTGCTGCTCTCGGAAGCCTTTAACACAGAACAGTGTTCTTATATTTTCCCTTAAACAAGTTGCTTACCCCTACTTTCCTTTTTCCTTAACAAACTGTTTACACCCCGCAGAACTGTGACACCCTCCTAAGGCATCCTTGTTGTGTATGATCGATACCTTCTAGTTTAGAGGGAAAGGAGGGTGATAACCAACTTGTCTGTGATGCGTTATCCATGCACCCTCTTCCATTTTCTTAACTTTTGTTCTACCCAATCTTTCCTTCCTTTCCTTCTTTCCTTTCTCTTTCTCTTTTTCTCTGCTTTCCCTCCTTTCCCACCGTATTCAAGTGTCTGTCTCCTCATCTCTCTTGCCATCTCCTCTCCTGTCCACCCCTTTTTGGCTCCTTTCCTTGATGTGATTATTCTGTGTGTCTGTGCTTTTCTGTGTTTGTATTCTTGACAACAGGGTAAGTCAACTGTGACTGATATTCTACTGGCTTAATGAAAAGCTGAGTGCCAAACTTAAGTAGAGCTCAACATCAATCTGTACAACGTTCGCTGATATGTTTCCTTTTATCTCGCAGAGTTGTCCGTCATCTCCCAAGTATGCGCACCTGCCAATACACACTTGCATAAGAGTGCACACGAGCAAGGATGCACATTTTAACAAATACATTCATCTATTCTCTTTCTTGAGCAATACATTATTCATCCTCTGTTCATGATAACGGTTTAATACTTTGAGATTTTATTTTTTCTGTGTTGTAGTTGTTGTTATTGTTATTGATTGTGTTCTATATATCAAGACATGTATTAGGTCTAATACAATGTAAGCACTGTGCCATAATACTCAAGTTGCACATGAAATGTTCTCTCAACTACCTAACTACAACGATGGAGGCAGTGTCTTTTCTCTCCCTGTATTTGACTGAATGTAAAGTCAGCCACCAATAGGTGTGCTGCAGCAACAATTAAGACCTTTGGAGTTGGTAATTGTGGCATTTATGATGGTTAGTGTGTTTGACCAGTGAAAGAAATATGAAGATAGAGGACTTCAGTTCATTGTTGACATAGCCTGACATAAGCAACGGTATGCTCACCTTGCAGGGTAAGTCAGTTGTTGATAAAGGATTAAATGGTACATTGGTGGATGTATTGGTACAAAGAATGGAATACATCACACATTTTCAAAACTAATCAAACCAGGTTTGCTCGCCATCAAGCAGGTGATGTGTCCAACATGCTAAGTGCAGCTACACACTTTTGTTAGACAAGGTGAAAGGGAAGTTGCAGGGAAATAAATACTTATAGCCTTATGCTACTTGCTCCTGCCATATGTTTTGTGCAAAGTATAAGTATGAAGGTATGTATTTTAAATCAACATGTCTAGAGTTAGCTTCATGCTAACCAAGACATTGTGATCAGACAGGGAGGATTTTGATTGGTGTGCAGGTAGATCTAGTGCGAGTGCCGTTTTGATGTCAAAGAGACTGTGCCTATGTTGGAAGCTAGCTGTAGTGAGATGGTTTTGAAGAAGTGCTGGATCTAGGTAATGGTGTATGAAAGACATGGAAGCACCTCCTGTGTGATTGAGTTTTTTTTAAGTATTTCTCACCTTTGTGTAATCAAGAGCTATAGCTTGTTAATCCATGACCGAGCTGACACCAGCAGTTACACTCCGATGTCAAGCACCTTGCTAGAGTAGCTACTCATATCCATCAACATGACAGTTTACCATCAGGACACCAGACATCAGTGGTGTTTTAGTGTAGGATCAAGAACCGCTGGCACAGCAGTTTCTGTGCCGGTCATAATGCCTGAGCCATGTTTCCCACAACAGTCTGGTCAGCTCTTGTTTGCCTGGAACTGCATCTGAGCCATAATTTACCTTAGCTGAAAACAAAAAGAGAACCTAAGTTTTTAACATAAACGTGTGGTGTAGAGTTAATCTGCCTTTCTTTGAGAAAAAAAATCAATATATATGTATTTATCATATATATATATATGTGTGTGTGTGTGTGTGTGTCGCGGTGGGTAGTGTAGTAGAGAAAATTGTTGTTTAGCATCTTGATATTTGGGGATATTGTTTCTCATTCCAAGTTCATTACAATAATATTATAAATATGTGTTATTAACGCATATTCCCTCATATTCACTGACAACAGGGAAATTCTAGATTACTGTCTTCAACAAAGACTGACTGTAGTGAGCCAAGTTGGAGGCAGTTTAGTGTTTTTCTTACAACAATCAGCAATCAACAGCTTAAATACAAATTTCATTGAAAGCAGGAAAAGCATTGAGTAAGCTTGACATGTTTCCGGGCACTCACACCGCGAGCAACTCTGTTGCCCCATGTACAAACAATCTGTCACCTAAACAAATGTGCTTGATTTGGGCATTTAACAATTGGCTCCAGTCAAACCATTTGGGCTTGTTTGTCTTGCTGTGTCTGTTGCTGGATCACTACAGCATCCGTGAGCTAGCATAAACAGGTAATTGTACATCAGTGCAGCACAGCAGATGCAAGCGGTGTGAGCACACAGCTTGGGTGTTTCCTCAGCGAAATTAGCCACCTATCTTTCCTTCTTCTCCCCTCGCCTCTTTCTCCACGTCTCCATTGTGTTGCTGCGTGTCTGCAATTGTAAAGCTGGTCTGTTTTTTTTGTTGTTTGTTTTTTTTAAAAAGAAGAAGAGTATCTGTGGATGTATTTATTTCATCTAAAAAAAAATAATAATATATATAAATATATATGAAAGTATATTTCAAGGCGCTAAGATCTATGTTATATAAGTTTGTCTACTAAATTTTCGGTATTATCTCAATGAATATGTCTTTTTTGTCTGTTTGTCCGTCTCTCCTTGTCTTGAACCTCCTGCCCACCTCCCCCCAGCGAAAAACAGAGACCAGTATGTAACTGTGTTTTTGCTCACTTAAGACCAACCATTCGCCTCCATTAGCTATCTACTGCAGCTAACGCTAAGATCTCAACAAAGTGACAACGTGGAGGGGGGTGCGAGTGTCTTATGACCGTGTCACTGTAGCAGTGGTGGCGTGTGTTTGTCTACCCAGAGGGGCCTTTATTTTTGGTTTGGGCTACAGATTAACGACTAATTAAACCTTTTGTGGATACAGCAGCTTTTACCACAACTCTCACTTATGTAGGGGTCACATTCTCAACCCTGTTTCGGGTTCACACCCTGGGGTTTTTAACGCAGTGTAGAGTAAGGTGACCTCTTTGAAACACAATGTAGCGAGCAGCACAGGCTTTTTTTTTGCATCTCTTAGTAGCTGTATTACTATACAAAAACATGCACAGCTACCCCTGCCAACCAACCTATACGGTATATATAAGGACTTTGATAAACGTACATCGTGTGTTGTATCTGCCGAGCTGCTGTGCTGTAAAAACAAAAGGGAAAAAAAGAGTTACACACAAAAGACACACTTTCTTTCTTAATTTTACAAAATTGGTAAAGCTAATATGACACATGTCAGGGTCAGGGCTAAGTCTGCTTGCTAGTGGGGTTTCCACTTAGGCCAAAAATGGCCCAACCAGGGCTTACTTTTGATAATTACACCTTCAAACTTTTTGCCACTTTTATTCCTAAATGGACAACAATGATCCTGCACACGTCATTGGGTAGATTATAGAAACACTGAGATAGGAGTCCACCCTCCTGGCCAAGCCGTACTTTTACGTGCTTGTGATCAGTCATTATGGTCGAAAAGTAAATCAATTTTCAACGCCGCGTTTAGTATTATATGAAGCATTTACTGGCCCTGAGCCCTGGTAAGCCCAGTTTTCGCCTGCAGTGGAAACATATCCACAGTTTCTGCCTGTACACCTCTGAACAATGTCTCAAGGCCTTGTATTAATACTACTGTATTGACTGTACGGGATGATAGCTAGCTGTGCTACACTTTATTGTCACTACCTCACACTCACACACACACAGACATGCACACAGTGTCAGATTCACATGAGCACACACACAAACACACAGACACACACAGGTAAGGGTGGTAGGATGCTGCTCACGCTCTACTTCCGCCCTTCTGCCACCAATGAGGACAATGACAATACTGTGCTGCACTGCAAGCAGGACAGAAATAAAAAGATGATTTTAATAAAGAACTGAAACAAATGGCTGAGTTTTATTTTGACGGATGAGTCAGTGTGGAAATACTTATGAACAATGACATGTTGAAGTCTGAATTAGGCAACTTTGACAGCGCATCTTATCTCTATCTTAAGTTTTGTGTTCATTTTACAGTATTTCACATTTTCTGAACCCCTCCTTCTGCGGGTTTTAGATCCTTCCCTGCTCCAACACAGCTGATTGGAAAGATCCACTTGTCATTAGGCAGCTTGAGGAGTTCATAATGAGTTGAGCATTTCAATCAGCTGTGTTGGAGCATGTCTCTGCAGAGCACTTTAAACTGTGGCAGGAAAAGTAGCTGTGATTTCTGGTATCTCAGGATCTCCGTTCGCTCAAAGGTCATCTCTGTGACCGTGACACAACTTTGGATGTCAAAGTTCACCGAAGGTCAACTCTAAGAAAGGTTTGCATGAATTTATTGATTGGACTTTAACTGAACCAGGGTTAGAGTTGTTCCCATAACAATCAGCAATTGACAGCTTAAACGCAAATTTCATTGAAAGCTGGAAAAGCATCGAGTAAACGTATTTCTGGGCACTCACACCGCAAGCGCTGTTCAATTATATAAGTTTGCGTTGTCAAAGTTCACCAACTCTAAGAAAGGTTTGCATGAATTTACTGAATTGGACTTTTACTGAACCAACAGAGAAAATAAAAGCTGACAAGAAGTGAATGACTCTATTACGTCAAAACGTGTCGTGCATCAGCTGTCATTCACTTTTCACCACAGGAAGTTGGAAAAAAAAGTGTTACACACTCTTTTATTCAGATGATGTTCTACAGTTGCTCTGAAGTGCAAACTGCAACAGCCATTTACAAAACACAACAGCAAATCCTCAATGCAACAGCAATTCATCACAAAGCAAAAGCATTGGTGAGAGTGAAATTAGATAATACTGCAAGTTGCCTATTTAAGGTAAACAGTCACTAACTGGGGGTAATGGAGGGTTTGACACAGAGCTATTGAAGGTAACATCCGCCTTACCCGATTGAATATTAAACTCACTTCAGCCTGTTGAGCATAACGGTTTAAAATGTGTTACACATCATTAAGCTTTGAATATAGGGACGTTTATATCAGGTGCCCAACCGTGGTCCTGGAGAGCTACTGTCCTGTATGTTTCAGGTCTCTCCCTGCTCCAACACACCGGAGTCTAATGACGTGCTCGTTGTCAATCAGCTGAAGCTCGTCACAGGTTTGAAATCCAGGAGCAGGGTTGGACAGCCTTGGTTTATATATTTTGTATGTAACAAAACCTCCCTGAATGCAGTGCACCTATAGGCTCAGGTGTGGCTTCACATTCTTTAAATAATAGCCCTTTGCCACAGCAAAATCTACGCTGTAATTTTGAAAAACTTTCTTTGCCCTAGTGAAATTCCTTTCTTTTACATTTACCTGTAGCACAGTATTCTACCTTTTCACTTCACTGCAGATGGAGAAACTGCCAAAGTTAAATTAAGCGTTATAAATTACAGACTGTGCAGCCAATCAGCACGAGGATCAGTGTCCAATATGTACCCTTTCCATTTCAGTCTTACCAATGTTTGTGATGTGATGAATTGCTGTTGCATTGTGATGAATTGCTGTTGCGTTGTGATTAATTGCTGTTGCGTTGTGATTAATTGCTGTTGCGTTGTGATCTATAGCTGTTGTGTGAATTGCTGTTGCGTTGTGATTAATTGCTGTTGCGTTGTGATGTGCTGTTGCGTTGCGTGAATCGCCTTCGCGTTGTGATGTATTGCTGTTGCGTTGTGATGTGCTGTTGCGTTGCGTGAATCGCCTTCGCGTTGTGATGTATTGCTGTTGCGTTGTGATCTGTTGTGATGAATTGCTGTCATGTTGTGTGAATCACTGTTGCGTTGTGATGCATTGCTGTTGTGTTATGTTGCACTGCTGTTGTGTGAATTGCTGTTGCGTTGTGATGTATTGCTGTTGTGCTGCACTGCTGTGGCGTTGTGATTAATTGCTGTTGTGTTGCACTGCTGTTGTGTTGTGATGAATTGCTGTTGCGTTGTGATGTATTGCTGTTGTGTTGCGATGAATTGCTGTTGGATTGTGTGAAGTGCTGTTGCGGTTTGCACTTCAGGGCCACCGTACTTTTCGGTCCTCAGACCTTGAAGATCCAAAAACAATGGCAGCAGGTCACAAACTCTCAAATGACTTAAATGTGTCTGAAACGGTCAAAACAATTAAAGAACATCAAGTCATATTTGATCTGGATTTTGAAAACTGGACTGTGATGCTGTCAGTCATCGTCCTAAACCCGCCCTGCATGAGATAAACAGTTATTATTGGTCAACACAGGGCCAGGACAACTACAAATCTGTCTGTATGGGCGAGGGGCCGGACCTGTCTACTAGGACAAATGACAGATTCGTCTGGTTAAACTTTAAAATTCAATCACGAGCACAAATTTACCAAGAAATGAACAGTTTCTATAAAGTTTCATAATCCGCCGTTAGATCAGGTGAGAGCGTGCGTCCGCCTTGATCTCGTGAGGTTATCGCTGCCCACGTGTGCTTGATGTCAGCAAGTCAGGATGAAGCTGGATACAAATCTGACCCACATGCATTGTACGGTGACTTCCTATGCTCGCTTCTTAGCAGGCCTGGCTCATCTAGAACTACATTACTAAGGAAATTTTAACCCAATGTGTCAGGAGTTACTCAGGCAAAACAGTGAACAGCTCCGTTCTGTTGTAGAGGCTGATGAGTGTATTTTACATTAGAGTCAATAAAACGTCCCGGTTTTATGCCTTTAAAACCCAAGATAAAGAAATGATGATCAGGCTGAAAACAGGAAAAAAGAGAGGCAAGATAAGGCTCTGGCTGCTAAATAAGACACAGAATAAACAGAAAAGTGCAGGACAAAAGCCCGAAAAGAGACAGCAAGATAAAGGAAAGTAAAGGGAGCAAGGGATGGGGGAGAGGGGGGGGGGGGGGTGGAGAGAAGAAGGGAAGAGCCGCTTGAAGACAGCTACACTGATAGAATAAGCACTGAGAAGAGACGGAGAAGGAAAGAAAGCAGTTCTCGTGCTGTCTGCGGGGCGAGATAGAGCCGGTTGTCATTTCTGCCAACAATAGGCCACCACTGAGCGCTGCCCGTATTAGGAACACTGCAGATACGGATAAATCTCACACACACATGTTCATTTTCTCTCTTTCACATATTGCTGCTACACAAGCCCACACGCAAGAACTCCCCCCTCCCCTCTCCCACAGCAGGAATTACCTTCTAATACTTCCTCTGCCCGTCGCTTTACACTCCTATAATTAGACGTCGGGTTCAGGAGTTCAAACGTGTTGACTCTGATGATGACTCTGGCAAATGAGCTTGTGCCGCAAAGCACACGCTATGAAAGACAACTGTATTTCAGCTGTCACGTGTGTGTGTGTGCTCTTTGATTAATGTCTCCCATTAACTGAGGTGTACACCTGCGCACATGTGTGTCTACAGTCCTACTGTACTGCAACACGCAGTATGTGAAGGGCAGTAAAATGTCAGGGTTACAGTTCATCAGGACGGAGCTCCTTCTCCCCCCTGAAGCACTCAGTGTCACATTTACGAGAAGGCTCGAGCCGGTGTTAAAGTGCCTAATGGCTGTGGTGTGACAGTCATTTACACCGCACGTACAGTAAATGACACCGTGTGATAATGCATTCACTGCCGACCTTTGCAGATGTTTGGAGGAAAAGAACACACACCACATTCATGTATATGAAGCCCCCTTTTGGATCTTGTTTGTTTTAACCAAGACCACAGTTGATCCAGTGCAATTTGACAATGGCAACGCTCACCTGTGGCTTCACCATCCAATTGATTTTAAATCCTGTTCAACCAATTATCCAATGAGAAGACACCTAATGCATTTCTGGCTGAATCAGAGAAAATCCCTGCAGCCAGGTTTCAGGACCTCGTGGAAAGTCTGAAACCTGAAGAACGGTGGCTGTAACAGCAGCACATTAATGCATGTGGCTAATAGGCAGTGAAATGCATATCAAGCTCAGGTTACACGTCACTTCCACGCTGTATGTCACCCCGCGTCACCCTCACACGATATATTCCTGCGTCGACCTTGCTCACAGGCACTTTGCACCACATGTTCGCTCTCATAAAGGGGACGTTTTCCCCATCAGCTGCTGTCGGTGCCAGGAGGGTCAGTTATCAGAGAGTGAGTTAAAGTGAAGAATGACCGTACGGACTGCTACAGAGGAGGCACTCCCACGTGGCTTCACACACACATACACAGACACACACTGCCTTGATGCATGAAATACCTCTCAAGGAACCATACATCAGTAGGCGTGTCTGATTTATAGGCACTGGATCGTATTGATTCACTGCTGTTCACACACACACCCCTAACCTGAACCTGTACCTCGAACCCTTTCATATAATTAGTAAGGTTATTAAAGGATAAGGTTTATGTTAAAAAGCTTTATAATGAATGAACTCATCCTTTGAAACGAGCAGGAAATGAAGATAAAAAAAACTGCCTTGTACCTTTTCTTGTCTTTTCTGCACAGTCCTTATTTCAGCTGTCTTAATATTAAAAAAAGGATATGAAGCAGCGGGTGTACCGTAAAGATAACATTTCCCATAATCCTGGGCGGCAGTAGCTCAGTCCATAGGTGACTTGGCTGGGAACCAGAGGGTCCCCGGTCCGAGTCCCTGTGTGGACCATGAATGGAGTATGGACTGGTGGCTGTACAAGTGCCAATTCATCTCCTGGGCACTGAACCCCCAACTGCTCGGGGCGCTGGTCACTGGCAGCCCCCTTGCTCTGACATCTCTCCATTAATTGCATGTATAGGTCCTGTTTGTGCATGTGTGTGTATTTCGGGCCTGTGTGTGTGTAACATGAATAATAATAATAGAGTGAAAAAAATCGAATTTCCCCGTTGCGGGACTAATAAAGGAATTCTTCTTCTTCTTCCTTTTGCCAAAGTGACGTATTTACGTACATGCCACTTCTCCTCCTCCACGAAAAAAGGAGATATTACGTCAACAATAAAGTTGAGGAGCAAAATCAAAGCAAACCGGTAAATGTTAACAAATATGAGAGTCAGATTAGCTCACCTCTATGGATTTCTTTTGTTTTTGGTTTTCTAACCTGGCAGCAGATCGCTCCCATTCTCCAACAGCTCCACTGGTCGCCAGTCAAGTCACGCATCGCCTACAACATCCTCCTGCTCACCTTCAAATCTCTCCGTGGACTCTCACCACAACACCTCACAGATCTCCTCCACCCCTACACTCAGTCACGCTCCCTGCGGTCCTCTGACAAGGACCTGCTGGCCACCCCCCACCCTCCGCACCAGGTTACGGACTTTTGGGGACCGGGCTTTCTCTGTCAACGCTCCCACACTCTAGAACAGCCGACCGCTCCATATCCGCTCTGCCCCGTCCCTGCCTGTGTTCAAAAAGCACCTCAAAACATTTCTATTCACCAAGTCCTTTGACCGCCACCCCCCAATTGTTAAGCGACCTTGGGTATCATGAAAGGCGCTATATGAGTACAAGTCATTATGCCCCCAAAAGGGCATTTAGGTATAAAAGACAATGGTGACATAACAATAGTTGTTTTTGATTGTTTCTACCACAATGTTGAAAAAACAGCGTCCAAACCTGAGTACGGCAATATTTGCATCATTTGTGTATCATTTTGAACATGCTATCATCATATATATCGTTATCGGGATATGAAATGACCTATATCTAGATAGAGATGTGTGCGTATCACCCCTCCCTAGATGTAACAAAGGCTGAGTTTACCTGTGTCAGTAAGTGGAGCACCAGAGCCCACACAGCAACTGCTGGCAGCAGAATACAATGATAAACAAAGGTGCTTTAAGGCTGAAAACACATTTTAGAGTTGGTGCGACTGCATTAACAATTGCTGAGGTATTCACTCTCACGGGAGAACTTGAGCAGAAGATTAAAAATGTGTTTATTGTGAAGCCACAGACTCCTGTTGTTTATTGGCTTTAATCTGAACATCAGTTGCAGCTCAAACGACTTTATGCGTCACAACCTGTCCTCTGTGGCTCCTGCCTGTGTGCAAGTGCGAGTGCGTTTTATCCTGCTTCTGTTTGAGTGAGGTGTGTTTGGATTTTTTCTCTGTTCGCTTGTTTCTCCTCTCACTGCTCACCTGGCCGCGATCTGCAATCAGCGCACCTGTAAGTCGTCAAGCCGTCTCCTCCTTACTTAAAAGGCTTGATTTCACCTGCCTCTCGAGCTTGAACCCAGATCTTTGACTGCATGTCAGTATCTACAACATCTAACAGTGCTCCTGCTCTTCTGACGTTTGATTCCCACTTTGTCCCTTATTTAAATTAATATTTAGTCAGCCCATGAATCCTCCATTCAGTCCTCAAACAGACATGGAAATGGTGAAAGAAGATCTTAACTCCATGAACAATAAGACGCAGATTAGGTCTGTTTGGTTGGTTTCTCCAAATCACACACCCCTGCACTCAAGGACAGAGAACTTCCAAGGGAAAAGAAAGGACTGGAGAACGCTAAATTCAATTCAATTCAAAAAACTTTATTTGTCCCCGGGGGGCAATTCAGGGCACACAGAGCAGCAAATAACGACAGTGCAACTATACAAAAACATTTTAACCTATCAACAAGAATAAAGTGTAAAAGAAGAATAAGTGTCAGGGTGTTTGTGTGTTAGTACAGGTTAGATACGGAGAACATCGTCGGCGTGAGATGTAGAAAGACATGCGTGTATCAGATGTAAGCAGACATGTGAACGGGTGTATATGATGTAAACATGCAGTTAATTGTGCAAACAGACAAACGTTTAAACACGTCATGGTTAGATTGTGCGTAAAGCCAAACACAAAACTCTGATTATGCTATTGCTCGTCATTAAGGACTATGAATAATTTAACCCTCTCCTCGACGTGGTGTAGAAACACCATAAAGAAAAAGCTTTATTGATCCCCAGTGGGGACATTTGTTTGTTTCAGCAGTTTAATAGAAACAACAGCAATACAAACAGATTAACAGAGATTAACAGATTAACAATAGGAGGTATGTCAACTAAGATAGAAGAGTCATGATGACAGTGTGCCCTTTGGCTTCAATGAAGAACTGAGTTGGTCATGTTTTCTTTAATATGTTATATGTTACTGATGCAGAACTTCTAGTTTTTTGTTTGTTTTTTTGTACTTTTCATATTAACACATTTTTACAGTGTCTTTTTTCTTTTGTTCCTATGATTGCGGTGGATGAGTTGTGACATTTGGACATTGACAACTCCAACTCCCACTTGTGGTTCACCGTCCAATTGATTTTAAATCCTGTTCAACTAATTACCTACTGAGGATTGCTCACCTGTTGTATACATGTGTTCACCTGTTTGACCCATAGACTGTATAAAAATGGATGTAGCATCTCCGTCGGGGTCCGTTCTCTCAACTTGATCCAATCATCCTAGCATACGGGAGTCTACATCTTATCAGACTTTGACTTTGCTTAATTTCCTCTTACCAAAAAAGGGCATGTATGTGACGTTTGGGGGAGGGAGGTACGTCCATCTGGCGGGGTACGTCCATCTGACGGTTACCTCCGAGGAGAAGTGAGGGCCAGAGGCTAGCTGTCACTCAAGAGTCCGCGCCCCTAATTATTCATAAACTTTAACCTCCAATAAAATAAAAACTCGCCCCGTAAAAAAATATTCACCCTCCTCAGTGTTGTCATGGAGATATGACCTAAACATACAGACGAGAACATTTTTAATATCGTAAATTATGGTGTTTAAACGGCCTGTTTAACATGGTGGTCAATGAGAAACTGCTCTATTGTGCAAACCACTCTGAGAACTGCAGTTTTTGGCACTTCCTGATTGGATCAACCAGGAAGTGGCTGTGGTGGGGGCTTGGTTTGACCATGAAGACATGTCAGATGTCTTTTCTCTCTAGTCCTCTTCGAAGCCCTGTGTTGTTACTCCTTCCATCTTTTATGGGATTAAACATCTGTGCTGTAAATGTGCTGTAGAGGCCGCTGGAGGTGGACAGTGTTTGGGATGATGGGTTAAAGTCTTTAATCATACTAACACCATAATTATTGCGGTAATGATGCATTGCTGTTAACACCACATGCAGCACCTGACATCGTTTTTTTCTACTCTCCTCCTCCCTTTCATCTGCATCTCCTTTAATGTCCCCAAAGGGCTTAATAAACTGCTATCTTCTCCTAATAGGTGCAGCCACAATAATGGCACACCCTTTGATTATCTGTTTGATGGAAACAGCATATGCTACATTATGCTGACACCGTGTCACCAGCTGTTTGGAAGTGTAGTCGTCTCATTAAATTGCCACTATGTATTCATAATGTATGGCTGTTATTTTTCTCTGCACAACCAATTGTGATGCATACATTACCTGCACAGAGAAAATAGACTCTCTATGCAATGCTTTACACATACCTGTACTTACAAATAGATATATTGAAATGTCTAGTGCAGACACCAATGTTTAAAAAAAACCCAACATAAGCCAAGTTGGATTTGGAGGAAATGTTAATAAAATGATGCACAAAATGTTGGATATTTCTAAGACTCAGGACTTAGATTTTGATATATTTCCTTCTGTATCTGCGTCATTGAAGAGCTGGAACAAGCTGATAGCCACTCACTTACTGGCAGCTTGATTAGGTACACCTGTACATACAATCTAATGCATGGGCAAGAACACACCTGACTCGACTTACTCAATCACCTGAACTGTCTTCACACAGTTGACTTGTTGGACCAGGTGTGTTCTTGCTTGGTTGGGCTGAAAACCTGCAGCCACAGCGACCCTTTACTGGATCACTTTGACACCCCTAATATGCATGTGACACAGCGGCTCTGCCATGAATTCAATTTCAATTTGACACGGTCAAAGGGTGATCATTCTGCGTTGTTTATTATGGAGGTTGGATTGGGCGTTGGGGTTGTTACGGAGTGTGTTTTGTTGAAAAGTACTTTTCAAGCAGCGTCCCGTAGTTAATTATTTGGTTTTCTGGGCCGCACCTTTTCTTTAGTGGTTCACTCTCACCACTCTTATCCGTGTCGCATAAGCAGCTTCTGTTTTTTGTGTGTCTCAAGTTCTAAAAACTCACTTTTCACACTTCCCTCACTCGTTCTGATAAATGCCTCATGTTTCACAAAGCAGAACTCTGATTTAATGAAATTGCATGGATGTGCTGACTGGCTGTGTCAGGAAATCGAACAGTAACGTTCCGCACCTTAACTTCATCCAAGTTAAAGTTAAATGAAAAATCGTTCTTTGAGCATCATACAAACTCCTTAATATTCAGGAGTATCATCCGTGTAACAGGAGGAACCCACAGGTTGTGGACAAGAGAGCAAAACAGTGATTCTCCTAAACACATCTTATGTTTGCCTATTTGTGTTTTAGATTCCTGGATGACACTAAGGCTTCGTTCACACTGCGGTTACAGTGACCTGAATCAGATTTTTGTGGCTCATATGTGACCAGAGATGGCAAAAGTACCCAAATTCTTTACTTGAGTAGAAGTTAAACTACCTGTGTAAAAGACAGCTTAAGTAAAAGTGAAAGTACTGATCCAAATATTCATTCAAGTAAAAGTAAAAAGTACGGGCTCTGAAATTTACTCAAAAGTAAAAAGGTAAAAGTATTTCTATTGCACGATTTATTTCAAAGCTAATAACCCCACGATAATTTATATGGAATCCATTTAATGAATGTCATTGCTTGAACAAACACAAGATGTGTCCTAATGTACTTTACCATAATTAACTGTAGGCATTTGTATTGTACACGTCAGGTTCACACATCACACTCATGAACATGACATTTTGGACCAGGGTTGGCTTCTAAACTGTGGTGTTACAAATTATACTGGTAGGTCCAACTGTTAATCAACCTTTTGAACTGCATGTCAGGCAACAACACTACTACTATAACACATGCTAAACCCCCATCTTCATCTCTTCACATCACCCCGTCCCTCTATGCCCAGTCTTTTATAGGAAGAGACAGGACGCGCTAAGCCTCGGTTGGGTGACGTCTTTAGACCAAACACAACATGCCTTAGACATTCTGAACCTCTCTCATCACAAGGTCTCTAACACAGGGTCCACATGCACAAATACGCCATTATACCATCATGCTACGTGGTCTCATGGGAGGGCGTATAAATAGCACGCCACTTTTCATGACTTTCATGACTTTTCGCGTGCACTTCTACGCATATTAAGTTTTTCGCGTGTCATTTAACGCCCATCATTTTAGCCATCCTTCACATGAAATATTGATTTTAAAAAAACCCACGTGAAAGAAAGCTCCACCACCTTGCGGAGAAATACGAAGTGGTGGAGCTTTCTTTCACGTGGGTTTTCCCTCAACGCCATCTCTGCACAATACAGGTCAGTTGAGACTAAATGGCGTGACTGGACAAAACTATGATTATGAATTACAAATATCCAAAACACAACAATAGATTTTCATGAATAATATGGAACATAGCCTAAACTAGCAGCAAGCATTCACCAAAGACACACAATAACACAAACAAAGTAACTGAGTGAGGTAATGTTAGACCAGCAACTCCCGCGTTCTGTGAGGTAAAAGTACAGTTTCTGTCTTTGGTGTCTGGTGGCTTTGAAGAGAGCTTCTGCTCCCCTTACACAAGCTGAGACAGGACTGTCAGGAGATGGGCACTGCTCAATAGACTTTTTTTCTCAGACGTGGAGTGAAGCTGATCTATGCGGAGGAATCAGACGTAGCTGTGGTATGTGATTATCCTCCAAATCAGCGACTCGTGTTATAGTTAGTTTAGAAAGTGAGCTCCAACTGTGCTGTTTGCTTTTCACCCTCTGACACATCCTGACATCTGAAGGTACGTCGTCTATGATGTGTTCATCGCACATGCTCACACTCATGATGCTGCTCTTTGCTTTCAACTTCACACACACACACACACACACACACACACACACACACACACACACACACACACACACACACACACACACACACACACACACAGAAATACGTGTGTGCTACTGTGTACACTCATGATTTCAACCACAAACCCAGCACTTCACACACTAGTGCACATTAAGTTTTCATGTTCTTGACTTTTTAAAATGTCTCGGCTTCTACTGACCAAGAGCAAACACTCTCTCTCTCTCACACACACACACACACACACACACACACACACACACACACACACACACACACACACACACACACACACACACACACACACACACACACACACACACACACACACACACACACACACACACACACACACACACACACACACACACACACACACACACACACACACACGATGTAGTCAACTTCAATTGTGGGGAAGGGGAATCTTCTGATCTGATATAAAAACCTGATACTCTTGGCTGTGCGTGCGAGTGTGTGTGTGTGTGTGTGTGTGCGTGTGCGTGTGTTTGCGTCTGTCTGTGTGTGTGTGTGTGCGTGTGTGTGTGTGTGTGTGTGTGTGTTTACATTCATGTCCCCTTTCTGTATGTCAGTATTTGACTGTCAGTTTGTGACTCTCCTCTTGAACACTCTCACTCTCCCGGCTGCGTGCCTGGAATAACAGGCAGGGCGTGATGGGAGGAGAGGAAACGAGATCTCCACCGTATCCAGGGGCAACGCAGGTAACAGGAGGAATAGGCGGCGGCGACGAGTCTCTCAGCCTCAGGACACGCTGGAAGACTTCCACAGCCCTGGCAGCTTTTTGACACATTGCATCAGGCACAGAATGAAGAGGTTTGTTTGTCTGTCGGATTTACATAAAATCACAGGGAGAAGCAGCCACCACCGTGTCTGCACTCAGTTTCATTTCATCAACCCTACACACACACACACACACACACCAGCAGATGATTCCACTGATTAGTTGTTGCCGATGCCTTAATCAGTGAAATCTCCTAGTGTCCTGATTGGTTGAGTTGGTTTTGCACTTCATGAAACGCGATTGCTAAATGATACACACTCTCGTAATGATACGGTTTCATAAAAGTATAGTGATTCTCACCCACTCTGAGTTGGGTTGATTAAAAGACACCCAGTTACTTTTATTTGATGATTTGAAGGTTAGAAATAATCTAAATATGGAATTTAAACTGGGCAAGTAAAAGTAAAAGGCATATAAACACGGCACTGATTCATACATTTAATCATTATAGAGAAAAAGGCCCAAAAATAAACCAGAAAACCCTCCAGAGGTGCAAAAAATGAACAGTGGTGCTCTAAGGTGGTGAGAGCCAGACACGTACGTGCGTGTGAAGCTGGGGGGGATTAGATTAACCTAAATATCTCATAGACATCATAATGCCGCCCTGTGATAGACTGGCGTCCTGTCCAGGGTGGACCCCGCCTCACGCCCAATGTCAGCTGGGATCGGCTCCAGCACCCCCGCGACCCCGACCCCGGGATAAGCGGCTGAAGATGAGATGAGATGATGAGATCATAATGCCATGTGTGTGTGTGTGTGTGTGTGTTGCTGCGGACCCCGGTGATGTGCGTTGTGTCTATCCAGTGCGACTCGGCCAGCTGGTGGCACTATAACAACAAACTTTAAGTTTTGGCCTCAGAAGCAAATCTTTTTTCCAGGTGAATCTTTTTTTATAAGCCACAAAGTTGTGTCTAGATTGCTTTCACACCATTTTGAATTGTATCCAAATTGTTTTTTGTCACTACTCCTCCTACAAATGTTGGAAAAATCATCGCCAAATTTGGTGCCGAACATCTCTTTTTAGATTTGAGACCTTTTGTTGTGGGCAGGGTTTCTTCCAAAACACGCTGTACCCCCTGAATGCTTTGTGCTATTGCAAACACCTTTAGTGGATATGAGTAGCCCTGATTTGTTGGCATTTGGCCAATAGGTGGCGCTGTAGCAGCATCATCTAACTATAGAAGAAGAAATCTCACTCTGTGTATGGCAGGGCTGCCCCACCCTGGTCCTGTAGAGCCACTGTCCTGCATGTTTCAGGTTTCTCTCTGCTCCAACACCTGAATCTAATGATGTGCTCGTTATCAAGCAGCTGAAGCTCGTCACAGGTTTGAAAATCATTAGACTCAAGTGTGTTAGAGCAGGAGAAACCTAAAACCTGCAGGACAGTGGCCCTCCAGGAGCAGGATTGGGCAGCCCTGGTGTATGGTATGTACGTATTACTGTTCTTCAGGTATCTCAAGAACCATTTATCCCATCTGCTTCACATGTGGCCGGTGTATCGCTGAGAACCCACGGGAGTACGGTGTCGAGTGTGAAGTTGATTGTATGAGCGATTCTTTCATGGGCCAAGAAATCGGCCTGAACGTGCACTGCAGTAGTACTTCCAAAAATGGGGCGTTGTGTTTGATTTGCCTATGGTTTTGTCTGTTATTTTCTGGATTTTGAATCCTGTATTGCCTCCATAGCAGCTTGGTTTTACCTTTCCAATCAATCAGTCTTTAAACGACCACACTACCGGAGAACCTCCGCATTAACACACCAGTCAGGTTCCCCTTTAAGTGTCAGAACTGGAAAAGCATCATCCACATATTCACGTGTCCGCGGACTGATGACCAGAAATAGTCTTTCCCCTTTCCCTCCCTTTCATTTCTTCTCTTTGATGCAAGACAGTCGGCGCTGTTTTGATGAAAAATGCATTTGCGTTCTTCTTCCTCTGTCTTTCATCCTCATCTCTGAAATTCACCTTCTTGCGGAAGCTCGTTAGTTCAATTTTTAAGGGGAAATAAAAAGTGAATATTGACCCTCGGTGAACCTGATCAGACCTTTTTCAAGAGCGTACTGTCAGAACATCACTGGATCACATTACGGTTTAATTTAAGCTCCTTGACACCAACTGCTCATTAACTAAAGGCCCCAATTACTGTCTCATATCTGGATTGTGGCTAAACCCAACCATATTTTAATAACCGATTCTCAGTCCGTACTAACATATCGATCCAATAATCTGCAGATTCAGCAAGTTTTGACAGACTTCTGTAAAGTTTTTTTGTGATATCAGATGATTTATTGCAGCATTCTTTGTTTTCTCCAATGTTTCCCCGGCGCCTTCATCCAAAACGTCGCCAAGGATGCATCACTGGTGTTTGTTTTGTTGTTGTCTTCCATGACAGCAAACTGGTCTCTCAAGATATTAAATCCCATTTATAAATCAAGAGATGACTGACATTTTCAACAACTGGTAAGAAAGTTGTTTTTAAGTAGAAAAAAGTTTTTAGAATGGATATTTGTGTCCATGTTATCTTTGCTAGAGGGCGATAGTGTTTCCACCATGCTGTAAGGCTGGGGTCTGCAACCAAAAGACGGACAGATGGACAGAGAGAGACAAAGACAGAGACAGACACACTTCCAGTAACTATAATGATATCTATAGTAATGTGAATATGACTTATATGTTATGGCGGTTAATACAGCAGAATAGTGGAAACAAGTTAGATTATAACAGCAGCAGGAAGCGTCATGTAGGACCACGGCAGCAGGCACCACCACCATCAGCAGAGACCTGCACACAGGACCACGGCAGCAGGCACCACCACCATCAGCAGAGACCTGCACACAGGACCACGGCAGCAGGCACCACCACCATCAGCAGAGACCTGCACACAGGACCACGGCAGCAGGCACCACCACCATCAGCAGAGACCTGCACACAGGACCACGGCAGCAGGCACCACCACCATCAGCAGAGACCTGCACACAGGACCACGGCAGCAGGCACCACCACCATCAGCAGAGACCTGCACACAGGACCACGGCAGCAGGCACCACCACCATCAGCAGAGACCTACACACAGGACCACGGCAGCAGGCACCACCACCATCAGCAGAGACCTGCGAGACGACAAAGCACAAACAACTCCTGGGAAGAAGTGAATTAGTAACATGCATTGATGAGACATGAATGATACAAACGGAGAGGAGAGAAGCTCAGAGGATCAGGAGCAGGATGATCCCCCGTCAGACTCGGACTATAGCAGCAGAATTAAGCAGAACAAAATCAGCTTAACAATAACAACATTGCTCATAAGGGCTCATAAGCCATAGCTGTAAGCTTTATCATAGAATAGGGGACTACAGTAAGCTCAACATTATGCAATCACCAAAGAAATAAATTGCACGTGTACACCAGGAGATCCACAGAAGATACACAAAACAGGGAAAAGCATGCATTAAATCGTAGAACCAAATCGATTGGGGCTTAAATTGCAGGTTTCCATAATTCCATTATCACTCAATAGTCAGGAGATGTGTCTACATATAATTGGGTGTGATCAATCTAATCAATCTAATATTCCTGACTAAATAATGACTTTGAATACACCTTATTTTTTATTTTACTTTAATTTATTTAATAAATAGCTTTCCAGCCAATACTTTTACTACAGTGCTTTTAAAAAGTACCATAAATGTGCTTTAAAAAGTCCTTTCCAATGTCAAGGTTAGTCACTTTGAATCGTTGGGAAAGCTGTGGCTCATTTTGGAACTCAACTCCCAAACCTCTCACTGTCACGGGGTTGACAAATGGAGACTGCGGAGGTACTATGACCACATGTTATTCTCCGAGGATACGAGAGGGATCAACTTGAAAAACGAGACCCGTTGGGTGTGACTGAAATCCCTTCTCTGTCCCTCCACTGTGTCCTACTTCTTGGGAAATGTATGTCAGTGCCTACGATGTTTGTGTGTTTGGAGGATTTGACCTTGCTGTTATCATTCACGTGAGTTAATAACAACAAAACTTAAATTTATATATTTAAATGTATTATTCTCAGACCGTTCTCGCCCCATTGACTGCACAGGGAGGCGGTTTGGGTGGGGGACTCTTACCCCTTTCGTAAAACCCAAAGTCAACAGTGACTTTACGGACATGAAGTCTGTGACAAAGTAACATCCCTAACTCATTTAAAGCAAATCTGTCGACTGTTCCTAACCAGGAAATTTGGTTGCCTAAAAATAACGTATACGTATTTTTGTTGCTTAAACTCAAGTAGTTCCATTTAACAAGCTTATCTCTGCGACCGCTGCCCCGTGTTAAGTCCTGTGTTTAAAATGGCCGCCATATGTCATTTTGGGAGTCCTATTCTGTCATTTAGGTATGAGGACCAAGCCCAAAACACAGTGACTTCCTGGTTTGGGGCTTGGTCCTCATACCTATAAGAAAATGCCAAAACATGCAGTTCTCAAAGTGTTTCATAACAGAGCAGTTTCTCATTGACCCCCATGTTAAACAGGCCGTTTACACAGCATCATTAAACCTGTTAAAGGACAAAAGAACATTCTAGTCTGTGTGTTTAGGTCATATCTCCATGACAACACTGAGGGGGAGGGGCTAGTTTTTATTTTATTGGAGGTTAAAGTTTATGAATAATTAGGGGCGTGGCCTCTTGAGTGACAGCTAGCCTCTGGCCCTCACTTCTCCTCGGAGGTAAACGTCAGCCAGATGGACGTATCGCCCTCCCCTCAACGTCACATACATGCCCTTTTTTGGTTAGAGGAAAGGAGGCGGAGTCAAATTTGACAAGATGGAGACTCCCATAGTGGGGGCCGGTTGGATCAAGTTGAGGGAACGGACCCTGACGGAGATGCTACGTTACTTTTCTATGATGAGGGCGTATTGGATATTCCACCATGTTCTTGTTGAACCAGTCATTTCCAACAGTGTGGAATAAGAGCAATTCTGCTTTCGTCATAATACTTTTTTAAAAAACTGAACAGTGCAGCCTGAGTTCAGGGTTTCAGGTGCACACAGGAGCCAAAAGTAACTCTGGACACACGGTTTGAAGTCAGACTTTCAGCAGTGGATAAAAAAAGTTTTTGGAGGTCTGATTCATTGAAAGCCAAGACGACTATAAAAACTCTGAATCTCATAAATATAGTGAAGATATTCCCTGCACCACAGCAGCAGTTCATAATGAAAAAAGATCAGTTACCTCCCTTTTCCTTTAACTTTGGCTTAATTCTCCCTTTGGTTTTTGAATGGTTTTGAATCCGTCCAAGAGTGATATTAAGGGATCATTTAAACTACAGAAGCCATTTTTGGATGATGGGTCTTTACAGTTTCATTAAAAACCATTACACAAGTAACTCTGCTGCAGCTGCATTAGCAGATCATCTACAGTTCCACAGGTGCTCATAGACCTGAATGTTAAATCATGAGGTGCAAATATTAAATACTTAAGTTATACTTCATAATATTAATTAGCATCTTGAAGTCCATCCTTACTGGTACTGTAAAAGTCATCTGCAGCAGCTTCTTATTTCAATTACTGATAAGAAGCTACTGCTTTAACTATGTGTGTGTGTGTATATATATATACATATACACACTTGTACTGTAGGAGCTGTGTATGTTCCCTTTCACAGTTAACAGCCCTTATTGACCTGATTTTTCCTTAGTTTCATTCCCTTTTAAACATGGAAAAGAGGCAATTCTGTCCTCAGTTTTTCATCTGTTGCCTAGCGAAGCCACTGCAATCATAGCGTACCCAGCGCTCAGTGTGTTGCCTCCGTTTCTATTGAGCTATCAAATCTGTGCTCATTTCTACCTGCTGAGACTAAAATACGAGTATGTTTAATATGTCGTCATGTGTGGTTTCAAGTTATTGGCACATCCCGGAGTTATGTTTCAGGCTGAAAGTTCTCCGTCAGACTTCAGCATTCAGCTCAAACATAACTTGTCAACGTGCGGATAAGTTGTATCTAAGTGTGCGGACCTTTCTTTATGTTTTCATGGGTGTCCTCTATTGGTTCCAGCAACTTCCTTCCAAAGTATTAGGGTGTGTGTGTGACTACTGCAATGAATTGCATTTTTAGGGCGCACTCACACTGTCCATCTGTACCGTGCCCAAACAGGTTTCACGGTTAGCTAGTTCGTTTGACCAGTGTGAGTGCAACCGCACCGCGCCTAGCTACGGCACGCTTGCCGTCCATGCCCATTTTGAGAGAGGTGGGCTTTAGTAAAGCACGTTTGCACATGAACGAGCAGGATCGTGCGCACGTGTACGAGCACGAGGCCTACGGCGGCTCTGACGTCATTTTATGTGCGCCTGTTGGGACATAGAAAAAAGGAGGGACCATGCGCGGACATTTAAATCAATGGCGGTGAAAGGTTCACGTTGGTGTGATGTGGAGGTGGAGTGTTTACTGCAGATTTGGTCGATGAAAAGATTCAAAAACAGTCGACAAGACGCACAAAAACTCAGAGGTCTACGGAAAGATCTGATGTCATCAATGCGTGTGATGTGTTACGGCGTGATGACGTATAGGCAGCAAGAAGCAGGTAGTGTGAGTACAAACGGGCCTGGAGGGGGGGACAAGTACCCTAAAGCACGGGGCACGGTACAGACAGTGTGAGTGCGCCCATAGTCTCACTCTGCCACACGGCTACCCCACAAATCCATCCTAGGATGGGGGTTGGTGCTTTATTGAGGTTTTTTTTTGGTGATCACGAACGCCAGCTTTCTTTGTTCCCTTGTGATCCAAAAATAAATGTAATTATGAATGAATGTTTGAGTGTTTTGAACAGCTGAGAAGGCGTTTTAATGATATCGTAAAGGAACTCGCTCCTGCATCACAAAAAACAAATATTCATCCGTGCATCTTCTACCATCTTCTTTGCATAACTCAACTTCAAGCTGCTCACTGTGTCTGACAAATGTTCCTCAGTACTGTAGGAGAGATGCTATATTTGTCTGAATAAATCCTTGTCAAACATGATTGTCAGTTTTGTCACATACTCAGAGAAAAGACAGACCCCTGCCACTGTGTCTCGACCTGCCAATGAAGATATGTGCAACTAAAATCAGATGACAGGTACTGTGTGCTGCACCTTCTTCCCTGAGTATGAATGCATCTTTGAGATTGTGTTCCTGGATATATTTATGTATTCTTTGGATACGGTGTGGCGCCATTGTGAGGAATCAAACAAAGGAAACATGCTGTTCTTTGTTTCTGTCGCTGTAGACAAAGTGGAGTGGAAATCAGGCCACGGCAGAGGCAGAGACTCGGTGAGATGGATCGACAGTGAGCGACAGAGGGAAAGGGAATAACAGAATTAAAGGCACCGAGGCAGACCCGGAGAGTTCGAGGGAAGCGAAGAGATACGTTTGATTGCGAGAAATGGCTGATAGACAGACGGCTGAGGCAAAGTGAGAGAGACAACAGATGGAAAGAAGAAAGGAGGACGGAGGAAAAGGCTGATGGATTATGACGTCCATCAGCCTCTTTGGATGTCAATCACCTTTTTATTGTGATTACTTGTCCTTATCTTTGACCTTATCCTCTCCGTATTCCCTTTATTCTCCATGACTTTTTCTTATTTTATTGCTTTTTACTTCACCGTTCATGAGATGTCAAGTTTGACTTTGCAAGTTTGAGTCCTCTTTTAATGACGGAAGAGCAAGAAACTTCAAAACACGTTTTCACTTCTTACATTTTTACATTTCCTTCCCATCGGTTTTGATTTCGTTTTACTCACCAAGTTGATTGCTATCATCCGTCCACCCATTCCTCCATAGTTTCCGTATATCAGGCGTAATAATAACTCACCTTTCAGGGAAATCTGCCTGTTGTCACCAGTTCTAAACTTTTGTTTATAACCTTTCACGTTACAGGGTGCAACCTCCACAACTCGCACATCTCCATCCACTTCAATTAAACACAAAGTCCCTTTCTTCGTTTACGTTCATTGATTTTACTTTACACAAAGCATAATGCATGGGAAGAGGGGCGACACGGTGGTGTGGTGGTTAGTACTGTCACCTCACAGTGAGAGGGTTCCTGATTCGAATCCCGGCTGGGGCCCTTCTGTGTGGAGTTTGCATGTTGTCCCCGTGTCTGCGTGGGTTTTCTCCGGGTTCTCCGGTTTCCTCCCACAGTCCAAAGACGTGCAGGTGTTCGGTTCATTGATGACTCTAAATCACCCGTAGGTGTGAATAGTTGTCTGTCTCTGTTCGTTTCTATGTGTCCTGTGATAGACTGGCGTCCTGTCCACGTTGGACCCCGCCTCACGGCTGATGTCAGCTGGGATCGTCTCCAGCGACCCCGAGAGGGACAAGCGGTTGAAGATGAATGAATGAATAATGCACGGGAAGGTGGGGTGAGGACAGTGCCGATCGCCGTTGTTCCACATCCTAATACTGGCTCAGTTCCTCTTTATTCCCTTTAGACCCATATTCATTTGGTCACAACACTTCTTCAAACCCATATTCATCTTGACAGCTGGCTTGCTTTTTTCATCCCGCGTCAGATCGAGCTATTAAAGTCGTGCTGTTGCGCATTTCATTAGAGACATTTCTTATATAGCATCATGTGACCAAATACAGATAGTTACTCTATTACACATTCATGTTGATTCTTCTCTTAAAATGCAAACATGATGCAGCGGCAGCTACAGTAGATTGGAAAGTCTGTTATAATCATCCATTGCTTAGAAAGAAATGTCTGTTGATGCAGATGTTGCCATGATGCACATGCATTCATGTCCTTGCACGCATGGAGCCATTCATCCATCACACAGCAACACAGTGGAGGAGTTTCAGGTTGTAAAGTGGTACTCACAACAATTTATAGTAAAAGAGGCAAGACCTGATCAATGCACTGAACTCTTTAGGTTTAGACGAGAAGATGAGTCGAGCAAAAGGACCTGGATGAGATGAAAGAGAGGGAAAGAGATGGGTTAGATGGTCTCTTGCAGCCACGCTAGAGTTTCCCTTTCTTTCCCCTATTAGTCGCTATGGTAACTCTTTCCACCTGAACCTGAGCTGAACATTAAACAGCAGCAACGCAGGTATTTCTTAAAACACGTCAAATAGCTGTTTCTGAATCTTTAAAATATATTAAAATGTTTAATCATCTTTCAGTTTAGTGTGATCACACCAGTCGTGACACACACACACACACACACACACACACGCACGCACGCACGCACGCACGCACACAGACAGACACACAGACACACAGACACACACACACAGAGAGGTTGGTAAAAATAGAAGATAAATAAAGGGGAATGAAATAACTGAGTTTTTCCTCCATTCTTTGATTCTTGAATGGTACAAGCAGCACTTGTTTATTCATTCATTTCAAAGATAATGATACGTATTCAGCAACGTCTTCAAATTCTTCGCTACAATTCATCTTTTAATTTGCTGGTTACTTTCAGTATTTCTTCCATAACCAATAAAAAGGGTTGTGAAAGCATTGTGGTTAAAAACAAACCACCAAAGAAAGAAAACAGCTTGTTCTGACTCACAATATTTGATGTCTGACCGCTGCAGGGCTCCTCTGTGGAAACAGCAATCAGAGAAAGGTTTCACTTCAGGTGCCAGTGACAGTGAAGCAGAGACATATCCGTTATACGGCGTCACAACATGACAAGTTTCCTCTAGGAGCATAAACGTGTGTTAAAGTTTCCTCTAGGAGCATAAACATGTGTTTAAGTGTCCTCCAGGAGCCTAAACGTGTGCTAAAGTGTCCTCTAGGAGCCTAAACGTGTGCTAAAGTGTCCTCTAGGAGTATAAACGTGTGCTAAAGTGTTCTCTAGGAGCCTAAACGTGTGTTAAAGTGTCCTCCAGGAGCCTAAACGTGTGCTAAAGTGTCCTCTAGGAGCCTAAACGTGTGCTAAAGTGTCCTCTAGGAGTATAAACGTGTGCTAAAGTGTCCTCTAGGAGCCTAAACGTGTGTTAAAGTGTCCTCTAGGAGCATAAACGTGTGCTAAAGTGTCCTCTAGGAGCATAAACGTGTGCGAAAGTGTCCTCTAGGAGCATAAATGTGTGTAAAAGTGTCCTCTAGGAGCCTAAATGTGTGCTAAAGTGTCCTCTAGGAGCATCAACGTGTGTTAAAGTGTCCTCTAGGAGCATAAACGTGTGCTAAAGTGTCCTTTAGGAGCATAAACGTGTGTTAAAGTGTCCTCTAGGAGACTAAGCGTGTGCTAAAGTGTCCTCTAGGAGCCTAAACGTGTGCTAAAGTGCCCTCTAGGAGCATAAACGTGTGTAAAAGTGTGCTCTAGGAGCATAAATGTGTGCTAAAGTGTCCTCTAGGAGCCTAAACGTGTGTTAAAGTGTCCTCTAGGAGCATAGACGTGTGCTAAAGTGTCCTCTAGGAGACTAAATGTGTGTAAAAGTGTCCTCTAGGAGCATAGACGTGTGCTAAAGTGTCCTCTAGGAGCCTAAACGTGTGCTAAAGTGCCCTCTAGGAGCATAAATGTGTGTGGAAGTGTCCTCTAGGAGCATAAACGTGTGTTAAAGTGTCCTCTAGGAGCCTAAACGTGTGTTAGTGTCCTCTAGGAGACTAAACGTGTGCTAGAGTGTCCTCTAGGAGCATATACGTGTGCTAGAGTGTCCTCTAGGAGCATAAACGTGTGTTAAAGTGTCCTCTAGGAGCCTAAACGTGTGCTAAAGTGTCCTCTAGGAGCCTAAACGTGTGTTAAAGTGTCCTCTAGGAGACTAAACGTGTGTTAAAGTGTCCTCTAGGAGCCTAAATGTGTGCTAAATTGTCCTCTAGGAGACTAAACGTGTGTTAAAGTGTCCTCTAGGAGCATAAACGTGTGCTAAAGTGTCCTCTAGGAGCATAAACGTGTGTTGAAGTGTCCTCTAGGAGCCTAAATGTGTGTTAAAGTGTCCTCTAGGAGCATAAACGTGTGTTAAAGTGTCCTATAGGAGCATAAACGTGTGCTAAAGTGTCCTCTAGGAGACTAAACGTGTGCTAAAGTGTCCTCTAGGAGCCTAAACGTGTGTGAAAGTCTCCTCTAGGAGCATAAATGTGTGATACACAGTGACGCATGGTGAGGACGTGACTGGACCTCACGTTGCGGCAGCTGGCTGATGATAAGCAGAGGAGATCATAAATCAAATGCTGAACAGGAGAGGTGCATGCTGGTCAACTAAAGGTGTTGTCATTCTGCAAACAGCGAGTTTTCTTATGGCGCCTGGAGGGGCACAGATGTCAATTTCCATTTCATCTTCTCTCGGCTCAGGACATGTCGAACAAGCTGTTGAATCCGGGTAAAATGATTGTGTGTTGGTGGAGAAAACAATCTCCGGTGATGGATTTCTTAGAGATGTTGAATGTACTGAGAATAGAAAGTAACCTTAATATCCATGTGGGGTCTGACTCCAAAGATAGATATAGCTGATATACTTCCAGGCTTATGTTTCTGCCCTTTGGAAGATTTGCAGCATTTGCAAGAAGAAATACAAGCGAGAGAAGAGCTTCTTACTGAGTTTAATATATCCATGTGGAAACGGATGTGTAAGAAAACATCAAGAGAACTAAAAAAAATAACATTAAAGTGCTCTAAGATGTTTCCAAAGGCAGGGTCGTTTTCTCCAGATCGAGCTTAAGTCCGTTAGCTGAACTCCAATGATCTTGGAACAGACTTTGACAGTTCTTGACAGTGTATTTTTCAAAACACATGAGGTGTTAAAATGATAGATGATGTCTGATCGTCCTTTATATTGCGTATAAATTACATATGCCTGTTATGGACGTGGGCAATAAAGCACCACAAGGCAGTTTTAAAGAACCCGCTGAACTGTTTGTATTGATCAATAAACATTTCAACCTGCAGCAGATTTAATAGTACGGCCATTGTGATCTACTGTAAAGTGCAATAAAGACCTTTCTTACTGACCTTAACTGGGCAGTCCAGATAATAATCCCCCCACTGACCAGAGGAGGGCAGTCTGCTTTGAGTTCACGCTCCCCATCAGCTCCTCGCTGGCCTCTGGTGACAGCACGCAGCTGCAGGCAGAGGCACCAAATGAAAAAGAGCTTCTAGTGACAAAGTCATCACACACACACACCAGCACACACACACACACCAGCACATGTACTATATGATCGAAAAACTCATATGTGACATCAACCCACGAACGCTGACATACCTATAATTGAAATCCTCTCATGATACACTTCTACCTGCACACTCGCACGAGCCATAGCCTGCCACGCACACACACACACGCACACACACACACACACACCTATCCCACAGGTGGGATTGAAACCCTTGGAGTATATTGAGCTCAGTTTGACCCCCGACCCCCTCCCGTTCCTGTGAAAGCTATGAGCTGATTTAACATTGATTGAAGTGTCGTGCAGCTGATGGGGAGCAGTGGCCTGAGATGAACTGCAAATGAACCATGAATGATCCGTCTCTAATTACAGTGAGGTGAAAGTAAAAGGAGCGTGTGATGATGGAGAGGCAGGAGCCATCACAGGAGAAACACCCAAATAAGAAGATACACATACGGTTAGAACCACTTGTTTGAGTCAAATGACCCTCTGTGGTAGTGCAGCTGTTTGTTTTAGCAGTCTGTTAAAACAGCTCTGGTTGTGATTTTGCAGTAAATTTCAGGGCTCCATGTTTATTCTCACCACAGCTGATTCTCAAGATTGCCAGCCTTGAGCAGAACAATCTTGTTTTGAGCAAAAAAGGCAGCCTGGTATCACCAAAAGGCGTGTGAATGACACGCTATTTCTCTCAAGCCATCTCGCGTATAATTACAACGCATGTCTTGATTTTTGCGTGTCATTTCACGCCACGTAGTCTTAATTGACTTGTATAGTGCAGAGATGGCGTTGTCATTTGACGCACAAATGTCGTATTTCTCCGCCACCTTGCGGAGAAATACGAAGTGGTGGAGCTTTCTGTCAGAGGGTTGTTTTTAAATCAATATTTCATGTGAAGGATGGCTGAAAAACGAGCGTGAAATACCCTAACCCTAACCCTAACCCTGGGGAACTACGGGCGTTAAATGACACACGAAAAGCTTAATATGCGTAGACATGCACGTGAAAAGTCATGAAAGTCATGAAAAGTGGCGTGCTATTTATACGCCCTCCCATGAGACCACATAGAAAAAGGAAACCCCGAGCAATGCTCTCGTGTATAAAATGTCATGGTTTCACTTTGCTTTCATTAGTAAAGTCAACGCGTCCTGTTCCCTAAAGCATCAAACCTTCCCGAGTGAAGAACTCTGATATATAACAGCAGCTGCAGGTATTTTTTATTTTCAAAGGAGCTGATCATGAAATAAAAAAAACATACCTGGTATCAAAACCAAAACATGAACTAGATCACTTTGGGGAAGACGAGTTGTGAAACCAATGCATGCGCTTGGCCGTCAGGCTGGTGGACAGCTCCCTCATCAAGACCCCCCCCCCCCTCACATCCCTGAACTGATTTACACACACACACACACACACACACACACACAAAGAACTGATTAACATGCAAACATTGCTGCTGCTCTGTACTCTTGGATCTGTTCTAATCTTTATCATCTTTTCATTTTCATTTTGTTTTATTTTTAGTCGGTACAAGAGAAGACCCAGGACCAGGTGGAGAGATTAGATCTCCACACTGGCCTGGGAACGCCTCAGGATCCCCCAGTTAGAGCTGGTTAATGTGGCCCGGGAAAGGGAAGTTTGGGGTCCCCTGCTAAAGCTGCTGCCCCCGCGACCCGACCCCGGATAAGAGGCTGAAGATGAGATGTTAAGAGTCGTTCACAGAGAAAAGCATGGGCAGACAGGTTTAATATATAAATCAAGAAACGTACAAAAGTGTTCAGTTAACACCAGACACAACCTAATACAGTACAAGTATGTAAATTTTATTGTAGCCTTTTTAAAATTATATTTCTGACACTGTTAAGTTAAAACTAATTCTCATTTCATCTTTACTTTCTTTGTGACCATGTGCAAAGTAAGACTTTCATTGTGCAGTGTGACGTCTGTCTTAACTGAACATATGACAATAAACATCTTGAATCTTGAATCTATGTGGCATATAGTCTTTTCCTATAGTTTTAATATATTATATTGGACTCCTGCACACATATAAACCTTCTCCCTTGTCGAGTCCTACGCCGTTTACAGCTGACAGCTTCCTCACTCAGATCAGTAATCCAGAAGTCTTATCTCTGAGAGCAGGAGATGAAGTGTAGTGTTCCAGGTCCAGAGTGTACTTCAGCGTTCCCTCCACATGAGGGCGCCACATGCAGGGATTTGCCCACTCAGAGAGGGAGGAAGGGGGAATCCTCTCTAACTCGACCTGCCTGAGTGACTTTCTCGCTGCTCCATCCTGACCTAATAAATCACATTACCGGGGCCAGCAGTGTAATTGCTGGCCAGCTGTCGTGCCTCTACTTTAACTCTGGGCTGTGCCGTGTGTGCTGGACTGCAGGAGAGCGAGCACTGTGAGTGGACTGGACAGAAATCCAATGGAGCGGACTGAACTGGACGCAGGTGAGTTACAATGGAAACAGACTGAGATGAAGTGCCACGATTCAGATCAGCGCTGCTGCAGCCAAGCAACCGAGATGACGACTGTAAGAGACTGTTTGGACTCATTTTTGTGTGTGTGTGTGCTTGTGTGTGTGTGTGTGTGTGTGTACATGCGTGTGCGTGCAGGGGCGGAATGGGATCCACCAGGAAAATTTTGACTGCACCGGCCCACAACAGGCCAAACCCATCCCCTCCACCAGGACAGGGTGTGTGTGTGTGTGTGTGTGTGTGTGTGTGTGTGTGTGTGTGTGTGTGTGTGTGTGTGTGTGTGTGTGTGTGTGTGTGTGTGTGTGTGTGTGTGTGTGTGTGTGTGTGTGTGTGTGTGTGTGTGTGTGTGTGTGTGTGTGCGTGTGCAGGGGCGGAGTGGGAACTCCACCGGGACAATTCTGACTGCATCCACCCACAACAGGCCCAACCCATCCCCTCCACCAGGACAGGGGGGTGTCTCTGTATGTGTGTGTGTGTGTGTGAGACTGTGTTATGACGACACCGCCCCACTGAGGAGGAACTATGAAGAACTCAGCTCAAATTTTTAGCTTATTCGCAACAATGTCAAAGCTCGAGCTAACCGCTTTCCTGTTCACTCACCTGCAGCACTCGTTGACGCCTGGTTGTTTCGGAATAAATCTGTGATTTTTGACCATTTTGATGAACTCTCCTCCAGCATCTGCTTCTTCTTCATCTTGGCCTTTTCAGCCCCTCCTCTCTCCTTTCTCTTCTTGCCCTCCATCAGGTGAAACTGAGCAAATCCGATTCCTTTTTCCACTGTAAGAAAATCTTCTACTCCAACCTTCCCCGCTCTCTCTCCATCTGACAGCCGCTCATTCATCCCCATTTGTTAATTGGATAAACGCGGAGCGGTCATTGGAGCGATACCCAGTTCCCATTTCCCATGAGGCTTTGCTCCGACCATTCTACATTAATTTATGAACCAAAAAACAAATTCAATCGTTGGCCATTTTATATTTGTGGTCATGAAAGTTCTGAAACGTCTGAATAAAAATAACTAGACAAAAATCAGTAGGCTGGTTTAATGAGAGTGAGTGTGACACTGTAGCAACCATGAGTGAGATGTAGAGACACAACAAGTGTTATATACAATGGTTGGATTCTCTGTGTCTACAGTTTATAGAGATTGCTGAGATTTTCACAGGAACGTGCTTGATTCTGAAGAGTTTTAACTCAATGGGCCGGTCAACACACGGGTGTTGGCCACTCCGCCCCTGTGTGTGTGTGTTTGCGCGCACGTGTGTGTGAGAGAAAAGAACGCAGACTAATCTTCATTTATAAAGTTCTCTGTTAGAGATGCTTCTGATCCTAATTTCCACTACACAATAAAGTGTAGATGGAACAGTAGGAGCAGCACCAAGACCTTGTGCAGTTCAAACAACAAGAGACCGTCATTTACTTTTTTCAAGAACAACTAGACTACTTCTTAAAGTTTAAAGGTTTATTTATATTTAAAAACAGCAAAGAATTGTATTGCTTGGCCAAGGGGTCTCTCTGGGGTCAGAAATCGCTGTCACCCTGGCTTTCTGCCAAGCTGATGCTGCAACCAAAGAGTCAGAAGGAGCGCCGATCCCCCCTTCACATTAATTTATACAGCAATAAAGTTCATTGGTTGTTGTGATTGGTTCAGAATGTTGCTGAGGCGGTCGCTGGTTCAAGCTTTAGAAAGTCCATCATTCCCAGACAGGCTCACATTGATTCACGAGTGAAATCCTCCCCCCCCCTAGTCACACGGTTCCTCCAATGAACCACCAGCTCCTGTAGAAAGAGCACTCCCTACTCCGTAGCTTCCCCTTCCTAGGGCTGTACACGGTTTAACCTGAAGCTTATCTGCAACATCGTTCATGCCATCTGTTTTAAATTGATAATAATGTGAAAGCATGATCAATCATTTGTATTTAGCTTCTATATATACACACACAAGTCCACACTGATTTACCTTGTAGAACATGTGAGGCAATGTTAAGATGATAACGCAACCTTCTGAGCTTCATGCTTCTGATTCACAATGGAAAAGTCTTCTAGAAACAGGAAAGAGCAACAACTATAGGAATATATATGCAAAAGTATTGTTGAAAAGGGAAAGATCCATAGATGCTTTCATGTAACCGGTGCAGACAAACATGAATGATGAATTTGTTTGATTTATAGTTTGAAAATCTGAAGGAGAGACTAAAGATGGTCCAGTGAGGCGCTGAAGCCTCAATACAAATGTTGGGACTTCACCGCATTTGCAGACTCGTGGACTTGGCGAGCGCGTCCCCGATAGGTCTCAGGGTTTTGAGACCCGTCAAAATCCACAATTCTCAGACCTCAAGCACTCGTTCTGCAGACTTCCAGAGTCCGCGTGGGGTGCAGACTCGACCGTACATTTGTCATTTTCCAACTTTAGACTAAAAAACAAACAAACAAACTTGTCATTAATGTGCAAAACGATTATTGTACTACAACATTTCATGAGTCATGTAGGGCAGAAGTAATATTCAACCACATCGTGCAAACACACAGAATTATGTAGAAGCATTAGACGACAGAGTTAATCTAAATGTCTGTTGTTACTGCATCAACCTGTGCAGTGAAATGACAAATATATAAGATAAGAAAAATCCGCAGTATCAATCATCATGTTCATGATTGTTGTTTCCACGGCAACGAGTGAAACGAGGGGCCCTGTCTATCAGATGCTTTGCAGTCTCCTGCCCTTCAGTCTTGACGTGATGACAGTGAGCACTTCACAGTACTTACGACTGAACGGCTCAGCCGAGGGTGGACGTTTGGATTCAGCCAATTTAAGGAGAGAGAACGCCCGATCATGTGTCAGACAGATTCCCACTGAGCCTTTCCAGACCCACATAAGTGAAGTGTGTCTGCTGTTGCACTGCCTTTATTATGAGAATCTGCTGTCGCTTTTATCCATAACGGATGTTTAAAATACGCAGGCAGCAAAGTCGAACCACGGTCGGGACTTTAAGGACCTTGAAGAAGGACAATGAACCTTTAATTTGATCTCATGGTGCGGTAATAAAGTCTGTGCTGCCTGCCTAATATCGGCAACTGCAGGAGGGCAAGAGAGAAAGACTGTTTGTGTGTGTCTGTGTGTTTGTGAGTGCATGTGTGTGTGTGTGTGTAGGTGAAAATTTCGCTGATGACAGTCAGCAGGAGATGCAGCACCCCCCCAAAGCAAGACTATATCAGAGAGAGAAGAGGAGACGAGCTGCAATGAGTACGATGGAGGGGGGTGAAAATGTGATTCTGGGGCTGCGTGTGTGTGTGTGTGTGTGTGTGTGTGTGTGTGTGTGTGTGTGTGTGTGTGTGTGTGTGTGTGTGTGTGTGTGTGTGTGTGTGTGTGTGTGTGTGTGTGTGTACGATAGAGAGAATGAATGAGACACAGTAGCCGACACAAAATCAACAAATGGTTTATTTTCTTTATTCTGTATGTCAGCAGAGGTGTCAAGTTACGAAGCACAAATACTTTGTTATCGTATTTAAAGTTGTACTCCGTAAGATTAGTAAGATTAATATCCATCAAAGAGTGAGTTAACCCTCCTGTTCCCCTCAAATGTGACCAACAGCGTTTATCCTTGGGGTCAATTTGACCCCAGCAATTTAAACATCCAGAAAATCTCAACGAGTTTGAAAATGAATGAAACGAGGGGCCCGTCTATCAGATGCTTTGCAGTCTCCTGCCCTTCAGTCTTGACGTGATGACAGTGAGCACTTCACAGTACTTACGACTGAGCGGCTCAGCCGGGAAGTCCAGAGGGTTTTACAAGTTTACAAAAGAGCAAAAAAAAAAATTGTCACCACACACATAGGGGCTCTTAAAGAACAGGCTCGCCTGCAGTTACATCTTACCGCCACAGAGGCCGCTAGAAACAACATATTTCAAATCTTATGGAGTAAGAAATGTTGGGTATCTATAATTTACTGGAGTAATTATTTTTCAGTAGACTTTTTACCTCTACTTGTTATATTTTTATGTTGTTATGAGTAAATTTATATATGTTAAATGTTTTCTTCTTTTACACTTCTACTTTACTTAATTTTACTAAATAAATATTTTTCTTGTCACTCAGTTTGGAAGTTAGGAGGCGTAATATGTTTCAAAACGACATTCTGAATGAAGAGAGACGTGATATTCTCCAGAAAAACATCTTTTTGGTGCAGATCCTCGCAAAAATAAACTCTCACTACTCAAAGTGATCACTGACATGCACCTTTATCTCACTTGCACATTAAAATCCACATTGCACATTTTAATATAGTGTTTTATCTGCAATACTGTACTTTTATTTTATTTTATTGTTGTTCATATTTTGTATCTTATATTTTATCTTATTTTTAGTACTTCTGATTGCTCTGTACCGCTGCTACGATGACCTAATTTCCCCTCTGGGATAAATAAAGTTATCTATCCATCTATCTATCTAAATCACACCATGATCATTTTAATGCATTTAAATGAAAATAAGAATAAGGCAGAAATGTTCCTCATATCATGCAGATCTAAGCAGTAGTGATAATTCAATGTATGGATATGAAAGGTCACGACATCACGACTGATATGTCTTCAAAACTGTGCTGATGATTTGGCTCAACATGTTTATTACAGTACAGTTTGTTTAGCACATTATAAGGTACAAGAAAATGAAACAGTTGTTAAATTGTTTCTGTTTTTTATTCTGTTTTTGCATTTTTTCTAACTTGTTCTGGACCTGATACCTGTAAGATCTCAATCTTTTGCCTCAGTGAGAGCGGTGAGTGAATCGACTCACTGCGCTCAGGTGTGTGTGGCTCTGATTGGAGTTGATTGAGCCCCGGTGTGGGGAGTTTTCATATTCCCTGAGTCGCCGGTGCTCTGCGCTGACTCATTATCTCACCATCAGAGGTAGTGAGAGCTTCTCCCTGTCGTGAAGTGTGCACACAAACACTATCTGAGAACTTTGTGTGTCTTTGTCGTCCATTGCCTGTTTTCTAATGAACAGAAGCCTTTTTGTTTATCAAAGGTCTCCAGAGCAGCCTTTGCCTTTAGTTTAGTGGTTTCTGGGTCTCCTGGACAATTGTGGTTTTGTGTCACCCCCCTTTCCTATCCATCACTATTGCAATTGTATTATGTTACGACACCCCTGGGTTAGCACCTGCATCCCAACCCAGGGAATTAATGAAATATGAAATGCGGTCTTCTAGAAACAGGAAAAAGCAACAACTAAAGGAAAATATATGCAAAGGTATTGTTGAAAAGGGAAAGATCTGTAGATGCTTTCATGTAACTAGTGCAGACAAACACGAATGATGATTGTGTATGATTTATAGTTTGAAAATCTGAAGGAGAGACTAAAGATGGTCCAGTGACTCGCTGACGCCTCAATACAAATGTTGGGACTTCACCGCATTTGCAGACTCGTGGACTTGGCGAGCGCGTCCCCGATAGGTCTCAGGGTTTTGGGTATGAATGAAATATGAAATGCGGTATGTGTTTGGGAAAATCCACCACAGCACTATACCTCCAGAGTTTGGTGCTCTTGATCCCGGAGCACTGGCTCTTAGCGTCTAATATCACTGCGGACAAGTTAACAGTTGAAAGTTCAATGCGTTTGCATGAAAAAGTGTGTTAATGAGAAGTTCAGTGAAGCTGCTTTGAGTTCAGCTTCAAGGTTCAACAGGAGAAAAGAAGAATCAAACTGAGTCTATAAAGTGATTTAGATCAGTCCAACGGAAACTTACAGCCTTTGCCTTTAGTTTAGTGTTTTCTGGGTCTCCTGGACAATTTTGGTTTTGTGTCGACCCCCTTTCCTTTACATCACTATTGCAATTGTATTATGTTAAGACACCCCTGGGTTTGCACCTGCATCCCAACCCAGGGTATGAACGAAATATGAAATGCTGTCTTCTAGAAAAAGGAAAAAGCAACAACTAAAGGAAGATATATGCAAAGGTTTTGTTGAAAAGGGAAATTTCTGTAGATGCTTTCATGTAACTGGTGCAGACAAACATGAATGATGAATTTGTATGATTTATAGTTTGAAAATCTGAAGGAGAGACTTAAGATGGTCCAGTGACTCGCTGACGCCTCAATACAAATGTTGGGACTTCACCGCATTTGCAGACTTGTGGACTTAAAGAGAGCGCGTTCCCGATAAGTCTCAGAGTTTTAGGTATGAATGAAATATGAAATGCGGTATGTGTTTGTGAAAATCCACCACCGCACTATACCTCCAGAGTCTGGTGCTCTTGATCCCGGAGCACTGGCTCTTAGCGTCTAATATCACTGCGGACAAGTTAACAGTTGAAAGTTCAATGCGTTTGCGTGAAAAAGTATTAAAGAGAAGTTCAGTGAAGCTGCTTTGAGTTCAGCTTCAAGGTTCAACAGCAGAAAAGAAGAATCAAACAGAGTCTATAAAGTGATTTAGATCAGTCCAACGGAAACTTACAGCCTTTGCCTCTAGTTTAGTGTTTTCTGGGTCTCCTGGACAATGTTGGTTTTGTGTCGACCCCTTTCCTTTACATCACTATTGCAGATGTATTATGTTACGACACCCCTGGGTTAGCACCTGCATCCCAACCCAGGGAATGAATGAAATATGAAATGCGGTCTTCTAGAAACAGGAAAAAGCAACAACTAAAGGAAGATATATGCAAAGATATTGTTGAAAAGGGAAAGATCTGTAGATGCTTTCATGTAACTGGTGCAGACAAACATGAATGATGAATGTGTATGATTGATAGTTGAATGAAAATCTGAGGGAGAGACTAAAGATGGTCCAGTGACTCGCTGACGCCTCAATACAAATGTTGGGACTTCACCGCATTTGCAGACTCATGGACTTGGCGAGCGCGTCCCTGATAAGTCTCAGGGTTTTGAGACCCGTCAAAATTCACAACCCTCAGGCCTCATTGCACATTGGCAGACTTGTGGACTTGGCGAGCGCGTCCCCGATCGGTCTCAGAGTTTTGGGAATGAATGAAATATGAAATGCTTTATGTGAAAATCCACCACAGCACTATACCTCCAGAGTTTGGTGCTCTTGATCCCGGAGCACTGGCTCTTAGCGTCTAATATCACCGCGGACAAGTTAACAGTTGAAAGTTCAATGCGTTTGCATGAAAAAGTGTTTTTAACCCTCCTGTTGTCTTCGGGTCAAAATGACCCTCCACTGTGTTAAAACCCCCCCAAAAATCCCCTAAACGATATTTTTTTAACTTGAACTTTTATGACTTTTCCTAGATTGGCACCAACAGTAGAAAAAGTGAAATGTTTCTTTTATTCACATTTCCATGTAAGCTGTACAAAAAAAGGTGCAAAGGTCGTCCTGGGGTCAAAATGAGGCAAAAAGAGTTGAAATCAAGGTCACAGAGTTATTTACAAACCACAGAATGTTACAATGTTTAGTTGTTTTAATCAGTAGCAGACGTAACAAGACAGATCTTGTGGTCTTCTCGCGGACAGCTGTGCCTTTGATCAGTCTCAGATCAATGAGTAGCAGACGTGAACGAGACAGTAGCAGACGTAAACAACACACAGGTGTTATCGCAGACTGCAGAGATTATAAAGGTGCTGCAGACGACAGGGCCCTAAACTCTGTCTGTGCTGAAGCCATGAGTGTGTAGGATGTATCAGAAGAAGATGGGGAGGAGTACAACCCATCTTGTATTGTACATTGTCTTCAATTGTTCAAACTGAGTCATTGGGATGAATAAAAATGCATTTAAAACTCTGTTTTGCACGTTTTTTTTATTTTCTTAAGCTATAGAAATGAAGTGAAGAGGGAAAAATCAGTTATTCACACATTTAGTGGTGAATGACAAGTTGTTTCTTCAAGCAAGATTACATTTTTAAGTGTTTAAATTCAATTAAGCTGCTTATATTAGAGGTTTAGTGAAGACGGATGGACACGGGTCATTATGACCCCGAGGACACAGGGTGTATACAGAAAATGAGGACAACGGAGGGTTAAGTCTTTAAAAACAAAATGAAAAACTATTAAAGAGGACAGTCAAAGAAAAGACAGAGGGAAAAATAGAAAATGGAAACAAACATCTGTTTATCTTCGGAAATAAATGCAATCCAATTTGAGTGGGCACAGTCAGAACTGGCGCCTCAGACGGAAGAATAACCACAGTCAAAATGAACTCAGGCTTTTATCGTGTTTTGGTAAACCATCAAAAAAAAAACGTTTTGCTTTTAAAAGAAAAACTCTCCTGAAGTTCTTCACACAAAAGATGCCCCCTCCGAGCATTTCATTGGCAGATAACAGTTTAAAAATGACGGTTAAAGCAGCGTTTAATCAATACCACTTTCAGTTTGCTATTATGTTTTATTGGAAAAAAACTGCGTGAGAAAAGAGTGAAGATGGAAAAAACCCACTCCCAATACAAAGAGACACACATTTGAAGCAACGTCAATACGTGACGACTCATCATCAGCTGTTGGGGAAAAATCATGTGTAGCTTGAAGTAAAAAAATATATTAATGTTCCCCGTACAGCTTTGCAGCAATTAAACCGTGTTAATTATTGGATGACTTAAAGAGCTCTAAGGGCGCACTCACACTGTCCATCCGTCCTGTGCCCAAACAGGTTTTACGGGTAAACTCTAGTTCGTTTGACCAGTGTGAGTGCAACCGTTCCGCGCATAATTGCGGTCAGCTGGTCGTCCACGGCCCGTTTGAGAGAGGTGGGCTTTTGTAAAGCACGTTTGCACGTGTGCGAGCACGAGCGTGCGCACGTGTACGAGCACAAGGCCTACGGTGAGAGGTCATTTTCTGTGTGCCTGTTGAGACATAGAAAAAAGGAGGGACCATGCGCGGACATTTAAAACAATGGCGGTGAAAGGTTCACGTTGGTGTGATGCGGAGGTGGAGTGTTTACTGCAGATTTGGTCGATGAAAAGATTCAAAAACAGTCGACAAGACGCACAAAAACTCTGAGGTCTACGGAAAGATCTGGAAACAAAGCCACGCATCGCGATGACGTCATCAATGCGTGTGACGTGTTACGGCGTGATGACGTATAGGCAGCAAGAAGCATTCTCCGAGGCCCAGGTAGTGTGAGTACAAACGGGCCTGGAGGGGGGGACAAGGACCCTAAAGCACGGGGCACGGGACGGAGGCACAGTGGGAGTGCGCCCTAAGTTTCATAACATGGGCATTAACCGGCCTCGCCCTGGACAGTGAAAACCAACAAATGAATTTATTCTCTGTCTCATCTGCAGGACTGCTATTTTAGCATGTTTGCTTGAGTGTGTGTGTGTGTGTGTGTGTGTGTGTGTGTGTGTGTGGGGGTTAGAGGGTGTAAAGGTCGTATAGGTGATGAGACGGCCACCTTGTACACACTGCATCATACACGAACGCTCCCACCTGGAACAGCAGATGGTGGGAGCTCGTAGTGACACTCGACAGATGGTCAAGTGTTGTGGACTCTTGCCACCAGTGGGACACAGTCTGAACCTGCAAAAACTAATTTCATTGTCTGGCAACTGCATGTTTTAAAAGACAAATTTCACTGAGGTGAACAGAAATATTTAACTCATTAAGTAGTTCCACCAGTGTGAAAACATCATGAGAGGAAGTTTAAAGGGTTGAGATGCATTAACATGATGCATATGGTGCAATAACGTTTTAGGCACCCTGGAGGTAATGGAGTACATGAGCAGTGTCTCATTCCTTGATATGATGCCTCTTTCGATCTCAGCACACCATCTTAAAGGTTGTTGCGAATTCTTACAATGCATCTTGAGGAGCAAAGATCCAGGAGGCTTGCCAGAGGAGCTATAAACAAAGATTCACCTTTGAGGAAGTCATTTCAGTGTTAAAGACGCGTGACAGAAAGAAAACAGCATAAAATAGCTGTATAAAAAAAGCGGACAGAGGAATCAGCTGTGTCACATGTCATATTTAATTGACGTGAGGTCAGATGTTTGTTTGAGGCCAGATGTGTGTTTGTTAAATGCCTGTTGCCTTGTGTCTCTTCCTCTTCTCCTCTGTTCTCATCTCTCGTGAGTGGGACTAACCAGGTGAGATCGCAGACGTCTCCGAAGCATTTACTAACAGTTTAGCTGTCTGTCATTGTCTGCCCTGCCGCTGGACGCTTTTAAATTAATACTACACACTTGCTTCAGTGTCAGATAAACCCTGTCGGCATGCGAGCGTGACACTGATGCGACATCCATGATAGAGAAATGACTATATCGAGGAAAGGAATCATGGATGTACAAACAAGGAAAAGTGGCAAAGCTACGGAACAGTAGTTAGGACAGCAACAACAGAATCAATCAAATCAAATTATAACATAAGCATTTATGAAAGTATCAAAATTCTTTGTATAACTTTTGGTCAGGACCATCCAAACATTAGCTGTACCAAGTTTCACCTTGATCGGACACTTGGGCTAGGCGAAGTTTGAAAAAGTACCTTTTGCATAAATCGCAATCCCGCAAAAAAAAGTCAAGGTGGAAATGGCCGTGGCCTATATCCCGAGATTCACGTACATTCAGGGAACGCCTGAACGTAAGAATTTTGAATGTGCGAGGTACGATGTGGGAGTTACTGGCTAATGAGTGCCACCTGCTGGTGAACATGTGTAATTTTTGGGGTCTGCCGTACGTGCAGGGGTCTGAACCAAAGTTCAGAGTTTCAGCTACATAACTTGTATGGTGTAGGCTGCAGTGTGAGTTTTACTGATTGGGGGGGTCCAGTAGGCAATAGGGTTCCCATCCCCGCTGGTATTGGGGCCACGCTGCATTGCGTGGCACCAGCCCCCTCGGGCTTTGACCCCTAATTAACAAAGGGGCTCCACACTTTGAATCTGGTCCGGCTCTGCCATAACTAAAGTATTTTTTCCTGTTTTTTGTAATTCCCCTTCCCTGTTTTTGTCTGTTTCGCCTCGTCTGTGTGTGCTGCTGTAGACTCCAGTCCTCCTGGCTCTGCTCATCATGCTCACCTGTCTGCAATCAGCTCATCAGCTCCAGTTATGTCGTTTCTGCCTCAGTGAGGCTGCTTCCACATGTTCTCTTCTTGTTCTCTTCCAGTCTCTCACCTGTTTTTCCTGTACCTCAGGATCACCATTCAAGTACAAGACCTTCTTCCTTCACTAAAATATAATTTTGTCAAATCAACCATTTATCTTTTTAACCTTTATTCAACCAGGACAAAGTCTCATTGAGATTAAAAATCTCTTTTATGAGAGTCCTAGCCAAGACAGGCAGCAACACACTTTCACAATTACAGAAACATCAGAGAACTTATGAATACAGTCACAATCAGAACATCTTCAAACAAAGCATGTACAGACAGAAGAGTCTGTTTAGAGAAACCAGCTCTTTCAGTCTCAGTTCATTCTGCAGCTGGTTCCATGCGGAGGGCGCAGCGTAACTAAATGCCCAGTGAAGCAATATATAGAAGAAGAAGAAGAATTACTTTTATTTATCCAGCAAGGGAAATTACATTTTTTCACTCTGTTATTTTTCATGTTACACACACACAGGCCTGAAATACAAACACATGCACAGACAGGACCTATATACATGCAAGTAATGGAGAGATGTTAGAGCGAAGGGGCTGCCTATGAATCGGCGCCCAGGGCAGTTGGGGATTCGGTGCCTTGCTCAGCACCTCGGCAGTGCCCAGGAGATGAACTGGCACCTCTCCAGCCACCAGTCCACGCTCCATTCATGGTCCACACAGGGACTCAGACAGGCGACCCTCCGGTTCCCAGCCGAGTCACCTACGGACGGAGCTACTGCCGCCACAAGAAGAAGACAAGCTTCAGCGTTCTTGACTGTAGAAAGCATTTAAAGAATCATTATCAGATAAAAAGAGGAGAAAAACACAACTTCCTGTTTCCACTAAAACGACCTTTTTTCTTTAAGGTCATGTGTGCTACTTTATCGATCTCTTTGCTGAAACTGTTGTCTGTTTGTTCTGTGTTGTCAGGAGGTAAAGGCACAAAACCACACCAGTCATTAAAAACAGGCTTCTATAGGAAACATATGCTTTGTCTTGCTATGAGACAGAATACTGTACATGAAAAGTACATCAGTGGGAGGATAGTTTGCTGCCAGCTGGTGGCAACACACTGCCACTACATATTTTTGAGTTTGTTTTTTCTATTATACTCCTCAGGTTCTTGTGAATCCCGAATGATGGTGTTTCTGATTGCAAAGGCAGAACACTCAGACTCAAGCAGTCACACATGCATCGATGCACACGGTGTCAAAGAATGCAAACACGTGTGAAAATTACTTTGAACAGTCACAAAAGTAAATAGTATTACAGGAAGTCACATACGTTCATGTACAGAGCATCATCACACACACACACACACACACACACACACACACACACACACACACACATACACACTTATATTACCACCAGGGGACTATCAGGTTACACAGGCCAAGTGTGAACTGCTGCTTCTGTTCATTTAAAAATGACAACAATTCTATGTTTACCATATGACGTCAAGTTAAATTTCTAAAAAAGTGCTTTTCAAAACATTTTTAGAGGTGACGTGTTCGGTTCATTGATGACTCTAAATCACCCGTAGGTGTGAATGGTTGTCTGTCTCTGTTCGTCTCTATGTGTCCTGTGATAGACTGGCGTCCTGTCCAGGGTGGACCCCAACTCACGCCCTATGTCAGCTGGGATCGGCTCCAGCCCCCCGAGACCCCGACAGGGACAAGCAGCTGAAGATGAATGAATTAATGAACTTGAATGCTTGAGTGATGTCTACCACCAAAGAGGAGACCTTCATGTTACTGCAGCAGAACCTTCTGGACCCATTCTTTCACTTAATGAATGTTTGTTTACTGTAAAGACACATTATTATCATTTTACTTCATGTGATGAAAATTATCATGGTCACTTTAATTGAGAATAAATACTCTTTTACCTGCAGATGTAAGCATTGATATCAAGAAAAACACACACACACACGCACACACACGCACGCACACACACACACACACATACACACACACACACACACACACACAGTCCAGCCTCAAGTCCTGCAGTCTGTCACAGATGTGCCTGAGCTGAGTGTCCGAGGGCTAAAAAACATTCTGTTGCTCATCTGGCTGAGCAGGAGGCCAGAAATGGGTCAGACAGCTTTGACCTCTACACACGCACGCACACACACACACACACACACACACACACAAAGAATCAGCCATACTTAAGTATAGCAGTAGCGTGGGAGATGACCTTGGAAAAAACTATTTGTAACCATCATTTGTCAATTAAAAGTTAAAATCAATAATAATTCTGACAAAAATAATGATTTTATTATATATAATTATGATTCAGACTCCCTTAAAATTGAACCATCAACTCTCTCCACAGAGCTGCCACTTTTGTTTGGGCGTGAGGCGGGGTCCACCCTGGACAGGACGCCAGTCTATCACAGGACACATAGAGACGAACAGAGACAGACAACCATTCACACCTACGGGTGATTTAGAGTCATCAATGAACCGAACACCTGCACGTCTTTGGACTGTGGGAGGAAACCGGAGAACCCGGAGAAAACCCACGCAGACACGGGGAGAACATGCAAACTCCAGACAGAAGGGCCCCAGCCGGGATTTGAACCAGGAACCCTCTCGCTGTGAGGCGACAGGAAAATGAAAGAGTGAATTATTAGTTTAATATCCGTAGAAGACAAGATACAAATTATTACTGCGATATTTCTTGGCTGAAGAAAACAAAAGCTAAATGATGTGATGGTCAAAAGTCTATTTCAAAGATGATACCAAGGGTGTGTGTGTGTGTGTGTGTGTGTGTGTGTGTGTGTGTGTGTGTGTGTGTGTGTGTGTGTGTGTGTGTGTGTGTGTGTGTGTGTGTGTGTGTGTGTGTGTGTGTGTGTGTGTGTGTGTGTGTGTGTGTGTGTGTGTGTGTGTGTGTGTGTGTGTGTGTGTGTTTAAATATAGTCAGTTCAGAGCTTCCAGGTCCCTTCAGGCTTTGGCAGCGTCTGCCGACTCAACGTGGCTCACAGCGTTTCTCTCACAGGAAGCAGTGAGGGAGTCGCTGTTTACCAGGCTTCTCTCTCTCTTCATGGAAATCAAAACACGTCTGCTCATGTAAATAAAAACATCGACATCTGTTTGTATTTATTTAACTTTCATGGGATATGAGGAATACACGTTTTTGGAAGACGGATGTGTTGGTTTATTCAGCGTTGATGTCAGAAGGTTTTATGGCATTTTATAAATGTCTTTAAAGTCATCACATTTGGACTGAGTTGCCCGTTCATTACGACGCATTATCAGTTTGACGTTAGCTTTCTTTAAGCTAACTTTGTCAGCCAGTCGTGATTTGACCAATTACTGTGGTCGTCAATTGAATTACGGTCCATTATTAATTTAAACACCAATTACAAAATCAACCAAGCATCAAACATTTATCAAAAAATAATTCAGCACTTTTGTGTCATCAATTTAATATTATTGATTTGGATTTGAGATGATGGATGGATAGATAGATGACTTTATTTATCCCTGAGGGGAAATGAGGTCATCGTAGCAACAGTACAAAACAATCATTTATTCATTCATTCATCTTCAGCCTCTTGTCCCTGTCGGGGTCGCGGGGGGCTGGAGCCGATCCCAGCTGACATCGGGCGTGAGGCGGGGTCCACCCTGGACAGGACACCAGTCTATCACAGGAACATAGAAACGAACAGAGACAGACAACCATTCACACCTACGGGTGATTTAGAGTCATCAATGAACCCAACACCTGCACGTCTTTGGACTGTGGGAGGAAACCGGAGAACCCGGAGAAAACCCACGCAGACACGGGGAGAACATGCAAACTCCACACAGAAGACCCTCAGCACTGTCTTGTGCAAGAGTGCTGACCACCACACCACCGTGTCGACTTATGTGCACTCAACATTGTTCCATAATTCCCCAGATGTCTTCCCACTTCCTTCCTAAGTTACTGTCGCGCTGCACTTCCCATCAGCTTTGCACAGCGTTGAATAGAATAGTTATCATACAAATCTGTTCCCGTCTTATTTAGTAAGATATCATATGAATTGTTGTGCGTAACTTCCTGTAAGATATCATACAAACCCGTTGATGTGAATATGTTCCACGGCTCAGGAAGAAGAGCGACTCGACTCAGAAGGTTGAGCCGTCCTCTCGTAATTGGAAAGTTCCTGGTTGGATCCCTGGCTCCTCTGGAGTAAGGGTCAAAGTGTCCTCGACAAAGACACTGAACTCTTAATCTGTCCAACTTTGATGGCAGCCGCTGCCACCAGTGTACGAATGTGTGTGAGAATGTGTTTTAAAGCCCTTTTGTGGTCTATTTACCATTTACCTTGGCTCACAGGGCTACGATTGGCCGATTACCGCTAATACTCCAAAGTCACTGAAAACACTCGGGGACAGGGGGCAGTGTCACGTGTTACGTAACTATGACCACGTCAGTTCGCCTCGTTTCTGCCTCCAGTCTGATCGCTGCCATATTTTATTTCAAGTGTTTGCCAGCTCTTGGACAGAGGCGGCCTGAGGCGGGTGCTGCTGTCTCTGGAAAGCATTACGTCACCCAAAAACACATAAGCAAAGTTCAACTCAGTTTGCATATTAAAGCTTCAGCGCCTTGCACGCTTTGACTGAGCACTTTTTTCAATATTTTTCTCCTGTTAACGCTTCTCTTATTAATCATTGTTCTTGCTGCTTTATCAGCGAGGCTCCGAAGTTGTGTGATAAGAGACGCTGACGCCATAGAGGGAATAAATTTAGTGGATCCTCACTGTTGTTCCTGCAGAGACTTTCCTTTCTGTGAGACAGGACGTGGAAGTTGGGAGGATTAAGAGAAAGAGAAAAGCCTAAGCCAAGACATAATGCTTCTTTGAAATCCTCCGCACCCTCTGCAAACGACTAATTTCCCTCTCTACTTAAATCCACCCTCCCTCTTAGTCTTCCTCCCTCTCTATCTTCCTCTTTCCTCATCTCCCTATCTCTCCTTCTCCCACGGCGAGTCCCTCTCTTTGCTTCCTCGTCTCCGGGCACCACTCTTAATGTCAGTGCTGAATTCTGTTGACATGATGTTTGTGTGGTTCTGTGCTGATCTTGTCGACTGATTTCCTGCATTTTACCGGATCGATGAGAGTTTGTATGATTGAAACTAGGATTTCTCACACCATAAAGACTTTTCAGACTCAGAGAGAAAAAGGAGAATGTGAGAAACTCATTTTTCGGAGCGTTTAGCCTCATCTCTGCCTTCATCCCCCCTCTCTCTCGGCAGCCATTCTGCCGCCTGTTTGTATTGTTCCCTCCGTCCTTTTGCCACCTCCCTTCCCTCTCTACTCTCATTCACCTCTCCTTCATCCTCCCTCCTCTCCCGTCCTTTTCCTTCGCTCTACAGCAACAATCATAATTGGTGCAGAGATGTACAATACAGTATTGACAGCTTACGCAGCAGCAACAATAATGCACATGCTGATGACACATTTTTTCAAGGACAGCCGGGCCTCACACCCAGTGCGACAGTGCACGCATGTGAATGTGTCGATGTATAGGATAATAGAAGAAAGGGTGAAGTCATATTGATTTTCATCTACTTCTGTCTATTCTCTCTTCAGTTTGACTTGTATTTTCTTGTACTGGTCACCACCAGTAGAGGTTGACAAAGGTTATGACCCCCCGTTAGGACTAGCCGCTAGCTACATTTGCTATTTGAACCCATTTTAAGAAGGTTAAACAGCAATTAATTACAGTCAAAAACAGCTGTAACAAACTGTCACGAGTAACGGTCTGCCTGGTTTGCATCAACAACCTTTCCTTCCGTATCAATGTGTAGTCACAAGATTTTAAGGGCGCACTCACACTGTTCTTCTGGCCGGGGCCAAAACCGTCCACGGCCCACTTGAAAGAGGTGGGCTTTAGCGGAGCCGTTTGCACATGTACGAGCACGAGCATGCGCACGTGTACGAGCACGAGCCCTACGGCAGTAGCGTTATGTCCGCCTGTTCGGACATGTAAATAGAAGGACGGACCATGCACGGACATTTAACAACAACAGCAATGGCGGTGAAAGGTTCACGTTGGTGTGATGCGGAGGTGGAGTGTTTACTGCAGATTTGGTCGATGAAAAGATTCAAAAACAGTCGACAAGACGCACAAAAACTCAGAGGTCTGTGGAAAGATTTGTAAACAAAGCCACGCATCGCCATGACGTCATCAATGGGTGTGACATGTTACTGCGTGATGACGTATGGACAGCAAGAAGCATTGGCCGAGGCCCAGGTAGTGTGAGTACAAACGGGGCTGGGGCGCGGGGGGAGAGGGAGGGGGGACAAGTACCCTAAAGCCCGGGTCGCGGTGCGGGAGGACAGTGTGAGTGCGCTCTAAGTCATACAGTCACATCGTATGCTTGCCTCGGACTCCTTCAACCACAAGTTTTTCCAAATGAGAGCAAAAATGACTTCAAGGGCCTACATCCGGTTCAGATTTCTTTTACACCTAAAGTGTAGTTTTCTCTCGGTCCAATCGAATTACGAAATATTGAAAGATTATTGTGGAACCAATGACGCCAATTTTTTTGTTAGTTCTGTCAACGTAAAGGGAACTGGGAAATCATAACCATGAGACTTAAATCACACAGAAAGGCTCTCATTGCATTCACATTACAAGCCTGGCATCTTGGGGTGAACCCAGTCATCTTGGTCATCGTCACAGCCAAAGCTTTCCTACATTCATATTGTAAGTTCCACACTTGCTAAGATGTGATCTAATTAGAGCAAATTAAGCTAATTATAAAGTTATTATTTGGTTCATTTAGTTGTACCAATGCGGTACCCTCTCCTGTATCCCTATCCTTCTTGGTTCCCATCCTCTCTCCGTGTTCCTCCCTGTTTTTTGCCTTTAGTTTTTCTCGACTGTCCTTTGAAGATGCTGACCTTCCTGTTTGAGACTGTCGAAGCAGCAAAATCACTCTTTTCTCCCTCAATCAATCTGCCTCTGTCATCCCTCCCCTGATGCTCTTTCTCTATCCCGTAGCTTAGCGCAGTTCAGTTTGTTTGCCAGTTCATAAAGTACAATGGAGTAGCATATGGATTTTTAAGGAGGATGATGACGTTTTTATTTATGGAGTGGGACGCCAGGTCGAACGACACAAAGGATAGCGTAATTATATCCGATCACGTGGCCACGCTGATAGGTGGGGCAAAAGGCTGGTGTCAGACAGAGGGAGACAAGATCCAATGAATCTACCATCTTTCCTCAGAATGCAGTTCTCTGAGTGTCCACTAGGGGCAAGTCTCATAATAGAGCAGTTTCCCATTGACCCCCATGTTAAAAAGGTAATTTTCACAGCATAATCACACCTGTTTAAGGTCTGGTACAAAAAAAAACCATTGTAGGCTGTATGTTTAGGTCTCCATGACAACATTGAGGGGGGTGCATTTTTTTTGTACCAGGCTAGTTTTTATTTTATTGGTTGTAAGGAATAATTAGGGGCGCGGCCTCTTGAATGACAGCTAGCCAGAGGTCCTCACTTTACCTCGGAGGTATATGTCAGCAAGATGGATGTATCTTTTGGTAAGAGGAAATGAGGCGGAGTCAAAGTCTGACAGGATGGCGACTCCAGTTGAATTAAGTTGAGAGAACGGACCTCAACGGAGATGATACGTCCATTTTTTATAAAGTCTGTGTTGGACTCGCTAGTACATGAGGAACGTAACAGAAGTAGATGAAAGATATATAAATAAAGGTGTATTTTAACTCACCTTCGCCTTCTGTTGTAAAGTTGTTGTTTCTCCTCACTCAACATGTTTTCCCAACTGAACGGAACCGCTTGTCCCTGTCGGGGTCGCGGGGGGGCAGGAGCTGATCCCAGCTGACATCGCGTGTGAGGCACGGTCCACCCTGGACAGTCTATCACAGGACACATAGAGACGAACAGAGACAGACAACCATTCACACCTACGGGTGATTTAGAGTCATCAATGAACCGAACACCTGCACGTCTTTGGACTGTGGGAGGAAACCGGAGAACCCGGAGAAAACCCACGCAGACACGGGGAGAACATGCAAACTCCCCCTCTTGTTGTGAGGCGACAGTGCTGACCACCACCCCACCGTGTCACCCGACATAGAACTTGCATGTTAGAAATCTGTCTTACTGCGTATATGCGTCATATGTACCTTGATTATTCATAATTTGTGCACCCAAATACTGCATTGGCAGCTATGCAGGTGTGTCAAGCTTTGGATTTCTCCACATGCTAAAACAGTTTGCATGGGGTCGTTGTAATTAGGAAACTCAAGGCTTTGGAAGGTGCTTACAAAACTCAAGAGCACAACTGTAGAGGAGGGATTAGGCTGTGTTCATTTAAGCAGCAAACATTGGTTAACTATCCCATTGAAGGTATTTCAAAAGCCATTAACTTACATTATTTTGTGGGGTATAAGGTTGTTATAAAAATCCCTGTCTGATATTCCACACAGTGGAAGTTTGCACATACAGTGGAAGTTTGCACATGCTACTGGACTATAGCGCTAGGGCTAACTCTACACTCTACACTAACAATGTTGTTCCTTTAATTCCTGCCTTTTGTTGGATTATCAGTAAGAAAGCCAACCGTTTGCCTGGTCCTGTTGCCTATATTTTCACCTTGGGATCTGTTTTTAACATCGGGACAGCACCAGTTGGGGACAGGCTGCCAAAAACGGATCTGTTCCCAGTAAACGCGTTGTCGCATGGTAACCCTACATCTTTGGTGAATAAATTTGTTTATTACAGAAAGTACAGCATCTTTCAGGTCATCCAGAAAAACCTGCAGAGCCTCCGGTCGATCTGTGAGAGCGCTGACCAAATGACCGACGCTCTCAACCTTTTTAGGAGTGAGGACAAAGAGTGGCCCCAAACACGTCTGTCTTCCAGTCCATCTCTTTGTCAGTCCCACTCAAGTCTCATACACATAATTCATTTGTCTCGTCTTTTCATCTCGGTGTTTTGTTGAACATTTCTTCTCTGACTACCCGCTGCTCTTCCCTCCGTTCCAACTGCTCCTCATCAGCCTCCTCATGTCTTCGCATTACCCCGGCTTTTTCATTTAACCCCTTCGTTTGTTCATCTTGTCCGTATTCTCTACCTTTCTCACTTTTCTTTACCTCCTTCTACTCCGCCTAAAGTCTTTACTTCCATCTTTGTTTACCCTTTTCTTGTCCTCCCTTTCCTTTCCCCCTCTCTCTCCCTAATAACATCCCCACCTCGTTAATTCACTCAGACCTTGCCTCTGATTTTATAATCTCTTCATCACTGTTTCCTTCCCTCCATCCTTCACCTCTTCCACCCCACGTTGCTTTCCCACTGGGAATTTCTTTGAAATCACCGTTTTCACAGCAACCAGATAATGACTTAGAGCGTATTCAGAGAAGCAAAGTTGGTGTTTTCCAACCAGGTTTATTCCTTTTCTCCAACACGTTCTTCTTACACATTAGTACCATTTTGCGATTTTTGCGATTAATGCTGGAAAGAAAGAACCATGTGTTCCTGTGGTGGTGTAGTATATATTTTACCTAACAAGATGTTTCACTCTCTTTAGTTTGTCTGCATCTTGGTGCTGGCCAGGTGTTTCTGGAAATGTATGCAATCCAACCGCGGTATAACCATTCAAGGCTGGGTGCTTGTGTCACTTGAATACAGTCGGATCATCCAGAGTCCATGTTAATGCCACGTGCAGGCAGTAAGACACATGCACACACAAACATAACAGTGCAAATGTTCAGAGAGACAAACACCGTCAGCATGGAGAGCAGCACTGTATGTACACAGGCAGATTACACACATGCACGAACACATGCAAATATAAGCACAAACACACTTTAGCCATTTGACATTTACACAGCTTATGATAATTATAGTGAAATGATGCTCCTGTCATCTTTGTTTTGGATGTTTGTGTGGACAGTTCTGTGTGTGTAGCTTAGTTCGACATTTGCCTCTACTGTACGGTATGTACCGAGGCGGCAAACTGCAGTGCAAATGGCCCTGAAGTGTCAGCGAGGCTTCATTCACGGTTAGATAAATTATTCATGTTAATACTTATTAATTGCAAGGGGAGTATGTGCCTGCCTGCTGTGTTTTTGCAATGATTCTTTCTTTCTTGTAAGCATTATTTCAAACCGTTCATCACATAGGATCTTTCAATTCCGAGAAACTTAGGAAATATCACACAGAATCTCATCTCATCTCATCTTCATCCGCTTATCCGGGGTCGGGTCGCGGGGGCAGCAGTTTAAGCAGGGGACCCCAAACTTCCCTTTCCCGGGCCACATTAACCAGCTCTAACTGGGGGATCCCGTGGCGTTCCCAGGCCAGTGTGGAGATATAATCTCTCCACCTGGTCCTGGGTCTTCCCCGAGGCCTCCTCCCAGCTGGACGTGCCTGGAACACCTCCCTAGGGAGGCGCCCAGGGTTCATCCTTACCAGATGATCCTGAACCACCTCAACTGGCTCCTTTCAACGCAAAGGAGCAGCGGCTCTACTCCGAGTTCCTCACGGATGCTGAACTTCTCCCCCTCTCTCTAAGGGAGACTCCAGACCCCCTCCTGAGGAAACACATTTAGGCCGCTTGTACCGCGACCTCGTACTTTCGTCCATGACCCAGCTTTCATGACCACAGGTGAGGGTAGGAACGAAGATTGACCGGTATATCCAGAGCTTTGCCTTCCTCAGCTCTCTTTTCGTCACAAAAGAACAAGAATCTTACTTGATATATATTTGTTTTTGATCTCACTCGCCTCTTGAATTTAGTAGTTTTCTTTTCTCGCTCCGGCAGCTTCACGAAAAACAACCGATGAAAGTCCAATGAGTGACAACCATGTACTCTATTTTAAGATGGACAATGCCTCTCGACTTCCTCCCGCTGTACTAAAGTAAAGCAAATTATCCAGGACACGGGCACCGCCATGTTGAAATTTTGTAAAGAGTGTGTGCTGTAGTGACGTCTATACATCGTGAGTCAATCACGGCTGTCACTCATGACATTTCATCCTGTTTTTAAAGCATTCAATAACTAATTAAACCCATTTTTTAAATGTACAGTCTATGGTGCCAACAGTGGTTGGACGCACTGTGGAAATTAAGCCCGCTGTCACTCACTACTGCAACCAACAGTCAACCATCGGCTCGGTGTGTCTTGCATTAAAGCAGGATTTGGTTGTGGAAAGACTGGAATCCATCATTACTATTATATCCACCAGTGCAGACGTAACCCAATGATAAAGGGTCTGAAGTAAACATACAGTGCTCTACCACGCCAATAAACCGCAGATGTAATGAGGGAGCTAACCCTCCCTCATTACCACACCACCAGCGTCTGCAGTCCATTGATGTAGAAATCCCTCCGTTCTGTGCCGCTGCTCACGTGTGTAGATCAATGTACAGCTGGCTATAAATAGCGCTGCTTGTGGATTGGATTTCCCTGGCAGCGAGCTAAAAATAGAGTGAGGGGCGAGGAAAGAGGGGGCGAGAGGGACCCCAAAGGAATAAGACAAACAGAAGAGGATGAAGGAAGAGTATTTATATCGACTCTGCTTGCTGAATTTGCTATGCAGCTTTTTTTGCTCCCTGCAGAGTTTCACTTTATTAACATGTTTGCAGGGTGTTTTGGGGATGTAACTGTACAAGCATCCCGTGTTTATTAACTCCCCATCACAATGTTCTCTTGTCTCTGTCACTGATTCTTTTATGTGCAAACAGCAATGTCCTTAATGTCGGTGGTGAGCATTAAACTGTGGACAGTTACATTTGTGGATCAGTTCCCACTTATCTTTTTAGTACCTTGGTGCAAAGGGAGTTTTCCTTCAGTTACTCCACAGCGGAGCTCTTAAAGATGCCTCCGGTAGAGGTAGTAGGTTTCCTGGGAGCTTTTACGAGCTTTGCTAAGCAGAAGCTTGTCTTCAGCGCTGATCGAGCTGCCACTGCTGCTGCAGTCCAGGCTGCCAGCTTCACGGTGCCCATCCGAACATCAGGCTCATTGGGATTCAGTCGAGAGAGTAACCCCCCCCCCTTCAGCTCTGTTCTTTGAGATAAATGGTTTTGTTCAGAGTTGAGTTGGAAATAGGTGTTGAGATTAAGCCCGGTATGGATTAATCTGCAGATAATTTACTCGCACAGGGGATGGCCTCAATGAAAAAGCCATCCTTAGACACTCTTATACTGATCATTACCACACAGTCAAAGTATTCTGCGATGAAGAACGAATGCCTTTAGTCAACCTAGAAAAGAGGAGCCTTATGGTGCAAGTATACAGTATCACATAGAATGGATGTTAGAGGTGTGAAAGATTCCTATTTGAATGACCTGTGATGTCCATTTCCATGCCCGGACCATATTTAAAAAATGTGCATTTACAATTCAACATACATTAAATGTGTGTTTAATTACACCGAACAATGACTTTGGCTGATGTGAGACGTCCAAGTCAGATATACCTGAGATCCTGCAAAGTACCATCGCTAATGTGAATGCTATTTAGAAGGTCATAATTCCTATTATCTCATCTCATCTTCAGCCTCTTCAGTCGGGTCGTGCTGACAGCTTTAGCAGGGGACCCCAAACTTCCCTTTCCCGGGCCACATTAACCAGTTCTAACTGGGGGATCCTGAGGCGTTCCCAGGCCAGTGTGGAGATCTAATCTCTCCACCTGGTCCTGGGTCTTCCCCGAGGCCTCCTCCCAGCTGGACGTGCCTGGAACACCTCCCTAGGGAGGCGCCCAGGGTTCATCCTTACCAGATGATCCTGAACCACCTCAACTGGCTCCTTTCAACGCAAAGGAAATGAAATATTCCACAATTCAAAAATACCACGTCCTAATAAAAGGTTTCTTCCACATCAACATTTAGGCCAGTTGGTGTTTTAGTCCAGTGTGGGTCACTTTCCTGCCAGAAACCAGTTCTTCAGATGCTGACATGTTAGTTATAGTTATATTATGAGGATTGGATCAATACATATATAGATTGTAAATGCCCCATTTTAAGATTTCCTATTAGCAGTGTCCTTTTCTGAACTCTAACCTTTGCGTAATGATTGATCAGTGCTTTGTCTTTTATAACAGACTTCTGCGTCTTTTAAGGGGTATTGATTCAGTGATATTTACCGTTGTTCTCAACGTAACCCTTTTTGTTAACCGTACAATAGAGCGCCTGGGAAAAGTAAAGTATTTTACACTAACAGGGTCTTTACTCCAGGGTTGACACAGAAAATATGTCTAAAGGGGGTAACAAGTACAGCAGCAAACACTACCCAAAGGTAGCTCCCTCTAGCCTCCTGTGTACCTCACGTCGCGCTGCCCGGGCCATGTCTCTGTGGTGACAGCAAGTGTTTGTGTAGGTGTGAGTGTGTGTGTCTGTGTGTCAGCGTGGCTGTGTGTGCATGTGTGTATGAACGTATACATATGTGTGTGTGTCTCTGTGCATGACTGTGGGGGTGGGAGGGTTCTTTTAACTTTCTTCTCCTGCTTTTATTTGATGTTTCTCTTGTTCTGTACATCTCTGTGAGGCACTTTGCGATACTTTTCTGTATGAAAAGTGCCGTAAAAATAAAGGTTGATTTGATTTGATTTGATTTAGAACATGAAACCTTTAAAACACAGTTGAATCTGTATGATTTCTGCAGTCCCCCAACTAATCCTAATTTGCAAACAGCTGGGTACAGCAGGGAACTATATTTATATACCTCCCAATGGCTAAAAGTGTGACACTTTCTTTACAGATACGTCGGATTTGGAGCAGTTGGGAAACACAAAGACAGCATCAAAGTCTGACGGATGCACCATAGTTATGTTCTTCCCTGATCTGTGCAGCAGCAGAAGGCAATTTGACTCGGGACCAGTTGGCCTGACTACGGAATAACCAGTTAAATAGGCCATGTGCTCCCTCGCCATTACTATGTTTGTGATTATGAGTCACACACTAGTCCATAAATGGCAGGAGGTTCTTTAACGCTGCTGTTCTGGGCCTCGTTAGAGTCGTTTTCACTGAGAAGCGGAGTTTCACTTAATTATCTCTGTTTGAGTTTTCCACCATGAAAGAAAAAAAACAAACAACTTAACATTGAGTTTCACATGATTAAAGATCTTCTGCTTCTGTTGAAAACATGTTAGATAATGGAAACTGCCCCCGTTATTTAACAGCAGGAGTGTTTCAGCATTGGGAAAAAACCCAACGCGCAAGAGTGTTGGAAATCAAAGTGTATTTTTGATGACTGACATAATTGCAAGTAAATGTATTTTAATATATAATGGTAGATAAGGGTTGTTGGTTTGTAAAAAAAAGAGAGCTGGGTGATTAAATATAATCAAATAGGGCCTAAAATGGAACCCTGTGGTACTCCACAGCACAAAAAGAAGTATATTTGTTGGCAATTCAAGCAAACAAAATGATCAACTGTGTCAAAAACCTTGAGTTTGTCATGGTTACCAGAGTCAAAAGATACCAACACACCATTGGTCAAAGAAAATGAAACACTTTTGCAAGAGATAACACTCCCCATGACGCCTGAGCTGTGCAGATGATGAAACCCTCGTCCCTCCAGCTCGCACCATCAGCCCCGGATAAAAAGTTTAGAGATCTCCCCGGGGAACAGGACATATGGAAGCAGATTGCTCGTCCTGTAACGCTGAGGGATGAGAGCCTACCTGAAGTGGGGACGACCCATTTTGAGGCTTATTTTTTTTTTCTGAAGGCAGATCTGAAACATGTTCGAGAATGTAGGCCAGTGGCTGTGAAGCGCCAGCGTGCACTGAATTATGTGACTACCGTTGACTCTGTACCCTGTAGAGACCACACGGCACATGTCAGCTCACATCAGGCTCCGTTTGCACTCGAAATGATGATATACAGAGACAGGCGTGCACAATTTTTAAGATGATATGGATTTCCTTATGGTATTTGCAAATGCATCACTGGCCGCTGTGCTGTGTGTCATTGCAGCAGTCCTCCAACTGCACCCATGCTGCATTAGTCCTGCAAGAAATGCTATCCAGTGCAGAAACAGTGCAGCAAACATGGATGACCGTTGTTTCTATATCATTTTATGAACAGCTCAACCTCTTACTAAAGGATATTAAGGCTGTAAACACATTCTTGTCCCATTTTGTTGATTAATGGACTGTTTTACATCTGTCTTTGATGCATTGTCAATGTTCATTACCACTCCAGCAAGCAGTGGGTCAAGAAAATGAGGGTGTGAAACTTGATTTTAATACAGGAGACCCGAGTTCGCAACTTGTTACAGACCTGAAGTTACTGTAGTAGAGCACATTATCGGTTGCAGTTAACATAAGCCTTTTGATTAATTCTAGCCACAATCTTTTCCCTAGCCTTGACCGAGTGTTTTAGTTGCCTAACCTTGGTAGAAATTGATGTTTAAAGACATTTCCAATGCCAAAATGTTGCTAAATTGTCTACTTCCGACATCTTTGTGTGCAGCAACAATGCAATTGATGAAAGTCACGATCAGGCATGTAAAACCATCAATGCTAACTGATGCCTGGTTCAAAAACACTAAATATAATCATATAATACCCTTTGTTTGACTCCTGTCTGATTCGGTTTTGGGGGGTTTATTTGTATTTATATTTATTTCAGGGTAATTTTATCTAAGACAATGTTTGGTGTGTAGTGTTGCAGCATCTTGACTATGAAGAAACCAAAGAACCACACTTAGCATAATTTCCTTGCACTGATTTAATTACAAACATTTAATTCGGTTGGGTTATATTAATTTTGGTAATGGTTAAGTAAAGTTTGGTTGCATGTAAAGGTGGTCCCTCTTATCCACCTCTGTGCAAAATCTTCTTACTCAAATGAACATCCTTGATTTGAATTGGTGTGTTTGTGCTCCAGTAAAGACCTTCATCTCATCTCATCTTCATCCTCTTATCCGGGGTCGGGTCTCGGGGGCAGCAGCTTTAGCAGGGGACCCCAAACTTCCCTTTCCCAGGCCACATTAACCAGCTCTAACTGGGGGATCCTGAGGCGTTCCCAGGCCAGTGTGGAGATCTAATCTCTCCACCTGGTCCTGGGTCTTCCCCGAGGCCTCCTCCCAGCTGGACGTGCCTGGAACTATAATCAGCCAATCACAGTTTCAGCCCAGGATGATGCTTCAACTGAAAACAACAAAAAAAAACATAAAATATTTTTGTGTGGGTACAAATGATAGAAGTGTGTGTGTATGTGTGAGTGTGTGTGTGTGTGTGTGTGTTGTGAGGATGGGAAGTGTTGGCAGGTAGGACGAATTCCCTTGTTGCCCACACATGTACTTGTGCATTCGCACACACACACACACACAGTGAGTCACAGGGCAACACAGCCTACTGTATCAGTCTGTGGGTCGCCAGGGGCTGATGGGGCCACTCAACCGTGAAAGAGGGTATGGAGGCATAACAGACAAGCACAATCACACACACACACACACACACATAATATCACATGCAAAAGCACAGGGGGACACATGCACACATTTCTGTTTAAATATGTAACATCCTGTTCTTTTTCCATGTGTCTTAATGTGTTTTAAAGTTCAAATGCAAGATGTTTTGCAAAAACACCGACCAGTGACCGTCAGAGACTCACCACACAATTGTAACCATAGGATGAAAATAATGAGTAAATAAAATCAACAAAATATATTAATTTCGATGCAGAGCAGGAGGGGCGGCGCCCTCTATGGGCCAGCCGCCCCTCCTGCAAACCTCTCCCAAACGGGCTGTGGTCGGCCAGCGTGCCGCAGTTAGACGCGGAGCGGTTGCACTCACACTGGTCAAACGCAGTAGGCTCTACCCGTAAAACCTGTTTCGGCCCGGTGCAGAAGGACAGTGTGAGTGCGCCCTAAGGGACCAGATGAACCCTCTAGGGGGCCTTGGTTAAACATGAGCAGTGGGCCGTAGCACGATTGAACCTAAATCTCCAGGTCATTATTAGTTTCTCGTCCCTTAAAAAACATTAAAAAGACGTATTACTGAACGATCGCTAGGTTTCTAACCTGACGTTCTGTCGTGTTTCTACCGAACATATTTACGTTTTCAGTGGATTCATGTTGATGCGAAGCAGTTCCCACATTTATGAACCAATAACACCTCTGGCACTTCACAGTAATGATTCTGTTTAGAGATTGATCTTTTAAATTTCAGATGCAAGTTTAGACATTTTAAATTACTGCTGTACCTTTTTAATGAGTTATGCTGTTGGTGCGCGCGCGTGTGTGCGTGTGTGTGATGTAAATCAATAATTAACTGTGCCAGCACACACACATGTCAATTTAAAGTCCAGAAAATCACAGAAAAACTAACAATTACTATAGATTTCAACTTATTTACATAACATAAGGGTCCCTATTATTATTTATCTCATTATATGCATATTTATTATAACTACACACTTAAATACATGTGATAAAGTGTTGCTTGTGCTGGTTATTCACAGAGACCAACCATCTGAGTTCATTCCCTGCTGAAGATTCATTCACTCAGTTCATATGTTGAAGACATGAATGCACGCGCACACTGCAGGTCCGTGTTTGTGTGTCTCGCTCATTAATGAGTTACACGATGCTGATTGTTGCTGTATGTTTGAATCAGTCATGCTGTCAGATCGCATGATGTGTCCTCAATTCCGGCCAGCACGCTCTCGTGCCATGCTGTCTGTGTGTGTGTGTGTGTGTGCGCGCGCTCGTCTTCTTCTCCCTCTAGCCTACATGACTGTACCCCCCCCCCCCACACACACACACACACACAAACACACACACACCAGTCCCACCTCCCTATACCCAAACTACAGTGAAGCTCATTCAACCGATTCTCCGCAGTGCTGAAGGAGCAGAGTGGAGTGAAGGAGTGAAATAAGGGGAGAAAAGAGGGGAGATACGGGGAACACGAAACAGAGAGAGGGAGGGAGAGAGAGAGCGAGCGAGAGAGAGAGCGAGAGAGAGGGAGAGAGAGGGGGGAACTGCAAATTTGGTGCCAGGCTTCCCAGTGCGCACAGATCTCCCGTCGGCTGCACCGTCCGACCAGCTCTCCGCTCTGCAGGGTGAGTAAAGCTTCTGCTGCCTTATGTGAACTGGACATCACCAAACCCTCCATTCCGCCCATGTATCCCTCACCATTCCACCTCACCTCACTCCAAACTTCCCCCTTCTCTCCCCTCTTCTTCAGGCTTGTTGAGGCGAAGCTCCGCTTGTTCGGTTGCGCACGTCGAGACTTCTGTTTTCCGGCTGCAGGGATGAGAGATGATGCTCATGCATGTGACTGTGTTGACAGGATTTTTTTTTTTTTTAGCCTCCCTCATCCTCATTAAAAAAAAAAAAAAAGCAAGGGATGATGTTGTATAAGAGAAGCCTCAAGTCTTTCTGCTCAGCTCGTTTTGAGGAGAGAGGGGATGTGCGCTGTTTTTAGTGACACAGCCGCCGATGAGCGTGTGTGCGCGGCTGTTTCCCGGCCTGTTAGCGGAGGAATGTACTGTACGGTGATGTACGGTGTGTTGCATTTGGAAGGAGCACGCCGCCGTAACGCTGAACGGTCAATATAGAGTCCGGAGAGGAGCGCGGTGAAGCCGTGCAGGCTCCCAGCGGCGCGCGGAGGAGAGGGGGAGGGAGGGGGTCGAAAGGGAGGGGAGGCAAAGTGTGTGTGGATGATGTGATTGTGTGGCTACAGTGTGTGTGTGTGTGTGTATGTGTGTGTGATTGTGTGGCTACGTGTGTGTGTGTGTGTGTGTGTGTGTGTGTGTGTGTGTGTGTGTGTGTGTGTGTGTGTGTGTGTGTGTGTGTGCTCTAAAAAGTATTGGCTTCTTCTTGGGGGAACCCATCCTGTGATACTGTTCCAGCAGACTGCAGCACTTCTTATTGGGTCTCTCTCTCTCTCTCCCTCTTTCTCCCTCTCTCTCCCTCTCCCTCTCCCCCCCTCTCTCTCCCCCCCCCCCCCCTCTCTCTCTCTCTCTCTCTCTCTCTCTCCCTCTCCCTCTCCCCCCCCCTCTCTCTCTCCATATATATTCTGGTAATTAAAGTGAACCCCTTTACACTACTCTGTTAAAGACAACGGAGGTCTGCAGAGATTGCAGTGCAGCATACAGATCTACTGTAATGACACAATCACTGTGTATTCTAATACAGCCATACAGTTTGTTAAAGTGTTAACTTAGACCTTATAACGGCATGTTTGTACAATGTGTGTAAATGACTCCCACATACAGTGTATCACAATGGAGCGGTTTAACCTTATAGTATGTGAAAGCTTTTGCATTAGCTGTAATGCTGCGTTGATGTCACGTGGACTGGAAGGCAGGGACGGAAAAGATTTACCATGGTTACGACGTGCAAACCATCGTTAAGGACATTCAAGATGGAGACCGTCGCTGTTGAGGCTGTCCTCACTCTCTGTTCTTACAGATAACCACAAAAACTAATGCGCTGTAATTCAATCCATGTTTTAATTACTGCAGTGAATCATAAGAGTGTGAAACGCTTCATAGGCAGGAGGGTCAGGGTGGAGGCACACACAGGGTTTTCACCGGGGGTCCGCCGCTCGTGTCCTGAGAGTACTACGGGGAACCACAACCTTTTTCCTGATCTTAGCCAAATGGTTTTGGTGCATAAACTTAATCGTCATAGTCAGGCAGTGGTCGAGTGTCATATATCATAAGATATCATACGAATTATAGGCTGTATACAAAGATGGACGCCTTGGTGGCTCCCCAAGTGAAGCCGAAACATCTCAGCCGCCCCCTGATGGCGGATAAAGTTAGGTGTGTTACCGACAGAGAGAGGGGTCGTTGTCATAGTTCTGCATTACCTACTGATTCCATGAGGTAGAAGAAATGTGTGGGTATGACACCTCTGGACACTGAGTGGGTTGCTTTACCCCATTCTCGCTGTAATATAGCTGTCCGCCTGACTAAAGTTAGCCATTGCAGGAGGTTTCTAGGCCGGTTAACGTAAAATAGGCAAAATCAGGACAGATTACGACGGGATTTGTATTTACCGGCAGTCAAAGTCGGCAGTTTTTCCCTGTAATGGGGGCGTGGCTTCATGTGTACTCATGTACTCTCATCTATCCGGCTGTTAAGTCATGACGTGACGCCCTTTCAAAATACGATTTCCGGGTCCAAGCCAGTCCAGGCCTCGGTGCCGTGTCCCCTGTTGTTTGAACAGATCTGAGTGTTGAAAAAACAACGTAATTGTCATTTTACCTCTTTTTCTTAAGGATGTAAATGGTGTCTAACTGACATTTGAGGTGATCGTAACTGTTCACATGTTCGGCCGTTGGGTCTGTTTTATTTCAACGTAGCTCTTGGACCGGGAAATCGTATTTTGAAAGGGTGTTACGTCAGACTGAACAGCTGGATAGGTCGTAAGTCCCGCCCCCCTCCATGTTAGCGGATTGAACTAAAAACTCAAAGTAGCCCTCAAATTTGTCCCAAAGAAGGTTTCCTGTCAATAAATGTAGATTTTTGTTCCAATGATAAGTTTGGTTTTCATCAGTTCTTTGAGGCTATGAAAGCCCAGTGATGAGGTCACTGGTAATAAGTGTTTTACACCTTGCATGAATATCTATGGTGTTCAGTGATGGGTTGGTCGTGAGGGAGTGTGAAATACTTTGCGTTTACCACATTAGCATCAAATACAGTGCAGTGTCTTTGATTGGTGGGTTTGCTGACGGAGAAATATTGTGTTGTTTCTTTGATTTATCAGAGCTTTTATGATAATGCAATATTCCCCAGCTGCAATTACCACTTGGAGGGAAGTCCACGGATGATATGATACTTTCATGTGACATGAATGCAGCACAGACACACACTTTCTTAGGACTCTCTGCTGCAGAGTGGTTTTTCTTTTACTTTTTAGCTCAATGCATGAAACATCTTCTAGACCTCTCTGGACTCAAATCCAGAGAGTCTCCCTCATTAATGCAGGAGAACGACACCTTCAGGAAGGTATCAGTGTGTTTGTAACGTGGCTGGGTAAAAGGAAGACCTTGACTGGGTGGAAGAAGAGTGCCTGTGGTCAATATTTGACTTTCTGTCGTGCTTTATGCTTCTCACAGTCGTAACGTAAATAGTTAATATAATTAATAATGTTGGGAATGAATCTTCCAACAGAAGGAAATCCCTCTGAGAAGTTCTGAGAAGAGGAAACACAGAGGTCACTTCTGTTGAAACGCTCTTAGTGTGCCCTGCTCTTCATTATTTGTATTACCACCTGCTCCACCTGACATCGAATGCCCTCCAACAGCAAATGCACAGTGACAGCAACAGAAGTACAGTTTAGGAAATGCAATAAACAACAAAATTGGGTAAAATTCGAAGCCATTTTCACGTATGAACCCTGCACAATGTCAGGAGAATCAGGTCCGGAGATTGTCGCCTCTCTAATTCGACATTTTCCTGCCTCTTTACCGTCTGATTTTTGTTTGCCTTTTGCATGATATAAACATCATCAACCCCTTTTTAATTCTCTGTGAATACTCTAGAGAATGAATGTCTGTGTTCATACATGAGCCCACTCAGAGAGATTAATCCATCTTTGTACCGTGGAGCTGGCCGGGTAAACTCCGTAAAATGCCCGGTCCGACTGAATCGGACGTTTGTGTTCATGCATCCAACCCCGCTGGGTAATATCCAGATCATTCCAGGTTTGCCGTGCATGTTTGAAAGTGGCTAGACCCATGCTTCTAATGTAGAAGTTCCTCTCAAAAGTAAGAGCGAGGCGCTGACATTGTGAGCTCCGATGATCGGAAGGTCGGCTATGACATACCGCCTTTCTGAGCTCTCTCCAGGAGCTGTGTGTTTTGCACCATTGTTGTAAATCCAACAAAGGAGGAGAAGGGAAAACACTATCATGCAGTCCCTCCTCAAAGGCATTCATAGTGTCACAGCGGTTATACGTACAAAACATATTGAATAGTTGTGTGACTAGTGACAAAAGATAAAATCCTGCATGTTTTCGCTCCCTGTTGATGTCAGAAAGGTGTGAGGGGACGAGTTTCCAATACGTCCCAAACCACGTGTTTGCAGTCAGCAACACACAAAATCTGCCTTTATGCAACCTGGCCCACATTCACCCATTGGGTCGGGTCATTTCGAGCCTCGTGAAACCATCCTGATCACGCGAGCTCCACTGTATTTTACCCAGATCAGTCTGATGACGTGCAACGGGGAACGTTTGTAGAAGTTTGCCAAGCGACCGAACCAATCAGCGTTGGTTTTGAGGCGGATTTAAGTGAGGAAACGAGAAGTGACTGCTCAGTGTAAACAACATGGCGGCTTCCGTGGATGAGATGAGTGCAGCTCAAGAGCCAAGCCGCTCACTAACTCTTTTTTCTCTGGATCCTTCTGTTGAAATTGGACCAGGCTCCTGAAATTGGGCCTTTGATCCGTAAATGCACGTTACACAAAGGGAAAATATCCTTTACCCACATGTGTTCCTCAAAGCAATTTCAGTCAAACGCAACTGGACTTGGTTATTTGTCTAGGAAGATGCTTCTTGTACGCATCTGACCAGGCCAGTCCCAGCCTGGTCCTGGTCCTGGTCCTGGTCCTGGTCCAGTCCCAGCCTGGTCAGATGCGTACATGAACTGATGAAGCCTCTTGGATGAGAGGTGAAACGTTTTCCTAGACAAATAACCAAGTCCAGTTGCTTTTGACTGAAATTGCTTTGAGGATAAAGACGACCTGGACGAATGAGAACATTCACAGGCTTATACACATGTGGTTTACTTTCTGAGCTTTGACTTGACGCTGTTAGCACGTCACATGCTTCGTTGATCTGATTGGTTGATTTGGCCAGTATGTTGGTGATAGACAGATGGTTTATCCAATCAGCAACCAGTATTTTCACCCCTTCCCAACAGATCTCCAAACCAGAGGTCCCAGATGGACGTGCTGAGCAAATGCGAATCAACCCATCTGGTGGAGTCAGGTTAGGTCATCTCAGGTTCAATCCAAGAGTCAAAACCTAAACTAAAAATAAATCCGTGCAGTCGAGCAGAAAACAGCTGTTTTTCCTGACAAAAAGACCTTTTGGAGATGCTTGCTCTGCACTCGACAGCAGTTACATATTCAGTGTTTGTATCATGCACATTTAAGGTCGATTCCCCCTCCGGCCGAAGCCTGATGTGACCTCCAACTCAAATTATACAACATTGGAACTGAAGGTGAATGCATGTGTGAGATTGGGTGGTGGAGGCACCCAGGATGTGTCACACTTCGCACTGCCAGCCTTGGTGCATGTGTGTGACGTACAGTACAGTACGCATGTGTGTGGTACAAGGACTTTCCTCTGTTTTTGGGCCAAGGTCTTTCCCTGTGAGCACCCTTTCCTTTCCTTCTCTTCCCCCTGCCTGTTATTCTCTCCCGCTCTATCTCTGCTTATCTCGCCCTCTATTCTATCTACCTCTCCGCAGCACATTAACAGTCTCTTGCTGGCCGTGCCTCATTTTCTCCAGTGTGTATGCGTGTGTGTGTGTGTGTGTGTGTGTGTGTGTGTTTTCTTACCCACCACATAAGCTAATTATCTTTATCAGTCGAGCAGTCGTTCTACAGACTGCAGGACGAGGGTTTGTTTCCCAAAGCTTTCATCGTCTTAAGTACCGCTTTGAGAAATGAGTCTTCGTGCGGCTCCCTGAGATGGGAACGTGGTTTCAGCGTCGGTCCTACGAATGTCTGGTCTCGTGTTTTGATGCTATTTTGAAACATGATTTGTTTGTTTGTCTCCTTCACTCTTCTTTCTCTCCTTCTCCTTCCTCCTTTCTTTCCTCATTTCTATCCTTACTTCAATAATCCCATTTCTTCTCTCTCCAGCGTCCTACCCCGGCCTCCCTTCCTTAGTCCCTTCCCTCTTTACAAATTTGTTTTTCCATCTCATACTGCAGATGTATCTGACCTTCCTCTTCCTTCTCCTTTTTCTCTCCCTTTTTATTTATTCTGTCTTTCCTTACATCCCCCCTTCCTGCATAAATCCTCACCTCTCTTCATCGTGCTCTCCGTTCTTCCCATCTTTAAATGTCAATCTCTCTTCTCGCAAGTTGGCACAAGCCCCTCACGGTTGACAGAGGGACATATTGCGTTCTCAACAGGAAACAACCCCCCCCACACACACCCCCCCACACACAAACACACACACACACACAACGCTAGCAGTCTAACCTGGGAACGCCATCTGTGGTGACACGCCCGGCACCATGGGAGGTGTAGTTTTGTGATGCTCAGCAGTTGCTATGCCCTGCTTGATATTGACCTGCCGTTGCTGCAGCGTCTTTCATCTGTTTCATCTGATTTTTTCTTCATGTCGTCACCATATCTTCTGTTTGGGAGCCAAAATCTGAATCCTTCCAGGGGGCCTGTTATAGTGAGTAATGACATGTAATGAATAGTAATTCATATTAGTGTCGGAGAACAGGACTAGAACTTGGACTGGTACTTATGAAAGATTGTTGGTGGCTTGTCAAAAGGCTGTAGTAGAGTATTTTAAAATTTTTTGTGTTAACTAATGTCCAGGGCCTTTATTCCCAGAAAATCTTAAACTAAGGGCGCACTCACACTGTCCGTCCGTCCCGTGCCCTGTGCTTTAGGGTCCTTGTCCCCCCCTCCAGGCCCGTTTGTACTCACACTACCTGGGCCTCGGAGAATGCTTCTTGCTGCCTATACGTCATCACGCCGTAACACGTCACACGCATTGATGACGTCATGGCGATGTGTCGCTTTGTTTACAAATCTTTCCGTAGACCTCTGAGTTTTTGTGCGTCTTGTCGACTGTTTTTGTATCTTTTCATCGACCAAATCTGCAGTAAACACTCCACCTCCGCATCACACCAACGTGAACCTTTCAGTGCCATTGTTTTAAATGTCCGTGCATGGTCCCTCCTTCTTTTTTCTATGTCCCAACAGGCGCACAGGAAATGACCTCAGAACCGCCGTAGGCCTCGTGCTCGTACACGTGCGCACGCTTGTGCTTGTACATGTGCAAACAGGCTCTACAAAAGCCCACATCTCACAGCCATGGACGGCCAGCTGACCGCAATTATGCGTGGAGCGGTTGCACTCACACTGGTCAAACGCACTAGGCTTTAGCTGAAAAAACGGTTTTGGACCGGTGCGGAAGGACAGTGTGAGTGCGCCCTAAAGGTGACTGATATTGGGTTAAGGTCAGTCATTATTGTCGTCTCCTAGATTTGTCTGAGAGTATTTCACAAAGAGTTAAAGCTCTAAAAGCATCGCCTCCAGTCTGACAGAAGTAAGAGGACTCCTGAGGCTTCGTTCACACTGCAGGTCTTAATGCACAATTTCAATTCATCGCTCAAATCCGATCTTTTGTTTGTCTGCTCACATTACGTCTTTAAACGTGGCCTGTCTACAGATTGCTGTGTGAACAGCTCAGCTACTGAAGTGACCTGCATGCGCACTTGATCATTGACAATCAACATGGCAACGGCAACCGGTATTGTAGGACTTTATAGCTAAATGTTCTTTTAGAGCGTACGCTGTATTAGCAGCTTTATAACTCTGGTGTGGAATACTTTGAATTAATTTAGCTGTCACCTCTAACAGTGAGGATATAAAGTCCAAAGGTCACTCATGTCAATCAGTCCTGTCATTGCTTTGACCAGCCCTTGAAGCAGAACTTGGAATGAAATTAATTATAAAGCCAGTGAAATATCAGCTTTAATTTCTCTATAACATTAAATGTTCATGACGAAATAAACAATCTTCAGGACTTATTCGACACTCAAAAACTGGACTTTGACCGGATTAAATTGATCAAACAACTCGTCCGTCATCAGATTTTAAATTAAATGTTTCTTAATCCCAAACAAGGACGCTGGAAGTCACTCAGAGTTTAGGGTGCTGAGAGAAACTCTAAATAATGACATCACATAAATTGCTGGGTAACGTTCATGCTTTATTTTGAATGACCAGGATAATTGTGACGGAGACTTGTGTGCATATACAGTACAGTGGAGCCTGTATCCCATTAAGAAAGGGAAAAACATTATATACGTAATCCTCTAAGCAATTTCAGTCAAAAGTAACTGGACTTTTCACCTCTCATCCAAGAGGCTTCATCAGTTCATGTACGCATCTGACCAGGCTTGGACTGGACCAGGGGATCTCCCCACCAGTTAGTTGGACCAGTCCCAGTTTGGTCCTGGTACTGATCCTGGTCCAGTCCCTACAACTAACTGGTGTGAGATCCAGGTATTTAACCTCTCACAAGGCCGATGATGTCACTGGGACCCTTTGTGCTCCAAGTGCCAACGACCGTCGTTAGAGCGGCAGTCATTGGTGGGAAGCTGGTTTGGACTTTGTTAGTGCTGGTCCAGGTCCAGGTCCTGGTCCTGGTCCTGGTCCAGTCGTTGGTGGAAGTAGGTCTGGACTTGGTTAGTGGTCTATTGAGTCTTGACGACAGTCGTTGGAGTCACAGGACGTTTGTGAACAGTTGTTCTTTGAGGTTAGATTGTTGAATCTCCTGGGATTGAGTTGAGCTTAGTTGGTCCAGTCTGGTCCTGGTCCTGGTCCTGGCACAGTCCCAGCCTGTTCCTGGTAATGGTCCTGGACCAGCCCCAACCTGGTCTTGGTCCTGGTCCTGGTCCAGTCCCAGCCTGGTCCCGGTCCTGGTCCTGGTCATGGTCCAGTCCCAGCCTGGTCAGATGCGTACATGAACTGATGAAGCCTCTTGGATGAGAGGTGAAACGTCTTCCTAGACAAATAACCAAGTCCAGTTGTTTTTGACTGAAATTGCTTTTGGGATCACGATGACCTGGACACATGAGAACATTCACAGGATTATAAACGTAACCTTTTCTGCCAATTGATGGTTCATGTAAAAAGGAAGTGACAAGAACACAGAGGACACAAAAAAAGATGAATTGTTCTGGTTTAAGCAGAAAAATGCTTCTTTTTTTAACCTCCAAAAGTCTTTCTTTATAAGTCTGAGAGGTAAAAGTTACCGTGATCTTTTGTTTTATAACTCAGCAACACTTTTATTACATGTCCAAATTCTGTATATCCCGTATTAATCCCTTATTATTGCTCTATGTTTATCTGATTCCCAATTTATTTCAGTCCTTCATTGTGCGTCTCACAGAGGGCTACGATCATGTCTTTATTCATTAAGTGAGACGCACGATTACCAACACAAGAATCACTAATAAAGAAGCTCGTTGATGGTAGATATAAAGAAACATCTCTCCCACTGTACTCAACAATGGGCTCTTTATTAAGTAAATGACCTATTTCCGGGATTTAATTCATACGTACAAAGCTCCTGATTAAGGGAACTTATTAGCACTCCTACACTGACAACCCTGCTTTAATGTCTTAATTAGCAACGCGCCCTCATTCATTAAGTTGGACTTCATTCAGGATGCTTCTAAGCCTCCGATGATATTAAACAGAATTAATAAGGAATCCAAATCAAAATTTTAATTCTGCCGAGGACAATTACGCCGAGCCTGTTGCTTTGTAATGAAGAAGCGAGGCAGCAGATAAAAAGTTAACCCTCTGCGACGACTTTTTTCACTTTTGAACAATTTTGCTGAAGGGGCACAGCTGACGATGCTTCGGGTCCGTGATGATGTGAAGTCATTTCTATTTACCAGTTTATTGTCTGTTAACAGAGAAAATGGACGCATTCAGGGGATGATGCACAACAAGAAGACAGGCAGCAGCAGCTAGAATAAAGAGAGATGAAATGAAACCAGGAACAGTGAGATTATCTCTGCTGAAGTAGCCTTGAGCGCAAATAAGCACTGCAGCTGACCCCGACCCCTGACCCCGACCTCTGACCACCCCTTCCCTCCCGAAGGGACACTTGCCATCAGGAGGAGAGCCTGGAGACAAAAGATATTGACTCCTAAAGACGTGTGGTTTAGGTTAAAAAAGTGTGCAATGGACAGGGAAGTGGTGTTTTCACATTTTAATAAACCAACATTGACCGACATTGACCGAGTTAAAGCCGGCAGCTTTGTTGACCGAACTCTCCGCCTTAACATCCTTCCTGAAAGGTTTTGAGGTGCTGTATCAACATCACGCTGCGTCCTTCACAGAGTCAACAGTCGGTATTCACATGATTTCAAGAGGTCCTTGTGAAGGCCGTCGGGTCAGTTTGGACAAACACGGACAGTCTCAACATCGTACAGAAACTAGATCAAGGAAACGTCAAGAACTGACATTTTGAAAGCTGATACTTTCAAAATCTGAAATAGTAATCTCCACTTGGCCTTTCCAGTTTTAAACATGAACACACGAACAGTCCCAGCCTGGTCCGGGTTCTGGTCCTGGTCCTGGTCCAGTCCCAGCCTGGTCAGATGCGTACATGAACTGATGAAGCCTCTTGGATGAGAGGTGAAACGTCTTCCTAGACAAAGAACCAAGTCCAGTTGCTTTTGACTGAAACTGCTTTGGGGAGGATCTGGACACATGAGAACAGTCACAGGCTTATTAGTGAAGGGCAGATTAATGCCATGTTGAGATAACCAGTATCGGCCAACGCTTGGGCTCAGTGTGGCTGCTATACAATGGAGTTAGTACTCCCCCTTGTGTCAGCCTCACCCTCAGTAACACGGTAGCAGACAGAGCATGTGAGCAGAGTGGAGCGGTGACAGCATCTGCTCTTCCCCTCCGCTCAGAGGCGCTCCACTCAAAACGCTCACCGCCCACCCACTGGCAAAATGTCCGCCGTCATCCACTGAACTCATGATGTGAGCTGCACCAGAGTGAATCTGGAGCGGGAGATACGGTGACGCTTCAACATTTACGTGTAACGTTTAAAACATTTAACACTTAACCTCAGAGATTGTTGGCAGGTGTAGTGTGGTTTTGGGGCCGTCCACACGAGTTTATGTTGTGAGATATGGCGTCCTACTAAACACAGAAGAAGAAGAAGAATTCCTTTATTTGTCCCGCAATGGGGAAATTCAATTTTCACTCTATTATTATTTTTCATTTTACACACACACACACACACAGAGGCCCGAAATACACACACATGCACAGACAGGACCTATATACATGCAATCAATGGAGAGACGTTAGAGCGAGGGGGCTGCCAGTTACCGGCGCCCCGAGCAGTTGGGGGTTCAGTTCAACAGCACCTCGGCAGTGCCCAGGAGATGAACTGGCACCTCTCCAGCCAACAGTCCACGCTCCATTCATGGTCCACACAGGGACTCCAACCAGCGACCCACCGGTTCCCAGCAAAGTCACCTATGGACTGAGCTACTGCCGCCCCAACGATACTTGTGGAGTCACTGGCTTTCCCCTCGATGCCTGCCTGAACTCAAGGGGACATAGAGGACTGCAGAGGACACTGAACAACTCATACAGATCCTTTACTTTGATTGAACAGGATGGTACAGGTATGGGTATACAGTAGGGTGATAACTTTGAAGAACAGAGTCAAAAACAGCTTTACAATTAAACCAGTCGCTCAATGCAGTCAGTAACAAAAGTCTCTCCAGTCAATGTCAATTGTTCAATTAACGTAAATTCTAGAGATTAAAAACAAACCATAATTAATCAGCAAAGTGGATTTAAGTGATTTTACCACTGACAGTTCATATGAGCCATTCCACAAAATGGGGCGTGAGGTGGGGTCCACCCTGGACAGGACGCCAGTCTATCACAGGGCACATAGAGACGAACAGAGACAGACAACCATTCACACCTACGGGTGATTTAGAGTCATCAATGAACCGAACACCTGCACGTCTTTGGACTGTGGGAGGAAACCGGAGAACCCGGAGAAAACCCACGCAGACACGGGGACAACATGCAAACTCCACACAGAAGGGCCCCAGCAGGGATGCGAACCTGTAACCTTCTCGCTGTGAGGCCACTTTACCACAGTGTCGCCCCAAATCGTAGCATAAATAAGGAAAATATTGACCTTAACATTTCAAGGTGGAGAGAAAAACACAGCATATAAATAGAGAACACGGATTTACACGGACATGCAAAACTTAGAGTCACTCATTTTATTCCAGTACGTGACCTTGATTTTCGTTTTTTTCTGTTTTATTTAAACAAATATTTTCAAAATATTACATCATATTTATTCATCCTTCACCTTCTTACTCACCACTCCTTCATACCTTTCCTCCTCTTTTCCTACTTCCCCTCCTGATGGCTTCTCCTTTTCTCCCCTTCTCCCTTCCCTCCTCCTCTCCCCACCTTTCAACTTTCCTTTTCCACTTCCTCGTTGCTTTCCTCCTCCTCTCCTTTCCTAACTTCTTCCTCACAAGCGTCCACCTTCTCTCCTCCTCTCCTCTACTCTCTCTCTCTCTCCCCGTCTTTCCTCACTCCTTCTCGCACACACCATTACCTCGGACTGTTTGTTCCTAAGCACCGCCGCTCCATTCATCTGTAATTCATTACATCGCCTCAGTTTCTGGATCCTCCCAGCGCACACGCAGAGTTAGTTAGCGGCCGGAGCCACCTGGGAATCGTGGTTTTATTCTCAAGGCTTAAACTACAAAGAGAATCTCATCCCAGCCCATTTGCTGGGCGCTATCTAAGTGTGTGTGTGTGTGTGTGTGTGTGTGTGTGTCTCTCTAAAATATTTAGTGCACTGACCCATCACAACCGTTCTTGTCCTCCAAACCCACATTTCCACAGGCATCCGTCCGTCTGTTATAAAGTCACAGTTTGAGAAAGAGAAATTGATGACCAGGTCGGTCAAACACATCATTTTGTATGTTTGTATAATCTCCACGAGGAAAACACACAAGATTTAGAGCATCTACCAAAGCCAAATAGCAGTCACCGCATGTTTCGGTTTATAAATACCCTAAAAACCCACCGCTAACATCTGGCCCTTTCCTTTAGCGCAGGGGTGTCAAACTGATCTAGTAAAGGGCCGTGTGGCTGCAGGTTTTCATTCCAACCCAGCAAATGGTTGCTCTATGCAATGCTTTACACATACCTGTACTTACAAATAGACATATTGAAATTTCTAGTGCAGACAATGTTTAAAAAAAACCCAACATAAGCCATGTTGGATTTGGAGGAAATGTTGATAAAATGATGCACAAAATGTTGGATATTTCTAAGACTCAGGACTTGGATTTTGATATATTTCCTTCTGTATCTGCTTCATTGAAGAGCTGGAACAAGCTGATAGCCACTCACTTACTGGCAGCTTGATTAGGTACACCTGTACATACGATCTAATGCATGGGCAAGAACACACCTGACTCGACTTACTCAATCACCTGAACTGTCTTCACACAGTTGACTTGTTGGACCAGGTGTGTTTTTGATTGGTTGGAATGAAAACCTGCAGCCACAGCGACTCTTTACTGGATCAGTTTGACACCCCTACTTTAGCGGGAAAGGTTACAATTCCCATTCACTCCTGGGACAAATGATTGAATGATTAGTCATGGGTATTTATCGACTCCAGCTCCGATCAGCGGAGACGGAAACGTGACATGATATTCAGATTTGCACTCCCTTTTAGGGAGGCCTTCTGCGGAAATTCCAGAAACAAGCAGCAGCACTGGAAGATCGTTTCAAATTAGTCGGCACCAAGAGAGAGAGAGAGAGAGAGAGAGCCTGAATAAGCCACAGATAAAACAAATAACCACAGTAGCATTGTCTCTGGCCTTCATGCTGCGTTCTACTCTTTACTAACCCTGTTTTAAAGTGCATTTGTGATGTCGAACGAACAAAACATAAAGGCGTACGCGTCTACTGGCAAATGGAGAGGAGCAGGTTCTGACATTAACGTTTTCCATCAGTCTGTGCTCTGCTGTGGTTTCAGCCAAATGCTAAAGAGAGAGACTGACTATATTTCAACCAGTTTACACAAATCATCTGGTCGACTATGATGGCGGGTGAGCTGTCAAGCGGGGAGCTCCGGTCGCCGTTCACTGCAGTGACACAGATCTGGTTGAAAATCAGTTGCTAGGCTATAAAAGCGCTAACATCTAACATCTATGGAAGAGGGTGGATGGATTCCCCAAACACAGGACTCTGCCTCATTTCCTCTAAACAAAAAAGGGCATTGATGTGACGTTCGGTGTAGGGAGATACGTCCATCTGGCTGACGTAATCTGAATTAGCCACATTAGCACCACCGCCCGGAAGCTAGGCTAACAGCACATGCTGCTAGATAAACAGGAGTGGGAGTTATTGTTTAATTTTGTCACAGGAACAGGATTTTTAGAGGGCAGAGACTGACACGGGAGGTCAGTCTCTAGCCGAGAACACAGGAGTCAAGTGCAGGCACTCCTGTGTCAGTCTCTGGTGGAAAACACAGCAGCTCCGGGAGCCAAGTGCACGCAGCCAGCATTTATGATTTATGATTCAAACTGATATTCAACACAGTACCATGCCCATAGACCGACCCTTAACATGACCCAAATCCTCCCCGGAGATCCAGATTAGCATCTAATGTATGTGTCATAGATACAGGTTATATTGCAAGTCATGGTGCAAGTGCCGCTATTTAATTAGCATAACAGAGCTAACATGTTATGTTCATAAACCATCTTGTCATTTATGGTAACAACACCACACAAATGGTGGCAAGATGACAGAGTTAGCATGCTAATCCTGACAAGTAGCCTCCGAGGAGAAGTGAGGGTCAGAGGCTAGCTGTCACTCAAGAGGCCACGCCCCTAATTATTCCTAATCTTTAACCTCCAATAAAATAATAAACTAGCCTGGTACAAAAATATTCACCCCCCTCAGTGTTGTCATGGAGATATGAGCTAAACACACAGATGAGAATGTTCTTTTGTCCTTAAACAGGTTTAATGATGCTGTGTAAACGCCCTGTTTAACATGGGGCTCAATGAGAAACTGCTCTGTTATGAAACCTGCCCCTAGTGGACACTCAGAGAACTGCAGTCGTTGGCACTTCCTGATTGGATCAACCAGGAAATCTGTGTGGGGGCTTGATTCATGTACCGAAGTACAAGCACCTACAGGTCACGGGTTCACAGTGTTACATAGAAGTAATTAACAACATCTCAAAATGTAACAAAACAACTTCATCGTTGTGCCGGCACTATGTCTGCAAGCCTTTATACTTTGTGTGTTTTAGTCAAGACGAATGTTAAACAGCGTGCCGTCTGAGCCCGCAGGAGAGACAGTTATCTGAGTCCTGCAGGTACTCGGCTCTGTCTCCTCTGTTCCGAGCGGAGGATGGATTTGTGTGTTTTGACTCAGCAGCTCTGAGCGTCTGACTGCCTCTCATGTCGAGCCTGACATTTCCAGCACTAAGACCGATGCTTATTTACACGAGCCGAGCGCAAATCACCTCCGTCTTAGTTAAACGAGGCACTGACGTTTCAAAGTTTCCGACGTCTTTCGGTGACGTCTTCGTGTTTGACTCTGCAGAGGCATTCTCTTCCCCCTTCCTCCCACACTAACACTGTATGTTCTGCTGCACGTTTGATGTATTGAGTTGTAGGCGCTGCTGTATAATTCATATTGGGGCATTGTTTAAGTCAGGGATCAGACCTCCTCTGGTCTTCCGTGTGTTTGCACATGTACTGTATGTTTCTCGTCATGTGACCTTTTTGCCAGTGCGTATTTGCACGCACACCACCGCATCGACCCGATGTGTGTGACATTATCTCTGCGGGGGACTTTGATTGGCTGGGTTCACCTGAGGCGAGGGGTGTTTTACCATATCAAATATTTGCAACGTGTGACTCATGTCTGCGTGAGCGAATCCTCTCTGACACCGCTGAATCTGCTCTGCGGCGTATCGCTCGTGTGATGAGGTCACTCCTCACTCTCTTCCTGCCTGACAGCAACTTTCTCTTCGCTTCTTATCTGTCCCCCTCTGATCTTGTCTGCTGAGTTCATTTCGTTCTCGGCTGTTCTGTTATCGGCTCTGCTCCTCTCTTTCTCTGCCTCGTAAACAACGTCTTAAAACTCCCTGAACCTCCTTCCGCATCCTGTTTGCAATCTCAGACATTTGTAGTAAAATATTGAGTTGTTTGACCCATAAAAATGTTTTTAAACAGGCAACCAATTCCCTGTATGCAGTCTGTACGTATGTGCTTTACATGTTTATCCTGAATGTATGGATTGAAATATATATTGCCGTTTAAAAAGGAGCGAATACGTTCATCTGTAAATGCGTTGCAAACATGGCGTGCACTCTTAGGGCCTTTGTTTTACTTTGCCTGTGGGTTTTGTTTCTGTGGCAAAGACATTAAAGGTTGAATATGTAGAATGAGCAAAACACCGCCATCTAGTGTCTCAAGATCGTAGTCGCAACAAAAGAAAATAACTCCAGCAGTGGGGTTGCCAGGTTGGTCAGACCCGGCCCAGTAGCTCCAGGAGACCAGAGTCTGTTTCAGCCTGTTTGAACCCGTCCCCTCCAGAAAATCATGCCATAAAAACAGGTAATAGAGGAGTTTGACTGACAGTTAGTGTTAGCTGTTAGCGTTAGCCGTTGCAGCTGACCCGTAAAAATGCTTTTAAACAGGCAACCAATTTCCTGTATTCAGGCTGTATGTATGTGCTTTACATGTTTATCCTGAATGGATACATTGAAATATATATTGCTGTTCAAAAGGGAGAGATAACGTTCATCTGTAGATGCGTTGCAAACATGGCGTGCACTCTTAGGGCCTTTGTTTTACTTTGCCTGTGGGTATTGTTTCTATGGCAAAGACATTAAAGGTTGAATATGTAGAATGAGCAGAACACCTGCACGTCTTTGGACTGTGGGAGGAAACCGGAGAACCCGGAGAAAAACCCACGCAGACACCGGAGAACATGCAAACTCTACACATAAGGGCCCCGGCCGAGATTCGAACCAGGAACCCTTTTGCTGTAAGGCGACAGTGCTAACCACCAGTTAAATTTCAAAATGAACAGACATATTTCAGCACACTTTTTCAACCTTCATAGAGTCCCATCCATGACAAATAGTCGTGACTTGCAGCTGAAATAAGACGATGTTACACAATAAAATCACGGGATCTAAAGAAATACCTCCGTTATTTTCTGCTCTTTATAATATGTAACAATAATTAACTGTATTTTTAAATTCAATGCAATGTTAATTATGCAAAAACAAAGTTCTTGTGACTGAAATTTATAATCATGACTCTAGTCGCCCTTGTGTTCTGGTATGAAGCTGTAATCGTCATGCCAGCTGGGCTGTTTGCGCTATCCGTATTTAAACTCTACAGAGCCTGACCTTCAGGGCGCTCTCTCTGGCGGGCGCCGTTTGTGCAGGCATCTTGAAGACGGCCTTTGTTGCAGGGAAATGATTTGGAATAAACTCACAATAAATTGTCTCTTCATCTTCCTTCATTGACCCTTAAAGTCTACGTTCCCCGCAACGTACTTCACATAAAAACAAATGACAGAAAAGCAATAACTATTCTATTAACAGGATATAAATCAGAAGATAAAACACATTAAGAGCAAATTCAGTTAGAAATATTTCTCTTGTGAATTGTTGTCCATAGATTTAGATTTGCGTTGAAAGGAGCCAGTTGAGGTGGTTCAGGATCATCTGGTAAGGATGAACCCTGGGCGCCTCCCTAGGGAGGTGTTCCAGGCACGTCCAGCTGGGAGGAGGCCTCGGGGAAGACCCAGGACCAGGTGGAGAGATTAGATCTCCACACTGGCCTGGGAACGCCTCAGGATCCCCCAGTTAGAGCTGGTTAATGTGGCCCGGGAAAGGGACGTTTGGGGTCCCCTGCTAAAGCTGCTGCCCCGAGACCCGACCCCGGATAAGAGGCTGAAGATGAGATGAGATGAGATGAGATGAGATTTAGAGACCAAACAAACAAAAAAACTCCTCAAAAATCCGAACATAACCCACTGCAGAAGGGAAAGAAAGACAAACGGCTCTGAAATCACAGCATCAGAAATGATATTGACGCTGACATTAACACATCGACGTATTCCTCTGACACCTACATCCTGTCACGTGTTGCCCAAAGTATAGATTTGCTCAGACTGCATGTGTCAATATTTCCATAAATGTTGTTTATTCACAGCACTGCAGACAATTTATAAATGCACACTGAGCCCACGGCATGTTTTATTGAATTAATTAATAGTTTGCACTGTGGCTGCAGGGGGTGCGCGGCATGTGGCCTGGCTGTTAATGTGATTGTATGCAGCCTTGTCGCAGAGCCAGGACAAGTTTCTTTAGGGTCATGTGAAAATAGTTTGATTTAACATAAATGTCAGATAGTAATACAAAAGGCAATTGGATTCAGGGAGGCCTCGCTTGTGTCTGCTCAGTCCACCAGTGTGTTCGGCAGCATTTTAGGTCGGTGTTTACTGTTTTGGCGTTAGCAGTCCATGGTTTTTCTAACGCCGGCTTCACTGACAGAGACCACCTCATGTTGAATGTGACCTCCATTTTGACTGGATGGATGAGGGTGTGTGTGTGTGTGTGTGTGTGTGTGTGTGTGTGTGTGTGTGTGTGTGTGTGTGTGTGTGTGTGTGTGTGTGTGTGTGTGTGTGTGTGTGTGTGTGTGTGTGTGTGTGTGTGTGTGTGTGTGTGTGTGTGTGTGTGTGTGTGTGTGTGTGTGTGTGTGTGTGTGTGTGTGTGTGTGTGTGTGCGTGTGTGCGTGCGTGTGTGTGTGTGTGATACAGGAGGTTGAAGGTTTGACGCTCAAACAGGACAAATGAGCCTCTGAGGGCGCAGTGTACTACCATAAAACCTTCTGTATTTGTAGTAATCACTGTGTGTGTGTGTATGTGTCTGTGTGTGTGCGTGTGTGTGAGAGAGACAGATTGGGGATTATTCTCAGTGTGTCATCTGAAATGATGCATAGGAGAGACAGCGTTTCTGCCACCTAGTGAGTGTAAAACTGCACTGCGTGTTACCTGGAAGCCTCACACACTGTGCTGCAGGAGACCAGCGCGGGCTCAGTGGATGATCAGACACATCGGGCTGTGATCACGGCCACGTTTTCTGTCTGTTTTAGAGTGAAGTTTTAACCTTTTTAATGTTTTTTTTTTCTGTCTCTGGATCAAACAATGATTTTATTATAAATAAGATGCTTTCGTCATTTTCAAAGATTCAAAATTTAGCTAATTAACAAGGTTTTCAGGTAAAAGGAATTTGTATTTGCACTTAAATAGCACCTTTCTAGTCTTCTGACACACTAGTCACATTCACCCATTCACACAGACATTCACACTGATGGCAGTGGACATCTACATACCGTCTAATGTAACCATGCACACCACATTTACACACCCATGTGCAGCACGAGGAGCTATTCTGGGTTCAGTTCTTGTCCAAGGACACTTCGACGTGGGGATCGAACCGCAATCTCTCGAATGGAGGACGACACACTCTTACACTGAGCCACAGTTGGTGCACACAAAAAAAAACAATCAAATGAAATAAACAAAACAAAGAAACAAAGAGCTGCAGTCAAAAAAAATCATAGAAAAATGACCATAAAAATGTGAAATAGATACAATTAAAATACTATATGTTAATGTAGGTGTGGGTGTGGGGTGGGAGGGACCAGCCCTGATCTTTCTTGCCCATCCCCGGTCCTAGAGGCGTACAGCTCCTGGAAGGATAGCAGAATGCAACCAATCGCCTCCTCCGCGGAGCAAATAATCAGCTGCACTTTGCCCTCGTGCTCGATGGTGGCAGCAGCAAACCAGACGCTGATGGTGTCTGGCAGCTGCTGCAGGAAGTGCATCGTCTGTTGAGGATTTTTGGACGTTCTGTTCCCACTTGAGGGGAGATGATGGAGACCTCTGTGTCTGTGAACCGTCTTTTGGTTTGTGGTGGATGATTAGTTAATGCCGGCACCCAGCATTAACAAAGTAATCCCAACAGGAGCATGTGAGTCTGTCACTCTTGGTCACTTTAGTGTTTAAAGGAATAACCTGCTCTTCTTCGCCTTCTGTGTGATGTTATTGTCTGTTGGGTCCAACTCTGTCTTATTTTAATCTCAGAGGATTCACCTCTTGCTGTTTGTGTTCAAATCCTCCATCTCCTCCTTTGCTTTCTTCCTCCGTTGTGGTGTGAAGAAAGTGTTTTCCATCCTGGAGATGGACTGAATATTTGTGGGTATTATTCTTTTCAGCTAGTCACCCTCAGTGCTGATAATGAAGGGTTAATGTTGATGAGGGCCTTCATCCTGTACTCCTCAGGCCTGGACTCCGCTGTCCACTTACACCTCGAGGAGAAAGCCCACTCCTTTGAGGACACAATGTCTACATCCTGGACAGAGAGGACAGATGGTTTGAAAGAGGAGTAAAAGAAGCATCTAAGTAAAAGTAGAGAAACCATCGCTAACCAGAGGAGGAGGTCTGAGACACCACTTATCTCCATTTCACAATGCTGCCCTTACATCCCTTCATTCAACAATCTAACCTCAAAGAACAACTGTTCACAAACAGCCTCCTGTGACTCCAACGACTGTCATTTAGACTCAATAGAGCACCAGACTTGACCAGGACCAGGACCAGGCTTGGACTGGACCAGCACTAACGAAGTCGAAACCAACTTCCCACCAACGACTGCCACTCTAACGACGGTCGTTGGCACTTGGAGCACAAAAGGTTTCAGTGACATCATTGTCCTTGTGAGAGGTTAAATACCTGGATCTCCACACCAGTTAGTTGGACCAGTCCCAGCCTGGTCCTGGTCCTGGTCCTGGTCAGATGCGTACATGAACTGATGAAGCCTCTTGGATGAGAGGTGAAACGTCTTCCTTGACAAATAACCAAGTCCAGTTGCTTTTGACTGAAATTGCTTTGAGGAGAACAACGACCTGGACACGTTTGGCTTACGACCTCATTATGGTTTCTTCTTAAAACCTTTTTCTTTAATTCCCATCTAACAGCCTCCCTTTCTCCCTGCCACGTCTTATCAGTTCCACTATTTGTCAAAAAGTCCTCTACCTCCCAGACCTTTCATAGAACCGCCACTCCACGCTTTTTTGTAAAAGCTTTTCGAGCGTATGTTAATAAAAAAAACAGCACGTTCGGTACGAAGAGCCGTTCAGTGCTTTGATATTTTCAACATGAAAACGGTTCAGTTCGTCCAAGGCTGTTCTCCTCCTCTCTTCTGAGCAGATCTTCCCTCCCATCGTCTTTCATCTCGTCTCGTGTCCGATATTTCATGCATATTTAACAGCTGGAGTCAATGAATGTCAAGAAGGATTCAAATCAGAGGCTCCTCACTCACCGTTTCCGCACCTCTCTGATCTGCCCGTGCATATTTTAAGATTTCCAAGATCAATGAGTTAAATCAATCTTGGTCCGTCCCCTCATCGCCTCTTCTTTCTCACACACTGGCTTGTTTCTGTTCTTGAATTCATCACGTATCCTTAAATAAACACACTGAACTCTTTCCTATCAGCTTCTTATGTTTATTCATTTGAATCCGTGCATGTATCCATGTTCTCTCCTGATCCCACATCTGATCAGGACCCATGTTTCCTTTGTCTCCACAGATGAGTTCGTTCAGTACGAGGGCTCTGACGCTGCTCTCATCGATTTTCGGTGCCTGCGGTTTGCTGTTGGTCGGCGTCGCCGTGTCAACAGACTACTGGCTGCTGATGGAGGAGGGAATCATCCTGCAGCAGAACCAGACCACCGAGGTTAAGATGGCGCTTCACTCCGGCCTCTGGAGGGTCTGCTTCGTGGCCGGTTGGTAACAATCTATCTGCTGATTCTTACATCTCTAAAGTATGTAGACCAACATGTGACGAGTCCCCCATGACTCCACTTATAGACCTGTTTCAACAAACATGGGCAACATGTAGAACAATGAATGGGCAGGCGGCTAATTGCATGATAACTTGATCATTTAGCCGGCTGCGATACTGCGATAACTTTTTTTGTGTCCCTCTATGAAAGAGACTGGACGACATGAGTTTTCACTTTGGTGCAGTTAACCCTCGTTTTGTGTCAGTCACTCCTCGTCCGCACGCCCTGGCGCCCCTGGTGTTCCCCAGAGTGCAGCATGAGAGCCCTGTGAGGGGCAAGTTAGAGGACACGCTAGTTGAGATTTGGAGGTATAAAAACAAAGATGGGGTTGGTTTCAAAGCCGAACGCCGCAGCTGCCATGTGGGAGCACATCGGGTTCAAACTGAATGACCGCGGTGAAGCACTTCACCTGATGGAGTCCCTTTTATTGATTGTGTTTGGTTGTTTTGTGGGTGCACTTCCATTTTTATATGTGATTATCATTATATCAGTTGAAAATGGCCTCAAAACGAGGATATTATCGCTTCTCGCAATCATTTCTGGGACATTTATTGCCCTGCAAAATTTGTTATCAGGCCTTGGTGGCATGAATGAGAGTACAGGAGAGCACAGGCAGGTTTGGGTGGTAGATGGGTCAAAGTAACAGCAAAACCATTACAAACACACTTATTTTAACCCTACCCACAATGCTTTTACCAACCCTCACCTAACCATGTTGTTTTGATTGAATTCATAACGTTAAAAACACGACACACAACTGTAGAGGAGCATTGTGTGTTCGACACGCAGGGCTACCCAGAGCATTGACAAGTGACGCCAAAGGGTCCCGTAAAAAAACGTATGTGAGTTGGGTTGAGGACATTGAACCCCCCGTGAAACGTTTGTCACTATTAGAATTTGATCCATTTAGTCCGATAAGGTTTAGAAAGTCTAGAAGAGCCTCCTGATTAAACCATTTTATCCATATCCATAGCTGAAGCACTCGACAGGAAGTAGCCAAGTATTTTTTACTGTTTTTAATAAACATCAGTTGAACTTTTTTGGCCTCATGTGACACTGAGCAGCTTTCGATCGAACGGGTCCTCGAACGCTGCGTCCATTTGTCTTTAGACACCCATGGACAGAGGGTCAGACTCACCTGCGTTAGATGGCTATTAAACCCCTGACATCACATCTAACGTTTGCAGGTTTACAGCCAAAGATTCTGTTCAAATGTCACTTTTTACATTTAAAGCAGAGACAACACAAACAAGTAGAGCTGTGTGTCACCTCCGGTTGAATTTTGCCTTTAAAGATGGTGGCGACCCATTCAAAAAACAAAACAAAAAGATAAGTGTTCATTCATGCATACAGAACACACACACACACACACACACACACACACACACACACACACACACACACAGAGCAGGGTGGCCACCACAGATACAAATAACTGTCCTTATTGCAGTAGCTGTCTCAGTGTTTCGGGTCAGGATGGTGTTGCTCTGGGGAGGCGGCCATGTTTGTGTTTCCCTGTTGTCTGACGCCTGGTACAAAAGGTCAGAGGAGGAGAAAACGCTGGTGGCATTTGGAACAGCCGTGTGTGTGTGTGTGTGTGTGTGTGTGTGTGCGTGCGTGTGTGTGTGTGTGAGAGAGAGCGAGTGTGTGTGTGTGTGTCTGAGAAAGGAGAGAAAAAGTCTACATGCATCATTTTGTTGACATATTTTTGTGCGTATATAGGTGTTTGTGTGTGTGCGTGTGCATGTGTGTGTGTGTGTGTGTGTGTGCGCCTGTGTGTGTGTGTGTGCCTGTGTGCGTGCATGTGTGCATGTGTGTGTGCATGTGTGTGCGTGCGTGTGTGTGTGTGTGTGTGCGCCTGTGTGCGTGCATGTGTGCGCGTGCGTGCGTGTGTTTGTGTGTGTGCGCCTGTGTGTGTGTGTGTGTGCCTGTGTGCGTGCATGTGTGTGTGTGTGTGTGTGTGCATGCATGTGTGTGTGCATGTGTGCGTGCGTGTTTGTGCGTGCGTGTGTGTGTGCGTGCATGTGTGTGTGCATGCGTGTGCGTGCGTGTGTGTGAGTGTGTGTGTGCCTGTGTGTGTGAGTGTGTGCGTGTGTGTGTGCGTGTGTGTACATACAGTTTAATGTTAATTATCGCGTCTGTATTCAGCTCCTCTCTCTCAGCCCAGTCCGTGTTTTCTCCTGAACCTCCTGACCTTCATCCGTCTCCTGCGTCTTATTCACTTTTTCCTCTCTCTCTCCGTCCTCTGCCTCCGTTTCCCTCTCTTCATAATCTCTTTTGGGGTCTCTCTATCCTCTCTCACCTCTCTTTTTCACTCGCCCTTTGGAAATCTCTTTGTTTGTCTCATTCTCGGCCTCTCCGTCTGCCCTTTCTCACTGTTTTCTAAACTTCTGTTTTGTTATTTGTTAGTTTATTCTGGTTTCATTTCCATATTTAAATATCTCCATATTGTGTTTGACCCAGACAAGACACAAATGCCTCCCACTCATCTCTCTCTCCTCTGTTCCCTTCTCTCTCTCTCTTTCTCTCTCAGGACCAGAGAAGGGCAGATGCGTGGCGTCAGAGTATTTTACCGAGCCAGAGATAGAGATCACCACCGAAAACACAGCCAACATACTCAGTAAGTCACATCCCCACATACACGAGCACGTACATTAGATCATAATCACTTGAGTTTGATGGATTTTACCATCGTCGTTACCATCTTTACCTTTTAAGATTTACAACTTATATTCTTTATATAAGCTTTAAATGTGATTCACAGCACAGCAAACCTGTTTAAGGAGACATCAGAATAATTTACTTTAAGGGCGTACTCACACTGTCCTTCCGTACCGCGACCCGGGCTTTAGGGTACTTGTCCCCCCTCCCTCTCCCCCCGCGCCCCAGCCCCGTTTGTACTCACACTGCCAGGGCCGGCCAATGCTTCTTGCTGTCCATATGTCATCACGCCGTAACACGTCACACGCATTGATCGCGTGTGTGTGTGTGGCTTTGTTAACAAATCTTTCCGTAGACCTCAGAGTTTTTGTGCGTCTTGTCGACTGTTTTTGAATATTTTCATCCGACCAAATCTGCAGTAAACACTCCACCTCCGCATCACACCAACGTGAACCTTTCACCGCCATTGTTTGAAATGTCCGCGCATGGTCCTTCCTTCTATTTACATGTCCGAACAGGCGGACATAACGCTATTGCCGTAGGGCTCGTGCTTGTGCTCGTACACGTGCGCACGCTCGTGCTCGTACATGTGCAAACGGCTCCGCTAAAGCACACCTCTTTCAAGCCGGCCGTGGACGGCCCGCTGGCAGCAGTTATGCGCGGAGCAGGTGCACTCACACTGCTTAAAGGAACTAGGCTTTAGCTGAAAAAACGGTTTTGGCCCCGGCCAGAAGGACAGTGTGAGTGCGCCCTAACACTCCGACTTTATTGCACTTTAAACCGCAAAAAAAGCAAAAATATGCGGACCATTGTTGGTCCTCATCGGGGCTTATTTAAGGTATTTTCCAAGAGAACCCAACGTGTGTTTTATCCACAGTTTGTTTGAGTAAACAAAGAAAACAATCATCTCTCTTTTGTTGTTTTTATTATTAGTTTTTGGCTAAAACGGAGTCAGTGTGCAGAAATGCAGAGAGCGGCCATTATAGCCTGATCTGTGGTCGGAGGGTGTATTATCCTCAAGTCCTAAAAGTCAACAGGCTTCACGCATGCTGCTGCAGCCACACGGCATCCGCAGTTATCAAGTGCAGCCAAAACTTAACCCGCCCCTTTACTGCCACATCGTTACTGCCACGCCGTTACTGCATTAGAGCGGCAGATATAAAAGGTCATCTCATCTCATCTCATCTCATCTTCACCCTCTTATCCGGGGTCGGGTCTCGGGGGCAGAAGCTTTAGCAGGGGACCCCAAACTTCCCTTAACCCCACATTAACCAGCTCTAACTGGGGGATCCTGAGGCCAAACGTTAAATCTGAGTGTTGTAGAAATGGAGTCCCACTGCAGAACATTTCTTTATCTCATGTATAAAGGTTCCTGATTTATTCTTGATCTCCCGCCCTGAAGGACAATCACATGTAAATATAAATATTTCATACAAGCTTTGGAAATATGACCTAATTTTCAAACATTTCCAGAAATGATACTCAACATGTGTCGCGGGTTTACACCAAACACAGCCTAAAGCAACCAACCTAAATGTGTATTTGCTTGTTTTCTTTGAAGCAAAATAGCCTAACATCTCAAAATGAACCTGTGCATTTTAAAAAAATGTTTTTTTCCGGTAGTCCCCCCTTAAGTAAAAAAATATCAACACAATCGATTTGATTTAAGCTTCTTTTCCCTTCTACAAGGCTAACTATGCTAGCCAAAGAAAGCATGTTTATCTTTAAAGACCCCCGTGTTCACTGAATCATTTTTGGGCCAAACAGTGAATGAATGTGAGGAGCTCGCTGAAGGTCCCCGCGGAGCTATCCTGTCTCTGAGCTGTTTTAATGATTAAAGATGTTGACACTGTGAACTGGCTTCAGAGTGCTCTGCCCTCCATCTCTGTGAAGTACAACACACTGGTGTTGGAGGCACCGGGGGGTGGGGGTGGAGGTTGGAGGGGGGGCATTTGGTCCATTTAATGCTGGATAAATGTCCTCGGGTAAGAGCACGAGTCATAACACTGCAGTTGCACCGTGGGAGAAGTCGCTAAATAAATCATACGCTGCCTCGTTCAACGTAACCCTGAGTGATCTCCTGCAGACCTCTGCTTAAGAGTGTGCAGTAAAGATACACACCTGTTGCCTCATGTCAGACAGGAGCGTCGACATTCACTATGCTCACTTGAACAGGGGTAAAATAATTAAATCATGCTGCTGATTTCCGAGGGGTTATCAGACTTGGACGCTCAAAACAATGTATTCACCGTTTTACAGCTGCAACAGTAGCGACAACAGACTCTGTGGAAGCACTTTTAGCTTAAAGTTGGTTGTGATTGGCCAGTAATGGAAAAACACATCTTGACAACAGTGTTAGTTCTGATCATGGCGCTGATTGTGTAATAGTTACTCCCCACACGGTGCTGACTGGCTCTTCTGTGTTGTTTTAACTGATAAAACCACAGTTTCGTGTCACGATGCCACACAAATCAGTCTGTGGAGTGGGCGGAGTCTGAGGTCTGGAGCCAGACAAATGAAAATGGGTATTTGAAAACACATAAAAAGGTTTTTTAAAAAACCCGTCATCAGAAAAAGGGCTATCCTCAATTTCAGAAATAATAGTAATTTATTTAGCATGAAAAAGCATAAACACACTAATCGACCAAAGAGATCTTGGTCGACAAAGATCCAAATGGCCCATTAGATGACTAAGTGACTTAAAGAGGGGGGGGCATCCTAATCAGAAAATACCTATTTAGTTATTCAAATCATGGATTTTCTACATTTTGCACGTTATGGTTATGAGTTTCCAGGAAAACACGTGAAATTCTTGAACTCAAATTCACCTCACATTGCAACCTGGCATCCCTTTGTGGGTTATAAGACGTGTCTCACTGTTTTTAACCACGTCTGTTCTTCTCCAAACGTCCTCTCTGTCCTCCAGAAATGGTCCGAACTGCCACCCCCTTCCCTATGGTCTCCCTGCTCTTCGTCTTCACCGCCTTCGTCATCAGCAACATTGGACACATTCGGCCGCAGCGCACCATCCTCGCCTTTGTTTCCGGGATTTTCTTCATACTATCAGGTACAAGGCGCACACAGAGGGGGGGGGAACGTACACTACAAACAAGTCATTAAAGTCCGTCCCGCCTCGTTTCACAGCAGGAGAAACGAGGTTCGCTAACAATCAAAAATTCACACAACACAAATTTTATCCTCCTGTGGAACCACGACAGACTGCAGGCTTTTCTTGTCACGGTTTGTTTCCACACTTTCCAATTACTCTGCTGTGTCTCGGAGTCGTCGCAAAGCAGCCTGGGAGACAAACCTCAGTACACAGCGGTGGGAGAATCTGTGAGGATCGACCACATTTTCTAGGAATACTAAATGCGCCTTGCTTAGTGAATTCATGCCAAAAGTAAAATACAGCAAACTCCGTCCAACTAATAGGGCAGATGCAGCGCTGTGAGGATTATTTCTCTGTGTCCCGGCCGGACGCGCCCCCAAAGGTTTATGATGAAGTGACTGAATCGGGGCCGGGAACTCTCCTCGGCTGCTCTGGGGTCACTCTTTTCCTTGCCTCGCTTTAAATCGAAGGCTTTGGAGAAGACTTAAAACTTCTCCCGTTACTACAGATGATAAAGCTTCAGAGCTGGTGTCGTATCGGAGATTTAAGAACAGCTGAAGTTACAGTTTGTGGGATTACTTTTTGACCGGCTTGTCCTCTAACTGTCTGTTGCAACATCAGTTTTCTTTTATGTTCTGCAGCTTTCAACATTTTGTTTTGCCGGTTGTCCTTGAAGACACCGTCACAGCTGCAGGTTACAGCACCACAATATATAAACAGTGTGTGCAAAGACTTTGTAGCACCTTGTTAAGAGTCAAACAGCTACGGTAAGATGTATGAAGTTCATTCATTCATCTTCAACCGCTTGTCCCTGTCCCTGTTAAGCTCCTCCCTCACCTGTCGGATTAAATAAGATGCAGCGGAGCAGAGGTTGAGAAGCAAGCTTGTTAGACTCACCATTCTTCAAGGTTAATGAAGACATCTGAGTGGATGGAAGAATCTCATTTCCCTTCCAGTTGACAGCTCGTCAGACCGTACCTTGTTCTTGCTGCTGGCTGAACAGTGAACAGGATTTAATTCCTAATAATTGCCCTCCACCGAGGCGGCCACAGGGCGCCAGTGATGTGATGTCTCGCTGCAGGCTTTTGGGTAAAAGTGAGGACTTAAACCAAACAGTCTGGAAGGCGACTTTGTTGTAGTTTGACATTTCAGTCAGAGAGCTGGTAATGAGGAGGTCGGTTTTCTTCAGGATGACACGTTTTTGGTCTGAGCCAAAAATCTCACATTGTCTTGCTGCAGTAAGCGGACTGGACACCAACCTTCAGTTCAGTCACATCTATACGAGCTATGTAGCTGGAAGTGCTGTGTGGAAAAGGTTCATCACACCCTTTTATAGACCCACATGGCAGACTGTATGAAAGACACGGACTCACCTTCCAGTTTCACAAAGGCACATGCACAAAGGCAGCTCCGTAAAGACATTGTCTGGCCTGAAAAGAGCCCTGACTTTAACTTCATCCAACATCTTTGGGATGAACTGGAGCTCTGACTGTGATCCAGGTCGTATTGCCCCACATCAGTGTTGGACCTCACTGAAGCGCCTGTGGCTGTATGGGGGCAAATCCCAGAGTAAGAAAACCAGAAGAGTTGAGGCTGTTTGAGGAGTAAAGTAGTGTCCATGATTTTGGAATGACATGTTTAACAATCACATCACACACATCTATGTAATGTTTTAGTGGACACGTACTTTTGGCCCATTTCGGCCGCTTGTACCCGCACCCTGGTTCTTTCTGTCATGACCCAGCTTTCATGACCACAGGTGAGGGAAGGAATGAAGATTGACAGGTAGATCGAGAGCTTTGCCTTCTGACTCAGCTCTCTTTTCGTCACAACGGTGCGATAAAGCGAAGGGGTTCCTCAGGAGGGTGGCCAGAGTCTCCCTTAGAGATAGGGTCAGAAGTTCGGCCATCCTTGAGGAACTCGGAGTAGAGCCTAGTGCTCCAGTTGAGGTGGTTCAGGATCATCTGGTAAGGATGAACCCTGGGCGCCTCCCTAGGGAGGTGTTCCAGGCACGTCCAGCTGGGAGGAGGCCTCGGGGAAGACCCAGGACCAGGTGGAGAGATTAGATCTCCACACTGGCCTGGGAACGCCTCGGGATCCCCCAGTTAGAGCTGGTTAATGTGGCCCGGGAAAGGGAAGTTTGGGTTCTCCTGCTAGATCCCGGATAAGAGGTTGAAGATGAGTGAGTGAGTGATACTCTTGGCCACAGTGTATTTTTAAGAGCCTGCTCCTGACAAAAGGAACCTTAGGAAAGACTTGCACTCAAACATGAACCACAGGAGTTTGACCATGGTGTTTCACATGCACCAAAACACGGCAATTGGCCATTAGAAGGGAAGATTATGTAGTTTTTTTTAAATTGGCATGCATATTTTTTTAGGAAAGGAACGTTGTTTGATTGGCTTCAAAGATGCACACAAGTCAACATAAAGCCAGACACCAACAATCTGCAGACGAAGGGTCTAAAATAGCAGGATACACTAACGTATGAAAGAATTCATCTGCCTGTTGCGTTTAAACTGAGGGACTCTGAATAGCATGTAGCAGTAAGGTTGCAGATTGCAACTGAATGCCCCTCCCCTCACCCCTCCCTTTACCAGCGTATAGGAGAATCTACGGTGGCCTTTAGGTGACAGAACAACAGGGACCCTCTCTAGAGCCATTGTTTGGTTTGTCCGTTCTGGGCTATACCACATGGTGGTGCCACATGGCTTGTTCCCCGTGTAGATATGAAGGGCTCGTTAAAAACACAGATTCTTAGTTTCAGGTGATTATAAAACAATGACACCATTGTTAGCAATATTCTCTTCTATTTTTACAACCAGTTCAAATCCTACACACTGCTCCTTTTTAAGTGAAAAAGACATAACAAATAAGAAGTTTGCACCTTCATGTAATTCATCTTTTTGTGTCTCTGAGGATAAACGTGTGTCCTCTGTTCTCTCACTGAACCTCCTGCTTCATGTGTATCCGAGTCCTGTTGTGCAGGAGAGTCACTGAAGCCAAAAGGGTGACATCACTTCCCCGTGTCGCTGCAGGACAGCTGGGTGACGTCTGTGGTCAGTTACCTCGAGTGCAGGGTCGAGCGTTCAGCTGATTAAGGGGTTGTTTGGATTTTTGTCTCTTGCTCTGAGCAGACAGGATGACATCACCTTCCTGTTTCTGCAGCTCGTGGTTGTTGTTTTTTTGCACGAGTGAGCTTTACCTCACAGATGCTAGCTTAGCATGGTGGACTGCTGACTGGACACTTGGACAGACGCGACAACCATGATGTCATGGGCATGTCACCGAGCCAAGATGGAGGAAAACACATGCATGCATACACATAAATCAAAACATACAGATCTGAACACACACCAGATCAGTGTGTGTGCAGATTTAACACACTGGCAGCTGTTGGACAAAAGCACAAAATGCTTTCTATCCTTTCTTTATTTTGTTATATATTTAAGTTTAACAATCAGTGGTGTTTTAGAGCCACTCTGTAGCAAAACCAGTTTGTCTCAGTCAGCGAGTGTCATGAAAAATGCCCTTCAGTCACAGTCCAGCCTGACATTTCAACATGGCGGCTGTGGAGCAGCTGTTTCCTCCCGTTTCTCCTGTCTGTCCTTAACTTCTCTCCTCCAGTTCTCTCTCTTTTCCCCCTCTCTCCCTCTGTGAATGTGTGTGCGCGTGTTCATGCACGTGTCGCCCGCACAAGAGAGCTGAGGTGTGCATTCAGTCACAACGCTGCCATCTGATGGCCAACACGGAGAATTACAAGTCTCACTTTAATATTCTCTTTCCATTTTTCACAGTTAAATCCAACAGTTTGACATCACCTCCGTATTATGGAAGTGACTGATAAAACATGAAATAAAGAGCGTGTTTCAAGTCTTTATGTTTTAAGTCTCTTTCTGCAGCACGCTCTCCGGAGGTTACCTGTCAATCAAACCCAAGTTTAAAGCACAAGTCATTAAAGTCAATGACATTTTAGAGGACAGAAACATATTTTTCAGTGGAGGGGGACTGTAAACACAACTTGTGGTTTCACACAGGACACAGACTGATCTCTTGGGTCAAAACCATGTGTTTGTTTTACCCTTACCCTTGAATACGCCTTAAACTGAGCCTGGTGCGTCTCATACGGACACCAAAGGGTGCCTTGTGCGTCTCCACATCGCTGACACAGCCTGATAGCAGAGATAGCAGTGGGGGAGGAGAGCGCCTGATGTGTTGTGAGGCAGAGTAGTCGTTATCAGACGCTGAGGGCCACCGACCAAACTGCTGTATTTGACAAGTTGGGATTGAGAACGGGTTGCAAATATAGTTGACATTGACGCAGCTGCACTGGTTGTTAGAAGTCAGACAGTGCTTCTAGTAACTGCTAACACCACCTCTGTTACATTAAACCGTTTCAAGGTAGAAGGGAGGAGGAGTTAGCACTAGAAATGGCTTCGCTAGATCACTATATATAAGTCATAGATATACTGTAAGTGCAGACCACAAGCAGCACGGGCTGTCTGACCGATCAGAATCAGAAAACCTTTAATGTCCCACAGACAGGGAAATTCTTTTGTCACAGCAGCAACAGAATATGACAAAATAAGGTAAAAAATAGCAAAAATAAACAATAAAGTTAAATTTAAAAGGGAAGAAATAGAAATAGACATATGTACATATACACATGATATAGTGCAGTTGTTCTTGTTTTGTTTATTTGTAAAAAATGAATAAATATGATTAAATAAGTCCAAATAGTGCAAAAAGCAGAAGTGCCCATAGTACAGACATATTGCACAGTGCAGGGTACAGGATGAGGTCAGTAGTCTATTGGGAGCAGTGCTGATTGTAAAGTCTGACAGCAGCAGGAAGGAAGGACCTGTGATACCTCTCCGATCACGTCGCATCCTCTGCACGTGTAGTAACATATTTTAGGAGGAGCACGTCCGCTCCACGGAGCCACAGAGCCTCTGCGACACCCCTAAACTCTAAAGCCTAAATCCAGCTTAACGTGTTTTGTAATGAAAGTCCACGCTGACTAGTTTTTATGTGTTTCATTACTGATAAAGTTGCGTTGTACTGTACGTTAACAAATCACGTATGTGTGTTTTTGAGAGAAAAAGAGCTGTGAGGTGATTTTTTCAAAGCATCTTTTCTGCGTGTCAGACTTTCGCTGCTGGAGGATTTTGGAGGTCAGCTGCAGTGGTTTAGTCTCTCGACAGGGGTGGAGGAACTCACACTCCTAATGAGGGTTCACTGTGTCCGTGTGTGTGTGTGTGTGTGTGTGTGTGTGTGTGTGTGTGTGTGTGTGTGTGTGTGTGTGTGTGTGTGTGTGTGTGTGTGTGTGTGTGTGTGTGTGTGTGTGTGTGTGTGTGTGTGTGTGTGTGTGTGTGTGTGTGTGTGTGTGTGTGTGTGTGATTGTCCTTGTTTATCTCTGTAATACAGCACAGCCTGCTGTTGGGGTTTCTCAGCCTATTTACAGTACAAGGAGGACATGTTATCATTAGCTCCACCAGCTACAGAGCACGCACAACACAAAGAGAATAAAAACCTATTCAAATGGGATTATTATTGCAGGGTAACACGGGCAACGCAGCATTAGCCTCCTGGGTTTTCTAGTTTTCCATCGTTTGTAGGAATTTTGTGAGGGATGGAAGAAACAAAAATAACTAAATGTCATAATGTCTCAGTGAGTTTATCTGGCCCGGCTGCTCCACTCAGAACAACCTCTCCGCCCCCGAACACTTGGTGCTTTAAAGTGTACCTACAGTGATTTTTCATTAAAAGTTTCCGCATGAGTTTCTCTTTGACCTCCAGGAGGTTTGACGAGACGAGATATCTGGCTGTCAGCTAACATCCACACGGCTGGAAGAGCAGTGAGGATGTCAGTAAGGTCAGCACCATGGACAGAGTGTGTGTTCACTTTAAAGATGCAGGAGGTGAAGGTTTGACGCTCAAACAGGACAAATGAGCCTCTGAGGGTGCAGTGCACTACCATGAAACCTTCTGTATCTGTAGTAATCAGTGTGTGTGTGTGTGTGCGTGTGTGTGTGTGTGCAGGTCTCAGTCTGGTGGTAGGTCTGGTCCTGTACATCTCCAGTATTAATGACGAGGTGATGAATCGACCCAGAGAGCCAGAGCAGTTCTTCCACTACCGCTACGGCTGGTCCTTCGCCTTCGCCGCCTCCTCCTTCCTGCTCAAAGAGGTAATGGAAGCACAATACACACACACACACACACACACACAAACACACACAGATTTTGTCATGCATAAACATTTGCGTGTGTAGTGCATGTACACTAGTGATGGACAGATACGTCGGCGTGCCGTTGTTATCGGCCAACTTTCGTGCTGCTGCGTTCGCCGATTTCTTTATTTCCAATCAGGCGTCCGAAGGCAGGTGTGTGTTGCTGGAGACGCCTTTTTGAAGTTCACTCATCACTAATCTCACTCATCTCACTCATCGTCGTGGGCTAAAGCTGATCGGCCCTAAAAAACCCACATTGGTCGATCTCTAATGTACACAAATGCAGACACACACTGCAGATGTGTTAAAGTAAACACACACTCGCGGTTCACTGTGACACCAATGTGCACTGATGCTTAACATTTACTGACACTGTGTAACTGACAAAGGAGATAATACGCACACACACACACACAGACACACAGACACACAGACACACACACACACACACACACACACACACACACACACACACACACACACACACACACACACACACACACACACACACACACACACACACACACACACACATTGTTTGGTTCCTGACTTGGATGCTGACCAACCACCGTTTAGCTAAACACACTCGAGCATGTGCACAAACGCAGACACACAGATTGCTTGTAGCTCGCTTCTCAAATGCAGACTTTATTCAGCTAAACACACACACTCTCACACACACACACACACACACACATACACACACACACACACACACACACACACACACACACACACACACACACACACAGATTGTTTGGATCCTGACTTGGATGCGGACCAACCACCGTTTTGCTAAACACACTCGAGCATGTGCACAAACGCAGACACACAGATTGCTTGTAGCTCACTACTAAAATGGCTTTATCCAGCTAAACACACACACTCTCTCACACACACACACACACACACACACATTGAAAAGTGCCTGCGTAGGAGCCCGTCATCCTGCCTGCATCAATATTCATAAATGTTAATAGCTTGAATACTTGAGGGCAGCAGCTCGGTCGCAGCCCCGCTTCAAATGCATCCGAATGTTCCTTCTCTCTCTCTCTTCGTCCTCTACTTTTATCTTGTCTCTTCCTTCTTCCTTTTATCTTCCGTTCTTTAATCCTCTGTTGTCCCTTCCTCTCTCTCTTTTCTTCTTCTCTTATCTCGTTCCCTGTCCTCTTGCCTTCCTGTCTTATCTCCTCTCTGTCTCTTTTTTCCCCATCTCCTCCGAGTGCTTTCTAGTTTTTAGTCCTGATGACTCGTCCCTGTTTCCCCTCCTTTTTCCCTTCATCCCTCCTCCTCTCCTCTTGTCTCCTCCCATTTTACTCTCCTCTTCTTTCACATCTGTTTCCCTTCCTCCGTTCTTTATTTCCCAACTTGACTTTATCTTTTTGTCCTCATCATCTGTTCTCACTCCTCCTCTCTTCATCTTTACCTTCTCGTATCGCTCTTCCCTCCTCGTCTTCCTCATCTATTTCTTCTTTTCTGCCTTTCCTCCATTTCCTTATCGTCTTCCCTTATCCACCGTTCCCTCTCTTCTCTTCTTTTTATTTATCCTCTACATTTATCTTTTCTCTTCCTCTTCTTCATCTCCTGCTTTTTTACATCTTCTATCTCTCTATCCTTGCTTCTTCCATCATTCTGTCTTTATCGTTTTCCCTTCATCCATCCTTCCTCCCCTTCCCTCGTTTCCTCTTCCCTCTTTTCCTCCCTTCTCTCCCCTTTGTTACCTTTCCTCTCACCATCTACCGTCTCCTCCTCTCCTCTTGTCTCCTCCCATTTTACTCCCCTCTTCTTTCACATCTGCTTCCCTTCCTCCGTTCTTTATCTCCCAACTTGACTTTATCTTTTTCTCCTCATCATCTGTTCGCACTTTACCTTCTCGTATCGCTCATCCCTCCTCGTCTTCCTCATCTATCTATTCTTTTCTGCCTTTCCTCCATTTCCTTATCCTCTTCTCTTATCCACCGTTCCCTCTCTTCTCTTCCTTAAAGTTGCCTCTCTTATCTATCGTCTACATTTATCTTTTCTCTTCCTCTTATCATCTCCTGCTTTTTTACATCTTCTATCTCTCTATCTTTGCTTCTTCCATCATTCTATCTGTATCGTTTTCCCTTCATCCATCCTTTCTCCCCTTCCCTCTTTTCCTCTTCCCTCTTTTCCTCCCTTCTCTCCCCTTTGTTACCTTTCCTCTCACCATCTACCGTCTCCTCCTCTCCTCTTGCCTCCTCCCATTTTACTCTCCTCTTCTTTCACATGTGCTTCCCTTCCTCCGTTCTTTATTTCCAACTTGACTTTATCTTTTTGTCCTCATCATCTGTTCGCACTTCTCCTCTCTTTATCTTTACCTTCTCGTATCGCTCTTCCTCATCTATTTCTTCTTTTCTGCCTTTCCTCCATTTCCTTATCCTCTTCATTCTTTCTTCTCCTCTTCCCTTATCCACCGTTCCCTCTCTTCTCTTCTCCTCTTCTTCATCTCCTGTTTTTGTATCTTCTATCTCTCTATCCTTGCTTCTTCCATCATTCTATCCCTATCGTTTTCCCTTCATCCATCCTTTCTCCCCTTCCCTCTTTTCCTCCCTTCTCTCCCCTTTGTTACCTTCCCTCTCACCATCTACCGTCTCCTCCTCTCCTCTTGCCTTCTCCCATTTTACTCTCCTCTTCTTTCACATGTGCTTCCCTTCCTCCGTTCGTTATTTCCCAACTTGACTTTATCTTTTTGTCCTCATCATCTGTTCTCTCTTCTCCTCTCTTTATCTTTACCTTCTCGTATCGCTCTTCCTCATCTATTTCTTCTTTTCTGCCTTTCCTCCATTTCCTTATCCTCTTCATTCTTTCTTCTCCTCTTCCCTTATCCACCGTTCCCTCTCTTCTCTTCTTTTATCATCTACATTTATCTTTTCTCTTCCTCTTCTTCATCTCCTGCTTTTTTATCTTCTATCTCTCTATCCTTGCTTCTTCCATCACTCTATCTTTATCGTTCTCCCTTCATCCATCCTTCCTCCCCTCCCCTCTTTTCCTCCCTTCTCTCCCCGTTGTTACCTTTCCTCTCACCATCTACCGTCTCCTCCTCCCTCATGCTCCTCGTTTTCCTGTTTTTCTCCGCTCCTCCTCTTCTAATCTCTGCTGGAGCTGCGTAACACGGGCTGTTTCACGCGCGCGTACACTTCCAGGGCGGTTGTAACGATGATGTTGTGGATGAATAGTGAATGAGCTGTGAATGCTCAGCAGATGCCCCGCTTAAAAAACATGAATACATTTTGAGCGGCGAGCCCTTTCTGTCAGCTCTCTCAGCAAAAATGACTAGGGATTATTTAATTTCCTCCCCTCCTGGTGGCAGTGTGTCGCAGTTTAAGGGAGGCTGTTCCTGTTGGTGTTTCAGAAACGCCTTTGTGAGTCAGGGGATGTGCGGAGACGTCTGCAGCTCATTTGGATTCATTCATGTTGAGCTTTCATTGATAGAAATAGACTTAAAAATAGACTTTCAGCGCTGTTTGATGTGTATATTTATCAGATACACATTATTAGCATGACATCTCATCTCATCTTCAGCCTCTTATCCGGGGTCAGGTCGCGGGGGCAGCAGCTTTAGCAGGGGACCCCAAACTTCCCTTTCCCGGGCCACATTAACCAGCTCTAACTGGGGGATCCTGAGGCGTTCCCAGGCCAGTGTGGAGATCTAATCTCTCCACCTGGTCCTGGGTCTTCCCCGAGGCCTCCTCCCAGCTGGACGTGCCTGGAACACCTCCCTAGGGAGGCGCCCAGGGTTCATCCTTACCAGATGATCCTGAACCACCTCAACTGGCTCCTTTCAACGCAAGACGACAGTCAGTCAATAATAAATACAATACAATGTCCAATTACTGCAGCCAGTAGGTAATAGGGGGTGAACTATTTATTTGTTTAGTTAGGTTTAGTTTAGTTCATTTCGAATATGTGGAAAAACAAAATGATCATACATTAATGGGCAGTCATAAAGAAAAGGGGGGAAAAAACACATAGAGAAAAATAAATGTACAATAACAAAGTTTAACAAAGTAAACTGAAAAAATATAAATTCTGTTCACTAAAAGGAGTAGGAAGAAGTATAAACGTATTAAATTCCACCCCTTTTATTAAATATGACTGAAATAACACGTACTGAAATATTTTGCCTTCTATCTAATTTGAATTTAAAAATAAAATGTTTTAATTTTAACGCATTTGAAAAGATCCCCAGCGCTGCCTCTCAATATACTACTACTACTACTACTACTACTACGAAGAAGAAGAAGAAGAAGAATTCCTTTATTAGTCCCACAACGGGGAAATTCAAATTTTTCACGTTACACACACACAGGCCCGAAATACACACACGTGCACAAACAGGACCTATATACATGCAATTAATGGAGAGATGTCAGAGCGAGTGGGCGGCCAGTGACCGGCGCCCCGAGCAGTTGGGGGTTCGGTGCCTTGCTCAACAGCACCTCGGCAGTGCCCAGGAGATGAACTGGCACCTCTCCAGCCACCAGTCCACGCTCCATTCATGGATCTGAGCTACTGCCGCCCCACTACTGTCAATATACTGATCTACATAATAACAAAACAATAAAAACAAGAGCATAACACAACAATTTGTGTTTTGTGAGATATAACGTGCCGACAGGAGTGAGTAATAAAAGTATCGGTGCATATGAATATAATCGGTATTGCACTTCCACAGAGTTGGTGGATTTGAGAAAGAGTGAGGGCTCTGGATCCTTAATGGAGATCATAAAAAAGGAAAGGCTGAGACATTCAGCGCTCCAATTGGATTTTTTAGTGCCACACAAGTGTTTGAGGGAAGAGGCGCTTCTTCAGTGTGTACTCTGGCAACGTCACAGTTATAATAAAAGGTTGTGGCTCCCCCTGACCCCACTCGTGTGTATCGATTGGGAAATTGCCAGAATACACACTGAAGAACGACCTCCTGCCCAGAACTTCCGTGTGTTGACAAAAACTCAAATTGGAGTGCTGTCTTTCTTGGGAAGATCTTACGTTTCACATCCTACCCACACCAAACAGGCACGATTCAGGCTTTCTGTTATAAACGTCAAGTCACTAAGCCCAGGAATAACCCTGATGGAATGAGTCAACTTCTCACCTCGCTGCAGTGAAGTAGAAGTGAACCGCTGGTGTTTCAGTGCACCTTTAGGGAGGCGGAGCCAAAGATTATTTCTATACCAAAGATTGAAATGGTTCAGATGTCCGCGCTCCTAAATGGACGCAGTAAATGTTATTTTTCAGCCATATTTTGCATTACATAAATCAGTAATCTGAGGCGAAGTTGATCCATCAATGTCATTACTGACTTCACTGACTATGGTGCGAAGTCATAATCTGTTCACGTTCACTTCTCCCGTTGGACTCAAAACCCTCAGGACCTGCAGCTGGTCTCCTAAAGAGGCGGAGCCGTGAAACATGTGACAAAGATAAAGCAGGTTACTATGAGTTTCACCGCCCCTGGCTGGGCGTGGTCTGGTGCAACAGACTTCAACCCTAGAGGGCAGTAAAACACTTTACGCTTTCATTGAAGAGTAAATCCACTTACAGAGCTTATAGACGAATCAGGCGAGCCGTCGTTACTGCAGTGGCGTCTCCCTCCAGTGTGCGCAGGCTTGAATGGGAGCTGTCTTTATAAGTGAACCTTTTCTACTTTTACCTGTACTTTTAATGCAGCTTTACTTTTGACAACGATCCAGGGAAGTCGTGAAGAACCCGTGCAACTCTCTGCTGCTCCAACAGCATTGGGAAAGTTGAACTTTGGAAAAAAACTGAATGCGAACGACACAAACCTTTACCTCATGAAGAGCACCCCTGTATGAGGCCGTACGGTCTACATTGATTCCCTGGGCGTGCAGATGTTCTCTGGAAGTGGATCAAGTATATTAACAGAGGGGACTTTGTTCCCAACAGAAACAGCACGCTCAGTTTTGGTTCACACTCGTCAGTCTTACAGTGAACAGCATGCGGCTGCCTCGCTTAAATCAGTGACAAAGTAATGTCAGCTAAGCTAAGTATGCTTAGCTAGCTAACGTTAGACGCCTCTATCAAGGCTGCCGTGGTCGCACATACTAAATTCACTCAGTGTGGTTTGATTGTGAAATATAACGTAAGTTCTAATAGGACAACCTAATGAGCACAACGTTAACGTCAAGTAGCTGAGGTAAATAATCACAAGCACTCTTCATGAGGTCAAGGTTTGAGAAGGTTGTAGAAAAGGTACATCTATAATGACAGCTCCCATTCATCACGCACATACTGGAGGGAGACGCCACCGCAGCATTGGCGTCCTGTTCACTTCGAGTACTTTGTCGGACTCGTCTATACTTAAGAGATACAGTATGTATGTTGTATATGATGTAGCAGTAACCACTGTATCGTTGTGCGTGTCCATGTGTCCCAGGGTGCAGGAGTGATGTCCGTCTACCTCTTCATGAAGCGTTATGCGGAGGAGGAGCTGTACAGGCCTCACCCCGCCCTCTACCGCCCCCGCATGTCTGAATGCAGCGACTACAGCGGCCAGTTTCTCCATCCAGACTCCTGGCCTCCGCCGCAGCGGGGCCGCAGCGCCTCCGACGTCTCCTCTGACATCTCCATCCAGCTCAACCAGACGCCACCTTCGAAGGCGCAACCCAAGGGTGGCAGCAGCTCCCAGCCCACACCCTCTTCCTCCGGGCCTTCATCAGCAGCCAGCTACCAGCTGCAGCCGGCCTCCTCCTCCTCCACCTCCTCCTCTTACCCACACCCCCTCCACCTGGGTGCCACCTCCACCCTATCCAGAGCATCGCATGGCCACGGCCACCCTCACTCCCACCCTCACCCAAGCGGGCCCCCGCCCCAGTCCCTGCCCATGGGGATGCCACCCTCAGCCGTGCCTCCTCCACGCTATCACACGCACATGCGAATGAACGCCTCGCCATGCTAGGCTATGTTCGCAGAGAAGGGGGGGAGGGGAATCACAACCAGGGGGATTAGATTGGATCCATTACAGCTCTTACACACACACATACACACACACATACACACACACACACACGCACACACACGAATCCTGTATCCTCAAAGTGTGTGGGAGGAGGGATGCAGCAGAAGGAGGGATGTTTAAGGAGATCAAAAAGAGGAGAGAGGAGGAAAGAAAAGAGGAGGGGAGGAGAAGCAAGTGGGCGGAGGGATGACTCACTGCTGATGCCGAGCCCGAAGATGAAGACACTTAACAAAACTTTTAACACGCCGGGAGGGAACACAGGAGGGGAGGAGAGCGGGATACGATGATTAGTAGCAACAAGACGGGTACATTCATCATCGGGGCCGTGATACACAGGTGACAGGGTGAAGCAGCACAGGAAACAGGAAGCTGAATCATTTCCAAAACTCTGTCCATTCACAAAGAGAACAACAAAGTGAAACAGTATATCTAGCTATATTATCCTTTCATCAAACAAGGACTAAGGATACCTTCTGAGATTTAACATCTTTTTGTAATTCCATGGACACGGTTGGGAAGGTCACCTCATTACGTCACTCACTTTCTAAATACACGGTGAAACCATGAAAGCAGCGCTCATAAAAGGCTGAATTAGAAATTAAAAGTAGACTCCTGTTACTTTGACTTATGAGAAACAGGTGGTAGATTCATCATCTTCAAACGCTTGTCCCTGTCAGGGTCGCGGGGGGGGGGGCTTGAGCCTATCCCAGCTGGCATGGGGCGTGAGGCGGGGTACACCTTGGACAGGACGCCAGTCTATCGCAGACAGGTGGTAGATAAAAAACAACAAAACCGTCTTACTATGCCCCTACTTCCCACGCTCTTGCTCGCACCGCGGCCATCTTTGAGCTTGGCCTTCAATTTGGTCTCAACTACACACCTGTAAAGTTCCCTGCATCTTGCGCGGTCGCGACGCTATCCAGAGACAGAATCTGTCCACAGACAGACAGACAGACAGGCAGACACCTGGCAAAATACTCCAAACCTCCTGGCGTTTGTCACTACAGTAGGTGCGTAGGTTTCAAGGACCACATGTTGCCGTGATGACACACACGGACCCACAAACTGAAGCCAATACCAGTGTCGCTTGCATTGACACTGGTATTGTTATTGTCATTGCAACATTAGACGCTTGGATGTTAGGTTACGTCGTAAAAAGAGCAACAAAGTCCATGCAGGGAGGAAGTCCGGGTTGATGAATGGGTCAGACAAACCCACGACTTTCACCACATCAAGTTACATAACATAAGCGCACTTATTTTGACCCAAACCTCGATCTCTTCTTAAACCTAACCAAGTAGTTTTGTTTGAATATATAATGTTTGCCACGTGTTTAAAACTGCAGGAAGTGAAGCATCACCGGGCTACGCAGTTACAAGGTGATGCCAGTGGGTCTTAGCCACGTTTCCGTATGTATTTAGTTTGTGTACAGGAAACAGTTTTCACGTTTTACCTTTAAACTGCAAACAATATTTAAGTTGTAGACCATGGGTGTCAAACTGATCCAGTAAAGAGTCGCTGTGGCTGCAGGTTTTCAATCCAACCAATCAGAAACACACCTGGTCCAACAAATCAACTGTGTGAAGACAGTTCAGGTGATTGAGTAAGTCGAGTCAGGTGTGTTCTTGCTTGGTTGGAATGAAAACCTGCAGCCACACGGCCCTTTACTGGATCAGTTTGACACCCATGTTGTAGACCAGCGGTGTCAAACTCAAATTCACAGTGGGACAAATTTAAAAACTGGGACAACGTTGCGGGCCAAACTCAATATCTCTCCAGATGTGTAATGTTGAACCTTTTCAGTGCAGGTCCTTGTACTTGTCGTGGTGTTTCTTAAGTTTTCTCTGCAGACAAGACAAGACTTTCTTTGGGTCGTTTTTGGGGAGGGGTGGGTTGAGTTTGTCTGCAGAGACTGGTAGCATGGATGCTCATGTTTGTCAACAGAAAGTAACGTAGTATGCGCTTTATACTCGCGGGCCAGCTCTCATAGGACCTTGATATGATCTTGCGGGCCAAATATAATTACACCGCGGGGCCAGATTTGGCCCACGGGCCTGAGTTTGACACCCCTGTTGTAGACCATGTTCCCAATCCCTACTCAACTGTAGTGTAACATCAGTAACTATGATTTTGCTGTATATTTGCCATTTATCTGTAAATTGAAAACCACCAACACCATCCATTACTTCCCAACCCTGTTCATGGAAAAACTGTATTAAAAAAGAAACAGGATGATGCCGAGATGATAAAGAATGTCCATATTATTACATACCGTGACCTACAAACACAACTATTACACACACAATCAGCCGTAAACTGTATATGCATCGAGGTTTTTACTTCAGCTGTAGAGAAACGACTCTTCCCCCTCACGCTGAAACCAGTGTTACAGAAACGTATCGATCACGGGGTGTAAATATCACAGTATGTTGTAGATGTTTTAGCTATTGGATTTTCTAAGCTGTTTGTATTTGAGAGGGAAGCTTCGGGGATGAATGTTCAACATGTCGCGGGATGAAACTGAGAGAATTTTTAAAGTGACTGAACAGGGACTGTCTGTTTCCACGGGGGTCACCCCTGGTGCAATCAAAATGGCTGCCTTGGAGATGCCGTTGCCATGGTGGTGAGGATTTAATTTCTTAGGTTTGTATATATTGATATAAGAAACCGGGGCTTCCGTACAGAAAATGATCCTAACTGCTTGTCCGATCTTAACCTCAGTTTTCAAAGATTACATGTTACAGAAGCACTTCCTGAACTCATGGCTGTCTGCAGCTCTGATTGGACTGTACCAACTCGTGTCTACTCGAGATGGACAAACCATAATATCAACGACTTTGACTTGTCACTGGCTGGCCTGGGGTCACAGACAAAAAAAGACAGGCGTTCAGTTTACGCTACGAGGAATCGGAGGCACTAGCTTGATTGTGTCGGTGGAGTGGGAGACAAAATATCGGCAGTGTCTTTGAATAAGATTCTGCAGGAATGAGTCCTTAAACCCCGAAATTACTAAGAATGCTGAATACGTTTTTTTTGGATGGATTTTTTGGTTACATGCCATTGAAAGGGTCTGTGGTAAACACACACTCAAAGAGATTTTATTGTTTTGTTCCACAAGATAAAATGCGTCAGTAAATCCCCACTTGTGAATTTTGAGGCTTGTACACACTGTTCGTCCGTCCCGTGCCCCGTGCTTTAGGGTCCTTGTCCCCCCCTCCAGGCCCGTTTGTACTCACACTACCTGGGCCTCGGAGAATGCTTCTTGCTGCCTATACGTCATCACGCCGTAACACGTCACACGCATTGATGACGTCATGGCGATGCGTGGCTTTGTTTCCAAATCTTTCCGTAGACCTCGGAGTTTTTGTGCGTCTTGTCGACTGTTTTTGAATCTTTTCATCGACCAAATCTGCAGTAAACACTCCACCGCCGCATCACACCAACGTGAACCTTTCACCGCCATTGTTTTAAATGTCCGCGCATGGTCCCTCCTTCTTTTTTCTACGTCCCAACAGGCGCACAGGAAATGACGTGAGAGCCGCTGTAGGCATCGTGATCGTGCTCGTACATGTGAGCACGCTCGTGCTCGTACATGTGCAAACGCGCTCTACAAAAGCCCACCTCTCTCAGACGGGTCGTGGACGGCCAGCTGGCCGCAGCTAGGCGCGGAGCGGTTGCACTCACTCTGGTCAAACGCACTAGGCTCTACCCGAAAAACCTGTTTTGGCCCGGTGCGGAAGGACAGTGTGAATGCACCCTAAGTCCAACGAACTGGCAGCCATGCAGCCATCCTAACCCACCTGGGAAATCCCCACTGTAAATCGGGACGCTTCTGTTTGACTACATTCCTGTCCTAAAATGAGATTTTCCTAAATGAGCTGCAAGAAACATGCTTCTATGAAACCAAAAATACTAAATGCCGTCCTAAACTGAGACAAGACGGAGTTTCAGACATGGAAAGGTTCTGTACGGAGGCCCCAGACCTCTTAAAGCCAGGTTCAGGTTGCACTCCATTTGAATCCATTTAGTTCAGAAAACCTAAAGTTACCTGGTTCACCTGTTTACGACACTGCTCTGCACAGCCACATTACAAAATACAGGTATGTCACAACAATAATGGGACAGTCAGAGACACGTTTCCATGCATCCACCATGGTAACGTTACTCCTGACAGTTGAGAAACCGTTTGTTTACTTGAATGTTGACGTGCTTCCTGGATTGACAGATTTGAAATGGGATCCAACTCTTCCTGGTTTTACGCAAAATGAAATATAAATGTTTATGTAGGGAATAGATGTAAGTACGGACTCGGCACTTTGACGAACACAAGCTTACGTGACGGGAGGCAAACTGAAAACCCGAGGGCACTGAGACAGATGGCTTTGCATCCCAATGTACCTGCTGGTTTAATCTATTATTAATGGAGGAGCTCAGCTGCCGTTAATTGGAGTACGATCCTACATCTTTGCACACATTTCGTTTGTGTTCGCTTCATTGAGGTTAAAAAATGGTAACACACCGGCAAGAGGTGTCCACAGACAGTTTGCATGTATTGTTTTTTATCATGTGCTCACAGAAGAAGAATTACTTTATTCATCCCGCAACTGGGAAATTTAATTTTTTTACTCTTCTCATTAAGACACACACACACACACACACACACACACACACACACACACACACACACACACACACACACACACACACACACACACACACACACACACACACCTTATACATGCAATTAATGGAGAGATGTCAGAGAGAGGGGGCTGCCAGTGACCAGCGCCCCGAGCAGTTGGGGGTTCAGTGCCTTGCCCAACAACAGCACTTCGGCAGTGCCCAGGAGATGAACTGGCATCTCTCTAGCCACCAGTCCACGCTCCATACATGGTCCACACAGGGACTTGAACCAGCGACCCTACGGTTCCCAGCCAAGTCACCTATGGACTGAGCTACCGCCGCACCAAGAAGTGATATTGTAGCAGAAGGTTTCAGTTTACCTCCCGTTAGAGTTCTCGTGTTGCAGCGTGTCTTAAAGGGACAGTTAAAGCTTGTTTTTGTAGCGTAGTCATTAACAATCGTGTCCAGCAGAGGGCACTGTCTGTAGCCATTTTTAGACCTGCGGGGGGGGGGGGGGGGGGGGGGTGTTATAGGCTCACGAGCTGCGGTACTGTTGAGAGACAAAACAGTGTAGCAAGTTTACCGCGGTGTTAGCGTCTTTTATGAATATTTGCTGTGTGGAAATTAAATAGGAAATCATTTAAGCAGCTGAGTATGGGAGCTTTTTGCTGATGTGTTGAGATGTTTGTTTTAATTGCCAAAGCTGAGCATTCATGCCGTGTAGTGAGCACACACACGCACACACACACGCATAGATAGATATGTTTATGTAGCTGACTTCTGAGGAGTTGTTTTCCGTTTTCTGGTACAAATAAATCAGAAGCGTCCGTGTGTCTGAGGACTTCTCAGCAGAGACGTGGAGCTCTGCTGCAGCGAGACGCTACTTTCAAACGTTTACTTCCTTTGTTCCACGCAGACGTTTCTTCAAACTGTGATAAAAAGGTGTAAATATTCATACTGAACACTGTACACAGTCTACCCAAGACCTGTTTACATTATCAAGGCGGAGACATCTCAAACGTTTACGTATGTTTTGGGTCTCGTGACATTGGACCGACTCGATATCTGACCATTTAATTCATGTGACTAATTGTTTTCATGATTCCTGCAGATGTGCTATATCCAGGACTGTGGTTTTTATCTGCCAGCAGTGTTTTGTTAAGTTTGAAACCAATAAAGCTTGCCTGGTTACAGCCTCCTGTTTGTTAACGTATCATGTTTGTATTTGTATTTGTATTTATTTGTTCCTTTCATGAAAACGCCTCTTCATTACATTGTACACACACTGATAAATTACAATACATTTAAACATTTACATGAATGGAAAGGAGCAGATAAGAAGACGACAATTCTTATATTTGTCACACAACACAAACACGTGATGAGCTCCCCTGATTTCCCCGACCCTCGCACAGTTCTCACCAAATGTAATACCTATAGAACCGTTTATACAAGACGTGCATCAAGCTAGTTGTCAAGTTTATAGGATTCAATATTCATTCATCTTCAGCCTCTTGTCCCTGTCGGGGTCGTGGGGGGGCTGGAGCCGATCCCAGCTGGCATTGGGCGTGAGGCGGGGTCCACCCTGGACAGGACGCCAGTCTATCACAGGACACATAGAGACGAACAGAGACAGACAACCATTCACACCTACGGGTGATTTAGAGTCATCAATGAACCGAACACCTGCACGTCTTTGGACTGTGGGAGGAAACCGGAGAACCCGGAGAAAACCCACGCAGACACGGGGACAACATGTTTAGTTAAAGGATCTTTTAAATTTAAAAATATTCAGAGAACTTTTTCATTCATCCTCCGCAGTTTTACCCCTTTAACAGATGAGCACATTTGTGTTAATGTTGCTCGTGCATGCTGATGTTTAAAGTCAAACTTCCTCCTATGATTTATAATCTATGATGTAAAAAAACAAAATAACTTTTGTTCGTCCTCTGATAGAATTCTGAATTTTCTCATTTTACACACTTATGGGACTCAAACTTCTGTTCTTTAAGAAAAAAGGGGGTAAATTGATTAAAGAGTTGATTAAAAAGCACGATATGCCGTCTCGTACTCAAATACCTCAGGTGATGTCAATTAAGTCTGTTAAGGTGTGTGTGTGTGTGCGTGTGCGTGCGTGCATGCGTGTGTGTGTGTGTGTTTCTGTGTGTGTGTGTTGCTGGTCCCTGATTGGTTGGAGCTGAAGCTCATTATAGTATTGGTGGCAGCTGGTCACTGTCCCCAGGCTGCTTAAAGCCCGTCCCTTCCTGGTCATCTGTTGGACTCCTATTCCTCTTGAATAGTGTCACGTTACATCGACGGGCCTTTCGGGGCCTATACAGATTATTTCTGAAGTCATTATTATTATTTCTAATGTCAGGGAAAGTTTACCCGACAACGTTTTTTTTTAGCGTCAACATCTTTGCTGCATTTGTTGAAATGAACCTTATTTGTCATGACCTCAGAGACTGGACTAAATACAGTTCCAGGTTATTTTTTTTAACCAATAATGACTCAAACTGCTCCTTTAGTACAGAAACTGAGAACTTAATAGTTATGAATAAAGAATGTGTCCCTCCGAGGACATGGATGTGTTTCAAATGAAGGGACAAAACAAAGACGAAGTTACAAAATGAGTCAGCCTCATTAGTTGGAAAAACATATTTGCATGTGCTGATACCAGCACTTATGTAACAATCACAGGCCTGAAATTGAAATGCATTATGGTGCATTACTAAAGCATGAGTCAGCCTTTGCATAACACATTTGCCTACTAAATGACCATTGAAGTTGCATGTTTGTGGAATAATAAGCGATATTGAATTGAAACGTACAGCACTGTTGTTTGTGCATCTGGGTACAGTGCACATGTTGCAGACATGTTATACATTCTTTGGAGGAAGAGGGCTGAAAGAAAGCTGCAGTTTTCATTTGTTTGCTGTTTTTATTCAGTTTGATTTAGTTTTTGGTTTGGGCATTGTAAACATTTAGTTAATAAATGCCACAGTGTTTGTGAGGAAATGTGAATTAAACATGTTAAAATGAAAGCTAACCGTGCATTATGATGTTGCACTGAAGCTAATCAGGGCTCCTCTCAGTCTGAACTTGGCTGCAGATAAGCTGAGGTCAGAGGAATCATTAGTCCTGCCCGATATAAGAGGCATCCAATCATACCGAGTGTTTAGTGAAGTGTTTTTTTTCACACCTATGGAGAAAAAGTCTAATCAGCCCAAATAACAGAGCACACCTTTTGTTGGAGCACCAATTTGATTCTGGACGACCTTATTGCTCCTGTGTGATTTCAGATAAAGTGGCCTGACGCTAATTATAAAGTTTGTAAGTTCCTCTCAAACTTGGTGTTACATGGGAGTGAGAGTGATGTAATGCTGTCTGCACTGCTGAGCTCACAGCTGCACTTCAGACTCCTCTGACCAGAGGACGCAGATCCAAGCTACACTTATTTACAGTGGCTTGAACACCAAGGCAACTCAGCCCTAACATAAAGCTATTTTTTAACATTTGAGGCACCCTGACGAGTCAATTAGAGTCAGCAGGCAGAGAGCAGGGCACAGGTGTGATTAGTTGATAGGAATCAGGTGTGCAGGGGCGCCAAACACACCAAAAGAAACACCAAATAAACTCATGGAGAGTGTTCAAATAATATGTTGACAGGGAGACAAGGGGCTACTACTTGTTCGTCAAAAGGTCAAAATAAGTAACCAGACCCCTCTTCTTCAACACCTCCCCTTCTAAATGGAAGTGAGATAGATGAGTAATGGTGCTCTGGTTTGGGTAAAGAACTTACCCAGGGTTTCCTTGGATAACTCGCAATCAGAGTTAAACAGTACCGTAAAGCTCACTTTCGGGTTTATTTGTCAGGCCAGGGCTTCTGCTTTAGTTTCAATGCATGTTCTCATAAAAAGGGGTTTGTATCGCGTCATTTGACTCAGCTTTCGGATAGATCAAGGGCTGCATATTCCACTCAAGAGCAGCAGATCATTCAAATCATTATAAAGGTGTGATGGCAGAAACAAATTTGCATATCGTGTACATCTGTAAGTGAAGAGATTCTGCATATTGTCTCAAAATAACTGGGCCAAATGGAGAATTGGTCACCATTAATCCCAAAAGAGTGACGATGATTTAAAAATGCAAAAAGCAACGTCCAACCTGCTTTATTTTATATTTCAGAGAATGCAAAGGTGCAATACACCACACTGGCCGTAATCCCGTAACCTTTAGTGAATAACTTTTACGTAACATAAGAATTGGATTTTTTAAGCTACATGAAAATGCACATCGCAAAGAAGACAAACCCCACACACAGAATTTCAAGGCTAACGTGCTGCCTCAACTCTCCCGTTGTCTCACGGAGCCAAGAGTTTCATTTCACTTGAAACACTATGAAATACTTCCTTAACAGTTTGAGTGGGTGAAACTTCACCAACATATTGAGCACTGAGTCGAGCACAGCTTCAACCTTGCGCACAGCACAGCTACAACCTTACGGACAGCACAGCTACAACCTTGCGAACAGCACAGCTACAACCTTGCGGATAGCACAGCTACAACCTTGCGAACAGCACAGCTACAACCTTACGGACAGCACAGCTACAACCTTGCGAACAGCACAGCTACAACCTTGCGGATAGCACAGCTACAACCTTGCGGATAGCACAGCAAACCGTATTTCTGCTCAGAGTTTCAGCATCAACAACTGCATTATGATAAAATGTACCAGTGACAAAGAATCACAGTGAAACACTAATTGCACGGCTTCTTTGAGTAACATTGCCAACGAAAGGTCGAACGAGGACGATCCAACAGAGAACACCTTCTGATAAGAACCTGTATCTCTCATAATGGAAGTCTAGTGAGCTGCACTTAGCTTTAAGTAGTCGATCCAACACGAAAGTCTAGGTCTAAGCTTTAAGTCTCAGCTGATAACCTCCTCCCGTCCGGGTTTGTTTGTAAGCATAGGTTACCACGGTGATACAGCGACGCTAAAAGGGAGCGACTCTTGTGTCACAGCTGACCCAGGCTTTGATCGCAACATACCCCGCTAACCCACTAATCGAGCTTCGTAGTACACCCCATAGGAGACCACTTATGTGTCCTGTGTGAAACCAAAAGTCATCGTTGACTTATGTTGAATAACGTAGACAACCTATGTAGTTCTTAAAGACGTCATGAACAGTTGCCCAAACCCAGCCGTGCCCTGCATGTTGAACCATGATGCCAAAGGGGTCCTGACGGAGCGGCCGAATGTGACGAGATGAGAACGTGTTGGTATCAGCAGGGAAAAAGTTGCTGCCCAACAAAACTTTACCCTTCTTTACAAAAGTCATACTCTGACTTTAGGACACTGCGGCACATTTTACTGCTAATATTTGTTCCCATGCACTGAAGTGAGAAGTTTCTCGGCTCTTGCCCTGTTGCGACAGTCTCCGCGGTCTTGTGTAATCTGCTGCTGCTCGCCGTGTGACTGGACTGTGAATGTCACTGGAAGTTCTGGCTGACTGGCTTTAACCGTGGCTACAGTGAGGACTGCACTTCATTTCTAAATGTTTGTCTTGCTGGCCTGGGCATTGATCTCCTATCTGTCTGTCTTTATTACTCTGGCTCCCCTCCTGTGTGTGTGTGTGGTGTACCCCCACCACACACACACACTCACACACTCACACTCACACACATCTTAACTATCCCCTTCCCCTGGCAATCCTCTGATCCATATTGACGATCCGTCTTCGTTTGGCTCCCTCACTGTTGCTTATTAAACCTGTAAAGGCTGTCTTGTTCTCCCTGTCTGTTCTCTTTTCCACTGTCGTTCTTCTCTCCTTCCTTTCTTGTTTCTTCTGTCTTGGACTTCTTTGTTGGACGGCAACAATGAGAGCGAGAGCGAGCACAAAAATATGCATGATGTCATATTGCATCAAATCCTGATGGTACTTGAATGCATCTCCTGAGACGGCTTCTCTAATTGTCTCTAATTTTTATATGAAATGCATCTTTTGGACACATTTGGACTTTTCCACAGCTTTTTGAAATTGAGAAGAAGAATAAAATCAGCCACCATCCAAATCCTGCTGAAATACACCTTTAAAAATACAACCTTACCACTACTACTACTATTGATTTCTTTATTCTGCCACCAGCCGTCGGTGTCAGATGAACATTCAGTTGCTATAGTAACCCCTAATGGCAGAGTTACACTGAATGCTGCAGGAACGAGTCCCGATGCCTGGAAATGAGTCAAGGTACAAGTCCACGGGGGCCGTCATTCCACCGCTTCCCATTCATTATTTATGTAAGCAGCCTGAAAATACACTGTGGTACGGCAGAGGTTGATTTCCAGGCGACTTAATGTAAATCATAGGCAACAGCACATCTGGAAAACGTACAAAAATAATTTAAACTCACCATCGTTGATGTGAAATCAAGACAGCTGCACCGACTGCACGGCTTATTTCTCACATAAAGTGTTTCCAGACACAAATTTTGGTATTTTCATCATATCAGAGAACTTTAACTGGCAGTGACGATCCGATCACACGTGAAATGCTGCGGAGCGGGGCGTGCATAATGCCACTGTGGACACGAACCGTTAGCCTTCTGCACTTCCGGTTCCCTTGTCTCGAAGTCCATGGGTATTTTTTTAATGGGTTACTGGAAATAAAGTCTACGGTTAACACATGTTTAAGAGCGTTCCATGTTTAGATCTTACAACATCGTACATTTTTTAGCTTGTGTCTTTAAAAAGGTGGTTGCTAACAAGCGGCTAAATGAGACGACAGAGGGTTTTGGGGACATTAAACATCAACGTGAAGCTGAAGTTGGCGACTGCATTTACAGCGGCCATTTGTGTAGAACAAAACTATGAGTATCATAAACTTTCTTTTGCTACAGAGTTAATTTTTCTGCGAAAATACAAAATCCAAATGGAAAACTCTGTCGAGGAAGTGCGGGCGTTTTATCAACCCCCCAAATGCCCTTGGTGGGTCATCATGTGAAGGTTTTGCTTTCATATCTTGACAAAGATTTGCATTAAATGTCTATTAAATTTAGTTTGTGACCGGAAACTCAGCACAAATCTCAGCACCTTTCCATCGTAACACAGGGACCATCAAACCCCTGCAGACACACATTATTAGGCACTCAGGTCATTTTGGAGTTCCACACCACTGTGCTTCTTCCATGTCAAGGTCAAAATAAGTAACCAGACCGCTCTTCTTCAACACCTCCCCTTCTTAATGGAAGTGAGATAGATGAGTAATGGCGCTCTGGTTTGGGTAAAGAACAGGTCTTCCTAATGTCCTGCCATGGTCCCGTCTCCCTGGTGTTGCTTGTTGGTCCCCTGTTTGTTGTCTATGTCTGTCTGTGTGTGTGTGTGTGGGCGTGGCACTCTACTTCCACTCCTGCTGCCAATCAACCCACAGACCTGCGACCAATCCACTGAGCCAGGAGAGGATTAGAGCCCTGAAATATACCAGAGGTTACAGCCATTTGTGTAGGACCCAGAATTCTTAGCATCACCTTGCTGTTGTCTTCTGATTCGACCGACTTGTCAGATCTTTTTTTTTCCACACCTCATACTGATGCACCTGCTCCCTCAGTCTGCAGCCCCCACAGCACAGCTTCACAGGTACAGGAGCAGGAAAACGATGTGCTTGGATAACGGTTTACAAAAGCTGATAAATGCATTTAAGAGAGAGCTCCAGTCTGTCCCAAGTTCATCCATCTCTGATTAACGAAAACAACACACACGCACATACATCCGGCCCTGACATCCTCCCTTTCCCACCTCCATCACTTACTGTCAATCCAATTCAAATAAGCTTCATAGGCATGACATCAGAAACCTTTATTATACCAAATCATTTCACTAACAAAGAGCCGACCAACAAAGATATGAGTTAAGAATATAGACTGTAGGTGGAGCCCCGTGATGATCACGAGGGAAGGGTTAAGAGTTTGGAGGGAGGGAATGGATGACGGACCTGTGTCAGGAAGTCTGCATGGACCTGAAGGGGTCGAGACTCAGCAACAGACACACATCTCATCATGCATTTACGTCAAAGCTCCCCCGGTGGTTACTATATTCAAAGAATGGCGTGTGCTTAGGTCCTTTTGTGCAGAAATGGGATATCTTTGTTCCCAGACTTAATTAAAAACTTGATTTATATTGACAGGTACAAACTAGGTAAAGACCACACTATGATAAACATAGACCCAACAATTCCCCCGTAGAGTACGGTGGCGTTGAAAACCTTCACTATAACAGACAGGAACGTCAGACAGACCCAGCTCTGTGGAGGACGGACATCTGTCTGCACCGGAGAGAGGAAGAGAAGGAGAGAGAGAGAGAGAAAAGACGGACCGATGGACAGAGACAGACACAAAGACAGAGACAAAGACAGAGACAGACACAAAGACAGAGACAGACACACTTCCAGTTACTATAATAATATCTATTAGCATCAATATTTGTATCAAATACAGAAATAATAAAGGCATCAAATAACAAAAACATAGGCAGCTGTCGTACTTTTACTGATGTAATCAGATGAGCCTGGTCATAATATCCTAATTTATGTGTAGCTTTTACATTTAGTGTATTATTTCTGCGTATATTCTGTATTTTTCTGCATCCACTGTGCACACAACATCGGTGTTGTGCCGTATTCAGCACCCCTGCCATGAAACGCACCCCCTGGCATTAAAGGTGATATTCTGTATCAGACGGCTGTTGTTTCCACCTATAGGAGTAGCTTATATACAGGTAACCACATTAAAAACACACTTTTGAACCAATGAATTGCAAGAAAAGCTGGGATTATATTTAGGAAACGCTGAGTCAAATACATTAAACTTGCTCAAAAGATCCATTTCACTCATTTTGTAATTATGGCTGCAGTTTATTTCCACAGAACACACAAAAAGGTGTTGTTTTGTGTTCACTATAATCAGAGATTGTGATTTTAACTCTTTAAAATAGTTTAAAGACTGTAAGTAACACATGTTCTGACCCTTGTGGGTTACCTGTATGTAAGCTACTGCTATAGGTGGAAACAACAGCCTTCTGATCCAGAATATCACCTATAATGCGAGGGGATGCATTTCATGTCAGGGGTGCTGAATACGGCACAACACCCGGACAAATTCCCAATAGGTTCTGATTTCAAACTTGGCAATAAAGTCGATTCTGAATCATCACAAACAACATTTCAGAGCTTGTTCCTCTTATTGCACAACAGCAGTCAACACGTGTCCAGTTCTACTGCACTCTGACTACTTTACACAGAACTTGCTATACATGTTTTATTTTTTGTAGAAAAACTGCAGCAAATATTGAATGAATAATATACTAAATTTGTATATATTAGCCCTCTCTCTCTCTCTCCTTTCTCTCTCTCTCTCCAACTCTCTCTCTCTCGCGCGCGCGCACACACACACAATCACGCGCCTTGTCGCCACCTGCATCAGCACCAGCTGCGAAAGTTGCTCCTGCAAAGGTAAGCTTTTAAATGATCAAAATACAGTTTAAACCAGATTCATTCCGCTTTATTATTATTTATAATCACCGGCGTGACAGCGGTTCACTCGCGCCGGTGTGCGCATGCTTAGAGCTGGAGAGGCGCGCACCACAGGTACACGTTGTACTCTCGACAACAGCATCTGGGAACGAGCGCACTGCTTTGCTTTTGTGTCCATTTGAAGATTAAAAGAAAAGTAGTTAGAAACAAAGTGAAGAGAGAGAGAGATGTGCATGAAGACGCTTTGCAGGTAAGGCAGCCCTTAGAAGGGGGGAATCAATATGATGCATTCAAAGCATGCTATAAAATCAGAACTATAAGTCAGGATGTCACATGAACACGAGATGCAAACATCACACAGGGCAACAGGGTCACTATATCACCACAGAGCCTCTTAGACTGTGTACGATGAATGTAAAGCTCTTCTCTTAAGGAGATTATAAGTATGACATGATGAGAACATCGAACGATCGACTTGATGGATGTGTTTCATTTGTTGTGTCCTCTTGTTCTGGAACAGTCTGTGATAGTATGTGTAGGATCTGCTGTGCAGGCGGGATGTACGTTGTGTGGGCTCCAGGAGGGCGTCTGGATTTAGATTTCTCTGACTGAGTGTTGGATGTAACTGCTTCCTTCATGCTTCCTACCTATCCAGTTTCACTTTGCTGCAGCTGGAGTTTCTGCACGATATCGATTTGATTGCGATCGGTTTGATTCACACGAAAAAGATCAACAAACAGCAAAAGCAGTTCAACTCTCAGCATCCCTGTTACTTCAGAACTTCAACACTCAAGTTAATGTGCAGTCAATAAAATAAGGAACATGTGTCATCTCAGGCACACAAACAAACACAATTCATGTGTGTCTGTGCACTCTCCTGGTTAAAATCCTTTAATATTTCAGTCATTATTACATATTCTAAAAACACACACACACCGTCAGAGAGAGAACAAATGTTTAAAATCTTCCCATAACATGTTTCTGTAAAGTTGTTTACACAAAACCTTTCAACGTTTTTGTAAAATTAGACATTCTGTGCTGTATTTTTGGTATTTATAGTGTAATTTGGACATGTAGCCTGAACAAAGTTGCTCTTCATGCACCAAACACAGGAAAATCCATCCCTTCATGCCTCTCAACTCTCTTTGGACATGCTTTTATATGATTGCTCGCCACTAAGGGCGCACTCATACTGTCCTTCCACACCGCGCCCCTGGCTTTAGGGTCCTTGTCCCCCCCTCCAGGCCCGTTTGTACTCACACTACCTGGGCCTCGGAGAATGCTTCTTGCTGCCTATACGTCATCACGCCGTAACACGTCACACGCATTGATGACGTCATGGCGATGCGTGGCTTTGTTTCCAAATCTTTCCGTAGACCTCTGAGTTTTTGTGCGTCTTGTCGACTGTTTTTGAATCTTTTCATCGACCAAATCTGCAGTAAACACTCCACCTCCGCATCACACCAACGCGAACCTTTCACCGCCATCGTTTTAAATGTCCGCGCATGGTCCCTCCTTCTTTTTTCTATGTCCCAACAGGCGCACAGGAAATGAAGTCAGAACTGCTGTAGGCCTCGTGCTCGTACACGTGTGCACGCTCGTGCTCGTACATGTGCAAACGTGCTCTACAAAAGCCCACCTCTCAAAGGCGGGCCGTGGACGGCCAGCTGGCCGCAGTTATGCGCGGAGCGGGTGCACTCACGGTCGTCAAATGCACTAGGCTTGACCCGAAAAACCTGTTTTGGCCCGGTGCGGAAGGACAGTGTGAGTGCGCCCTAACACTATGTTGCCCCTCCAGTACGTCCATGTTCTGCTGCTCCTCTGTATTCACGGCAGGATTCAAACCGTCGCTGAATTCACGATGCAGAGCGTGGCTGATCTGTCCTTGAACTCTCGTCCTCTGCATCATGCATCTGTGCTGCCGCCGGCGTGCCCTTCTGCCATGTGTTTGTTCTGTGTCTTGCTGCAGGAACCTTCCTCATAATCCACACTGTCGGCCTGAGAGGCAGGTTCATTGTAGGGCACTAATTACAATTGTCTGAGTTCCTGTTTTTGCATGGTTTGCTGTTACTGATTGCAGGCCCTCCCAGGCCGTCCTCTGGGGCTTTAAAAAGGCAGCGATCGGATGAATACAGAGTGTAATCTTGGACTGTTTTCAGCTGAAGTCCTCTAAAAACCACTAGATGAGCCATCCAATAAAGCTCAGACCACATTACATTAATGACGAAACTCTGAAATGATCTAATGACAAAGACGTGATTCTATTGTCTCAATATATTATTTATTTTATTAGTTTGATGTGCAGTTAAACTCTCTCTGCTGGGGAAGGGGTGGAGGTGCTGAGTTTCATTAAGCTTCAGTGTTAGTGTGGACTCTTTTCTCTGGATGGACTCACTCGCTCACAAGCTTTGATTTTTGTTTGTTATTTAGATTCATTACTTCCTGTTCAATCATGACCGAAAGAACAAGGTCGTGGGTCCAAGCGTCTGAAATGTGTTTCCTCAGGAGGGGGTCTGGAGTCTCCCTTAGAGAGAGGGGGAGAAGTTCAGCATCCGTGAGGAACTCGGAGTAGAGCCGCTGCTCCTTTGCGTTGAAAGGAGCCAGTTGAGGTGGTTCAGGATCATCTGGTAAGGATGAACCCTGGGCGCCTCCCTAGGGAGGTGTTCCAGGCACGTCCAGCTGGGAGGAGGCCTCGGGGAAGACCCAGGACCAGGTGGAGAGAGTAGATCTCCACACTGGCCTGGGAACGCCTCAGGATCCCCCAGTTAGAGCTGGTTAATGTGGCCCGGGAAAGGGAAGTTTGGGGTCCCCTGCTAAAGCTGCTGCCCCCGCGACCCGACCCCGGATAAGAGGCTGAAGATGAGATGTCAACATTTCTGTGGCTTTGCAGAAATGTAAAATGCCAACGTTTGTTTATTTTTCGGGACCTCAGGTTCTTTTGAATCAGGTTTTAATTAATGCTTGACATTTAGTTTGACATTTACTTTTTCCACATATTTGTTTTGTGCCTGGTCCAAAATGTTGGACCTGTGAAGAACTCTCATGAGAGACGAACTTTGGTTCACCAAATGGTCTTCAACAGCAGAGAATATTCACAGCTCTCCACAGCAGTTACAAAAGATCGATTTGAGAGTTTCTAATTTGACTCTGTGATGGTTTTGCTTCGTTCAGGCTTTTGGCAAAAAAATACTATCACAGCTTTGGTTCAAGGAAATACTTGGATAAGGTGAGAGGAACAATTGCGGTAACAACATCTAAAGCATGGGTGTCAAACTGCTCCAGTAAAGGGCCGTGTGGCTGCAGGTTTTCATTCCTACCAATCAAAAACAAACCTGGTCCAACAAATAAACTGTGTGAAGACAGTTCAGGTGATTGAGTAAGTCGAGTCAGGTGTGTTCCTGCTTGGTTGGAATGAAAACGTGCAGCCACAGCGACTCTTTACTGGATCACTTTGACATCCCTGATGCAGACTGTCTGGAGGAAATGGGAAGTTCGACAGTTCTTTAACCCAAACTTTGTCTAAATGAAGATTTGTAGCTGGATACAATTGCCCTGGTAGTCTAGCCGCTGCCAGACAACATTCAAAATTCACAAACCTGGAGATTTGTTGTAGAATAGTAGAATAACACTATATTTTTCTTGGGAGACTCCAAAGGGAGTTTGTGGTCAACAGCACTTCTAGATGTGCTGTTGATGAGATCCCCTGCAGTCTCAGTAACAGCTTGCAAAAGAAAAAACTAGCAAACCCGACCCTGTGTGGGTGCCAGCGGGGAGTTTCTCTACAGGAAGACTCTCGCTTGTTGAAATGTTGGATGTGAAAGCAGCCGCTCTGCCACAATGACCTTGAGCAAGGCATTGCCTCCCTACTTGCTCGGGATCTTGAAGGGATCTGCGTTGTGTGTTTTCAAAGCATGAAACGGCACTAAATGCGTGTGACTGAGCCGCCGCACCGACGCGAGGAAAGTTGGACGGACGAAACAAGTGCCGAGACACTGCGACCGCGGCGCTAACGACTCACACGTCTGTCATCTTTACCGTGAATGTTCATTCCTCATGTGCTATATGCAACCGTGTACATCCAGAGTGTGTGTGTGTGTGTGTGTGTGTGTGTGTGTGTGTGTGTGTGTGTGTGTGTGTGTGTGTGTGTGTGTGTGTGTGTGTGTGTGTGTGTGTGTGTGTGTGTGTGTGTGTGTGTGTGTGTGTGTGTGTGTGTGTGTGTGTGTGTGTGTGTGTGTGTGTGTGTGTGTGTGTGTTAGTGCAATTCACTCCCCCAGCACACACACAAACACATATATACACACACAAACACGTATACACACACACACACAAACACATATATATATATACACACACACACACACACGCTCGCACTCACCAGCGCCGCCGTAGACTTTGGAATTCACTGTTGCCATGGCAATGGAAGAGAGCACGCTCTCTCGCATCGCCTGTTCTTTTCTATTGCTTTCTCTCTCTCTCTCTTTCTCTCTCTCTCTCTCTCTCTCTCTCTCTCAGTGGAGACAAACAGCTTCTCTTGTTTGACAGGGGGCTCGTTTGCTGCCGTCGGCATCAGGTTGTGGATGTTTGTTTGTTTGTTTGTTTGTTTGTTTGTCTTTTTATCCATAGACATGTCATCATCGTTGTCGTGTAGAAAACATGTTTGCATGGCAGGTGCTTGTGTACAGGAGCATCCCCTGGTCTCAAGACTTGTGTCTCGTTCGTTAATCGAATTCATCCTTTCCCTCCCTCAATTTCCTCTTCTCTCACTCTTTCCTATCTCTTCCTCATCTCCTCTCTCCCTCTCTTTCCGTCTTCCCTCTCACTCTCTTACTCATCTGCTCTTTGCCCCCCTCCGCCTCTGTCTTCCTTCTCTCAGTAGCTAAGATGACTGCCATGGCAATTCAATGAGAGGAGAGGACGCCAAGTGAAGTATCCCCCCCCCCCCCCCTGCTCACCGGAAAGGAGAGAAGGAGTGCTCAAGGTAAAGAGAGGGAGAAGAAGAAAGAAGGGATAAGAAGAGAGGAAGAGGCAGAGTTGCGGAGGGAAAGGGAGAGAAGAAGAAGGATAAACGGTGGATGGAGGCTGCTCGGACTGGTGCTACGGAGCGCTCTTCACCGACTAAGAAGAAGACCAGCAGCAGCGGGGGGGAGAAGAGATGGAAGCCAAAGGCAGAAACATGCCCCCAGGTAACACACACACACACACACACACACACACACACACACACGCACACACACACACTAGAGTGCAGATGTGGATTCAGAGGGCAGGTGGTTTTGATGGATCTGCGCTGGCATGTGTGTGGGCAAAAACTAAATGCTTGTTCTTATTTAGAGATGACTGACGGGAGCGCTGAGACGTGATCAGAGCATTCAGGGGGATATGCTGTAAAAAATATGCAGCGGGGGTTTAATTGAACAGCTATTGCAGTGTTGTAGTGATCCACGGGAAACTTGAAGTGTCATTCAGTTTGCATTATGTTGTCTTTCCATGCAAAAAGCCGCCTTGATTGGTTGGATCCTGTGAATAGTTTTAACAAATCAGGATCGAGTACGGCGAAGATGCTACGACCCTTTTCACACATGCACTGCAAACCTGAAATGATCTAGACTTAAAGTATCTGAGAACGCAAATGTCCAAGTCAGTCAGACCGGGCGTCAAACGGCGTTTACCTCGCGGGGGCAGCAGCTTTAGCAGGGGACCCCAAACTTCCCTTTCCCGGGCCACATTAACCAGCTCTAACTGGGGGATCCTGAGGCGTTCCCAGGCCAGTGTGGAGATCTAATCTCTCCACCTGGTCCTGGGTCTTCCCCGAGGCCTCCTCCCAGCTGGACGTGCCTGGAACACCTCCCTAGGGAGGCGCCCAGGGTTCATCCTTACCAGATGATCCTGAATCACCTCAACTGGCTCCTTTCAACGCAAAGGAGCAGCGGCTCTACTCCGAGTTCCTCACGGATGCTGAACTTCTCCCCCTCTCTCTAAGGGAGACTCCAGCCCCCCTCCTGAGGAAACACATTTCGGCCGCTTGTACCTGCGACCCCGTTCTTTCGGTCATGACGTCTTTTGTAGATGTCTTTTCAATATTGAATTTAGACTACGAATAGCATGGCCCTTCCGTAGGCCGCCATTTAGCGCCTATGGCCCCTCTGATCACCACCTCAAACATACAGCATTCAGACAAGACACAACGATCATGACACAAGGCAGGGTGACCGACCCTCTGAACATTGGCCAACCCGCTCTACCACCTGAGCCACAGCTCAGCAACAGCAGCAACAGCAACGGGTTGATTGGTGCTAGCCAAGGCGCTAACATTAGCTAATGTTGTTGCTAATGTTTTCTGGCTCTGTAGTATTTGAGAGTTCTGTCATAATAAGGAGGACACGCGACCATGAAATTATTTTCCACAAATTGCATTTCCAAGTTAAAAAAAACAGATAAATGAAAAAATACATATATGCGTAAATAAATAATTGTATTATTTAAAATAAGCCAGTTAAAGAAAATAAGGAAAATGTAAAGTAACAAAAAAAACACTTCATGTACATTTCCTGCACCTGTCAATCGTTCAAATAACGTCCAAAAACGTCCCCAGGTCAACGAAGAACGTCGATATAATGTCCAAGTTGGGACATGGTTGGACGTCCAAGTTGGGACGTGGTTGGACGTCCAAGTTGGGTCATGGTTGGACGAACAAGTTGGGACATGGTTGGACGAACAAGTTGGGACATGGTTGGACGTCCAAGTTGGGTCATGGTTGGACGTCCAAGTTGGGTCATGGTTGGACGTCCAAGTTGGGACATGGTTGGACGTCCAAGTTGGGACATGGTTGGACGTCCAAGTTGGGACATGGTTGGACGTCCAAGTTGGGACATGGTTGGACGTCAAATAGATAAACATGATCTTCACGTCTATCCGACGTCAAATGTTTAGTGGGAACATCTCAACATGTAGCACTTAAATAAGTTCAATGCAATGAATTAAAAGAAGAAAAGAAAACTTAAATGTTTAATTTAAAAATATTTATTGACATTTCAATTCAATTCCCGTTTACTGCCCAGTGTCGTGATTTCTGCCGTCAGTACAGGATTCACCTCAGGCAGCAGGCGGGTCAGTTTCAGGGTCAGAGTACCAGTGGTCTTATTTTGGGATTTGTGTTGCCATGGCAACCACCCCGAGGCCCGCTGAATTAGCCAAATAGTTAAAAAAAAAAAATCCCACGCAGTGATTTACTATCCTCAGTGCGTGCGGCGATTGTTTATATTGACATCCTGACTTTGGGATGCCGAACAGAACGAACATCACATTGTCAGGGTCCACCCTCAAATCTTACCCAGGCACTAAATGGTTAAAAGGAGCCTCTGCAGAACCCCCTCCTCCCTCCGTCTCTCCTCGGATGTTTCATCTATGTTTCCTGAAGCACAACAGATGTGTCGTAGCTCAATTTCCCTCTTGTCGTCGCCTCTCAGCGTCAATTTACGTCTCTTTTTTCCTCTCCTCTCTTCTCATTGTCCACTCTTGTCTACTTTACTCTCCTGCAGCCTGCTACATTTTCTTTCTCGCGCCTCTGCAGTTGCCCTTTTTTCCGCCTGAGGTTAATAGACTTTTTCCCACCTGAAGTCCTGTTGATCTTATCAGCAATCAAATTCCAAATACTTTTCTTCGAAACCATCAAACTCTGTCGCTCTTAACACCTCTTAAAGTGAGCCATTTTGAAAAATCCAGGTTTTGGCAGGAAGGTCAGAATTCACATGTGCCTACCTGCTGAGAGCACCCACTGATGTATGAAATAATGGGTTTTCTGACTTTATTTAAATTTTCTCAGCGAGACTCATTGACCTACTCACAAAGGAGGATTGTCTTTGTCTCTCGGCAGGCCGTCCCCCACCCTCCGTTCTTCATTTTTATCCCCACATTTGATGTTTTTTTATTTTGGTTGATGCATCAGGTCGGCATTTTGTTCATGTGCTGCATGCTGCCAACATTCCTCTACAGCTTCAGGCAGCGTACGACGCTGTTTCTCTCCTTAAAAAAACCACTCACACAGAATTCAGTGGAACGACTCGACCACATCAGGAGCTCGTGGAGGGGGCAGCAGTTCTATTAATGCGTAAATATTTGACAGTTCAGTACATGAATTGTGAACAGGGTGGAATGCAAAAGTGGTTATGTGTCTTATGTTTAGGGTGTCTTTTTCAGTTTCAACCTTTGAGGGCATTTTTGAACATTCATGCAAATAAATGCCTGAATATACTGGAACAGACTCGTGCACGCGCTCGTACACGTGTGCACGCTCGTGCTCGTACACGTGTGCACGCTCGTGCTCGTACATGTGCAGACATGCTTTACAAAAGCCCACCTCTCCCAAACGGGCCATGGCAGGCAAGCCTGCCGCAGCTAGACGCGGTGCGGTTGCACTCACACGGGTCAAAGGAACTAGGCTTTAGCCGTGAAACCTGTTTGGGCACGGGACGGATGGACAGTGTGAGTGCGCCCCTAGAAGAAAAAGTTGTTGAAATCTTCTCTTCTGACACAATCAACACTGTTCTCTAATTTTTTTATTTTACAAAATAAAGGTTTTTGTTGAAGTGCCTTGGATAATTAAAAAAAACATGCTAATACAGTAGTGGTACAGCCACAGCTGATATTATTTATACTGTTTTTTAATGGTAACAGTAAAGTAAACCTAAAGACTTCCAACAGGACGAACCTTAAATCATTCAAGGATGAGTTTTAGTTAGCTATGGTTACTGAAACAAAGAATTATCCCGTGTTTCTGATTTCTGATTTCCATGTCTGTGTTCTTGTCAGACATCAGTTTCCTTCCACGCCCGGCGATGGTGTGGTGTGAGCGGGGCATCCAGGTGCTGCTGACCACCATGGGGGCGTTTGCGGCCTTTGCCCTGATGACTGTGGCTATCGGTACAGACTACTGGCTGTACGCCCGCGCCTTCATCTGCAACAGCACGGCCAACTCTTCACAGGAGGAGTCCAGCAACAAGGACAAGAAAGACCCTGGAGCGCTTACCCACTCCGGCCTGTGGAGGATCTGCTGCCTGGAAGGTACAGCTATGTGTGTGTGCGTGTGTGTGTGTGTGTGTGTGTGTTCTGCGCTGGTCACTTGATGGTCTTGTTGAGGTCAGTGTGTCCATCAGTGTAATCAAAACAGACGTAAATAGGTGTTCTCTTACTTTCTCTCTCTCTCTCTCTGTCACAGACACAAACACACACACACACACACACACACACACACACACACACACACACACACACACACACACGTACTACCAGTAAGATATTATCTTTTTGGATTCATTGTGAGGTCAGTCATGTTATCAACTGATTACAAGAAGTCCGGTTCAGGCCAACGATTCACGAGACAAGTTGACTCTTGCAACTACTTCAAACGTGCAGATCTGCAACCCTCCCTCACTTCATTTACTCTCTAGCTCGTTCAACCCCCTCTCTCTCTTGCATGCATGCTCCTTGAGCCTTCGTCCAAAGCTGCCATTTCGACAAAGCAGGGTTTTTTTGCTGATGTGACATTAGACATTGCTAAGAGCTAATGGCTGTTGAAACAGGTGCCTGCAACATTTCCCAAAGGTCTTTGTGGCAAATCTTTGGTCTGAAGTGGGCTGAAGGTGCAGGTACGACACTGTCACTGCACGCACGTCGATGCCAGCTGATCTGTGCCGGCTTTGTGGCCATTAGAAAACCTAACGTCCTTCCCTGTGTCTACTTCTTTTGCTATATTGTGGCATTGTTGCACATCACAGATAAGAGGAATTCAGGATGAAAAGATCCGAGCTTTGACTCATTTTGCTGCACACATACAAACACTATACGCGTATGCATATACAGTATATTCACTCACACTGTGCATTTAACATGAAGCTCATCACGATGCCCAAGAGCTCAGATATGAGTGGTGACTCATCCACTGACTGATCAAGTAGTTTCCCTGCATTGCTACAGCCAACGGACAGCTTTAATAGCACAGGACACACACACACACACACACATACGCAAGATGAAGTCTCCAGGCTCCAGCGATCTGTTGTGTTGGAGTTAAAGGTGTGACAAGTTGCATTTTAACACCAGTGAATTACCACATTCATTAGGAGGCATTAGAACAATTGGCATGAATACGAGAACAAATAAAAGAGCACAGCAGCCTTTTCACTGTTTTTCTGCTCCTCAATCAAATTAGGATGATTCTTTCGGATTTCAAGCCACAAAACTTTCATCTAGAATGAGTTCATTAAATTTAGAAGTTAGTTTTGCCTGCTATTTCATGTGGACAGACCTCTTGTGGTTTGTGGTGTGACATGCGTTGCCAGGTTTTCATATACCTTTCCTGCCAGATGCTTAGACATCATCCAAGGTGTTAGACAAGGTACTCTACCCTTACACCCCACTCTGCTGTCTCCTGGGCCCATTGGTGGATTCCTCTTCCCTCTTTAAACCAGTTTCTGGTCCTTTTAGAGCAGCGGTGTCAAACTCCAGCTCACAGTGGGCCACATTTATAAACCGGGACAAAGTTGCCAATATCTACAAAAAAAGCCTGCAAATGTGCATGTTTTCCTTCTCTCCAGATGTGTAACGTTGAACCTTTTCAAATGCAGCTCCTTGTTCTTGTCGTGGTGTTTCTTCTGTTTGATTCTTTGGTTACAGCCACGGTGACAAACAGCTCTTTACCTTCAGACACAGATCATCTGCTGAAAGCTCCTGTCCTCCATCTTTCTTTGGGTCGTTTTTGGGGGGGATGGATTCAGTTTGTCTGCAGAGACTGGTAGCATGGATGCTCATGTTGGTCAACAGAAAAGTAGACGTGTATGTGCTTTATACTCCCGGGCCGGCGTTCAGAGAACCATGATATGATCTTGGGGCCAAATATAATTACACCGCGGGCCAGATTTGTCCCACAGGCCTGAGTTTGACCCCCCTGTTTTAGAAGAACTATTTAATTAGTTTAATGAATTGTGTCTGCGATGTATGCGATAGTCCTTCTGGAAAAGAGCTGACTTTGCCAGATTTCTCCTGGCTGACCTTTTTGTTTTTCTGACCATTTTGTTTTTCCTGTCTTTCATTTTATTGCAAACATGGAGTCTTACTTTTCCTCTTGATGTTTTTTTTTTTGTCCATGTAAAAATAGCTGTCGAGGCAAACAAAAGTCCCTCTCACTAACAGATGTTCAGATGCAGTTTCAGTTTTTCACAAGAGAAAACCGAAGCAGGCTGTGGTTCCTCCCAGGCTGAAGCTTTCACTGTGTCTGGTAATGGCAGGTGGTGGAGGGAGTGGAGAGCCAACTAACTGTGCAACACCACACAGAGGAGAGGAAGACGCAGTTAGCATTTGTTGTTGTAACCATCGTTGATTCGATTCTTGTTGATTCGGGCATCATGGAAGATTTATCTCCACATCAGGCGAGATGTTGGTCCGTCCACCACTGTGGCCCACACTGAAATACTGCATCCTTCAAATCAAATCATCCAATATTATACAGACAGTCATGGTCCTTTGATGGCGTATCCTCATTTTATATCCTAATTTTAATAATTTACTAAACACACTTATCATCATAGGGTGAGAAGTTCAGCATCCCTGAGGAACTCGGAGTAGAGCCGCTGCTCCTTTGCGTTGAAAGGAGCCAGTTGAGGTGGTTCAGGATCATCTGGTAAGGATGAACCCTGGGCGCCTCCCTAGGGAGGTGTTCCAGGCACGTCCAGCTGGGAGGAGGCCTCGGGAAGACCCAGGACCAGGTGGAGAGATTAGATCTCCACACTGGCCTGGGAACGCCTCAGGATCCCCCAGTTGGAGCTGGTTAATGTGGCCCGGGAAAGGGAAGTTTGGGGTCCCCTGCTAAAGCTGCTGCCCCCGCGACCCGACCCCGGATAAGAGGCTGAAGATGAGATTAGATGAGACTTATCACCTCCAAGTAGTTATTTTTCCTATATGTTGACAATGTACCTTAAAAAGTCAGCTGTACTTTATCTGTATTGCCAATTAGCATGCTACTATGCTAATCATTAAACCTGCATTATTATCTTTTCCTTTATTTTCTTGTTAGTTTCCTCTGTATCGTATTATGGATGAGAAAAAGTACAGGATTTACTTTGATTTGAAAAATATTCCCATATAGAACGTCAGCATGTCAACATTGTTAGCAATTTAGCATGCCGACTTTAGCATTTAGCCTTCACCTTCTCGTTCAGCCTCTAATACACAATATTTCTCTCTGTTAACGATGATCACTGTGTCAGATTCAGGGATTATAGAGTGGGTGCGCTCTTTTTCCTACAACCAGGGCACAATCCGGCACTTATCAAAGTGATGACAGGCAGCGCGGGCTCCTAAATGGAGGGGGGAACGTTTGCCGGCAGGTGGAGCATAAATAAACAGAGCATGGATCTGTCAGAACGATCAAGGTTTATTGTGCCATTAATCGTTGGTGAAATAATGATGCCACAGAGAGAAAAATGATACCAGCTGCTCTGCTGTGTGTGCAGAGTATTTTATGGCATTCGCTCGTTCAGTTGTGTTTGTACCAGCCATATGGTCGAGGTAGGCATCAGACAAGACAAGCCTAAAAGAATAAAGAGAAAACTCTACATTTAATCTGTTTTACAGCTCCACCTGCAGCACCAACAACATCTTTAACTCATCTCATCTCATCTTCAGCCGCTTATCCGGGGTCGGGTCGCGGGGGCAGCAGCTTTAGCAGGGGACCCCAAACTTCTCTTTCCCGGGCCACATTAACCAGCTCTAACTGGGGGATCCTGAGGCGTTCCCAGGCCAGTGTGGAGATCTAATCTCTCCACCTGGTCCTGGGTCTTCCCCGAGGCCTCCTCCCAGCTGGACGTGCCTGGAACACCTCCCTAGGGAGGCGCCCAGGGTTCATCCTTACTAGATGATCCTGAACCACCTCCACTGGCTCCTTTCAACGCAAAGGAGCAGCGGCTCTACTCCGAGTTCCTCACGGATGCTGAACTTCTCCCCCTCTCTCTAAGGGAGACTCCAGACCCCCTCCTGAGGAAACACATTTCGGCCGCTTGTACCCGCAACCTCGTTCTTTGGGTCCTGACCCAGCTTTCATGACCACAGGTGAGGGTAGGAACGAAGATTGACCGGTAGATCAAAGGCCCAATTTCAGGAGCCTGGTCCATATTCAACAGAAGGATCCAGAGAACAAAGAGTTAGTGAGCGGCTTGCTCCATAGCTGCTCATCTCATCCTAGGAAGCCTCCATGTTGTTTACACTCAACAGTCACTTCTCGTTTCGTCACTTAAATCCGCCTCTAAACCAACGCTGATTGGTTCAGTCACTTGGCAAACTTCTCCAAATTTTCTCTGCCACACGTCACCAGACTGATCTGTGAGTAAAATACAATGGAGATCGCACGATCACGGTCTCACAAGACTAGCGATACCCAAACCAAGGTCAAATTTGAACATGCTAGTCTCGGCGTCAGTTGTCATCTACTATAACTCACTGCACAGGATAAAATGGCCAATTGACGCAGCCGACAATCCAGGCCGACACCCCACGGCGGCCTGGTCGGGCTATAATCGGGCTGATATTAAGTCTGAACCAGGCATTAGTTCACAACGTTCATCTACTATTCACTAACTATTTCTGTGATTGGCTCTTGGTAACGATGCCAAGACATCCGTAAGAATCCTGCTGGACAATATATTTTGTTCTTACAGACTCAGCTCGGGTCTTTCTCGCTGTCTTCATCGTCCACTACTAATGTTTAGCATTCTCATCATCAGTTCATCTGTCCGTCTTGTTCACTTCTCTTTCTTCATCTCCTTTTTCCTCTCTCTCTTTCCATTCCCTTGCCATTTACCTCTCTTCTTCCAGATATCACTACTCTCCCCTTGCTGCTTTTTTTTCACCACTCTTTCACATTTTTCACATATTCGTTGGTCATTCCTACGTCTGTCTTCACTTTCTCCCCTTCACTTTCTCTCTGGCAGAATTGGTACAGTGGGAAAAACAGATGGAGACAAGCGACATGACTCATTCTGTCTTGTACCTGTGTTCCTCTCTTCCTCACCCTCACCCTCTCCTCTTCCTCTCTGTCGTTTTTTTTTCTCAGGCTTGAAGCGAGGTGTGTGTTCCCAGATCAATCATTTCCCAGACGACGCAGACTACGACCAAGATTCTGCAGAGTATCTGCTGCGTGAGTGACACACACACACACACACACACACATTTCACAAATGTACGACAGAACACCACACACACAAACACACATACACACACACACTACAGTCTCCATCACACACGGACACAGAAAGGACAGAAGGGGATGGTGGGCGGACATCAATGCACGGATGTCAGATTCAAGCAAAGCGTTCCTGGAGGTGTGTATGTGTGTGTGTGTGCGTGTGTGCGTGTGTGTGTATGTGTGTGTGTGTGTGTGTGTGTGTGTGTGTTTAAATGCCCAGGTGCATGAGGTTGGGAGTCTGGGGGTGTACAGAAAGCCTTTTTTGCACAGATGGATTGAAAGAACAGCCTTCACTAATGGATTATTTTCAGTGCAGGTTTCACATCCTGCCTCCTTTGCGAGCGCAATTTCAGTTCGCCCTTCAGTCTGCAAAGTATATTTTCCATCTATGTATTACGTAAAGATTTCTATTTCTGTGACGGAGGCTGCGATGCCACCTTGGATTCCTGCGTCTGCTTTGCTATGCAACACTGCAAAGGCTGCACAATCGTTCACATATATTTAATAGCATTTTTCTAAACATTCTGGTAAAAATGCAAAAATGGTGACTATGTTGAAAACCTCCTTTTTTCTTTATATTGTATTTCTATTTTATTTTGATCATGTGAGCAATTAAAACAAAATAAATAACAATAAATACAATTAAAGATAAACCCATGCACACATTCACTGATGATTTCTCTTATCACAGATTTTTTATTTCAGCTGATCGTGCTGCGCATTGGTGTGTAAATGTGGTGTGAATGGTTGGAATAGATGGTATGTAGATGTCCACTGTCATCAGAGTGAATGTCTGTGTGAACGGGTGAATGTGACAAACACTGCAAATGCTCCTTGAGTAGTCAGAAGACTAGAAAGGCGCTTTATAAGTAAAAGTCCATTTACTATTTACTAGAGTTCACTGCCTAAGAAATATGGGTCGTAATAAGCTGCTTGCACACTTGATCTATGTAGCCTTTTTTTCTGTCGAGGCCGCTCTGCAAACCAAGCAGGACTGAAAAGTTCGACCTTAATTGGAGGAGATAATTATCACTTGACTCATTATTCTGTTGAGGTACCACACGGTCGGGATTCGTCCCACGAGCGAACCAAAGGTCAGAGAATCACCACAAACCCCAAACAGCTCAGACTGTTTCTCATCAGCTCCTTTTCCAGATAATCAATAAATAGTGCTGAAGGAGGCAAACACCACCCACGCAGTCCCCCGTTCCTCTTAAAAAATACTTATTTGCAACCAATGTTTGCCATGTCTGACCGAAGCTCCTATGAATAAATGCTTATCGCAGCATTATCTCGTCCCTTCAGAGTCAAACAGAAGCTAACACAGCTTGAGGAAGTCCCCTTCAAGACCGGCTGGAGACTGTGATTTTCCGAGTCCCTGCTAGAGATGGAGCTATTCAACACTTTAATCTCTTTAATGTGTCTCTACCTTATCACTACTGTTTAGAGGTGGGAGGTGTCTCAAGATTCAAGATTCAAGAAGCTTCATTTATCCCGAGGGAAATGATTGTGCAACAGTTTCAGTACAAAGGTGGGAAAGGATCAGAGTAACAATAAGCATAAAAACATAAATCAAATAAAAACAAAGCTAATGTAAAATAAATCAAACAATAACCAAGTGTGACAGAGTGCAACAGACATTGCGGTTAAACGTAGGTTTATACAATATACAACAATACGCAGCGTGCAGTTTAGCAGCGTGTTGAAATAAAATAAGTACAAACTAGATAAGTGAGAAGGAGCGATAAGTTATAAGTGTTAAAAATGTAGCAGCATTTCCTACAGAACTAAGTTACAGTAAAGCACAGTGAAGTGTAGCAGCAGTAAGTGACAGTACAACTGAATAAAGTGATGCAGTGGTGATATAAAGTGACAGTGGAGTGTAGCAGCCTTTCTTACTGGAGTAAGTTAGAGTAAAGTACAGTTAAGTACAGTATAGTACAGTGTAGTACAGTGTAGCAGCATTTTACTGAGATACGTTACATTAAACCACAGTGAAATGTAGCAGCATTTCCTACAGAACTTAGTTACAGTAAAGCACAGTAAAGTGTAGCAGCATTTCTTACAGAACTAAGTTACAGTTAGTTACAGTAAAGTACAGTGTAGCAGCATTTTTACTGAGATACGTTACAGTAAAGCACAGTGAAATGTAGCAGCATTTCCTACAGAACTAAGTTACAGTAAAGCACAGTGAAGTGTAGCAGCAGTAAGTTACATTAAAGCACAGTGAAGTGTAGCAGCAGTATGTTACAGTAAAGCACAGTAAAGTGTAGCAACAGTATGTTACAGTAAAGCACAGTAAAGTGTAGCAGCAGTAAGTTACAGTAAAGCACAGTGAAGTGTAGCAGCAGTATGTTACAGTAAAGCACAGTAAAATGTAGCAGCATTTCCTACAGAACTAAGTTACAGTAAAGCACAGTGAAGTGTAGCAGCAGTATGTTACAGTAAAGCACAGTAAAGTGTAGCAGCATTTCTTACAGAACTAAGTTACAGTTAGTTACAGTAAAGTACAGTGTAGCAGCATTTTTACTGAGATACGTTACAGTAAAGCACAGTGAAATGTAGCAGCATTTCCTACAGAACTAAGTTACAGTAAAGCACAGTAAAGTGTAGCAGCAGTAAGTTACATTAAAGCACAGTGAAGTGTAGCAGCAGTAAGTTACAGTAAAGCACAGTAAAGTGTAGCAGCAGTAAGTTACAGTAAAACACAGTGAAGTGTAGCAGCATTAAGTTACAGTACAACTGAATAAAGTGATGCAGTGATGATATAAAGTGACAAAGGGACATTTTCTCAGGATACAGTGTCTCCACTGCTCCTTACTTGACCGGGGGGAGATGAACAATGGTCTGCAGAGGAATTGACTGTGGAGGGGTTTTAAGTGATGAAATGCAACATTTTGCTTTATACTCAAGATGCTGAAATCTACTGGAACATGTTTGGATTCACTGTAGCGACACTTTCTACCTATATTTGGTGTAGTTGTGCCATGACAACTGTACAGGAAGTCCTGACGGCTTGTTTAAAGTAAGAGTTGCTGAATAGGGGCTGAGTGTATTTCTCTGTGTATTGAGCGTTTTGATGCTTTCACAGTATTAATGTACCAACTCGATCTGCTCTATAATGAAAAATACATATATATAATATATAAGATCTCAAAAACCTCCCAATTGTAATGCATGTTTTCTGCTCAAATGTGTGAAACTCCATTATGAACTAAATATTACGTAGGTGTGCCAAGTTGTAGTGTCAAGTAGAGCACGTCTTGGTAACACACAAGGCTGTTAACATTGCACCTTCATGTGGTGTTAAACCCTCAACTCTCTTGCACTGCACGTAAAACGTAACGACACTAAAACAGAGAAAGTTGATCATAACGTTTCGGATGTGTTTTGTGTCCTCGTCTGCAGGTGTGGTGCGAGCCTCCAGCATCTTCCCCATCCTCAGCGCCATCCTGCTCCTGCTGGGGGGAGTGTGCGTCGCTTCCAGCAGCTTCTACAAGAGCAAAAGGAACATCATTCTCGGCGGAGGGATTCTCTTTGTAGCTGCAGGTAAGACTGCAACTTTGTTGTGTTTTGGCAGAGATAAAGTTTCTTGTGGGTATTCTCACCGTTTAGAGCAAACGTTGGACTCACAATGTGTTATCTTTAGTGTTTTAGCTGTGGCTCGATCACTCTTAGAGCGTACTCACACTGTCCTTCCGCACCGCGACCCGTGCTTTAGGGTACTTGTCCCCCTCCCTCTCCCCCCGCGCCCCAGCCCCGTTTGTACTCGCACTGCCAGGGCCGGCCAATGCTTCTTGCTGTCCATACGCCATCACGCCGTAACACGTCACACGCATTGATCGCGTGTGTGTGGCTTTGTTTACAAATCTTTCGACAGACGTCGGAGTTTTTGTGCGTCTTGTCGACTGCTTTTGAATATTTTCATCCGACCAAATCTGCAGTAAACACTCCACCTCCGCATCACACCAACGTGAACCTTTCACCGCCATTGTTGTTGTTAAATGTCCGCGCATGGTCCGTCCTTCTAATTACATGTCCCAACAGGCGGACATAACGCTACTGCCGTAGGGCTCGTGCTCGTGCTCGTGCACGTGCGCACGCTCGTGCTCGTACATGTGCAAACGGCTCCGCTAAAGCCCACCTCTTTCAAGCGGGCCGCGGACGGCCCGCTGGCCGCAGTTATGCGCGGAACGGGTGCACTCACACTGCTTAAAGGTACTAGGCTTTAGCTGAAAAAACGGTTTTGGCCCCGGCCAGAAGGACAGTGTGGGTACGCCCTAAGTGTCTTCTGATGTGTCTTATTCCACTCAAACCTAAAATGAAACCGTCCTATTTCACACTTGGATGTTTCAGATCTATCTGTCTAATACAGACATTATAAGGAGTTTTAATATGTATGATATGCAGATTGATTTTCATAATGCGCCTGCCTCCGCTCTGCATAATTGAAAGGAAACAGTTCCAGTTTCCCCGCCTGGAAAACAATTTAATGAAGCTGCAGGTTAATGTGTCTCAGAGGAGCACTTACAGTACAAGCCTTGTTTATTTCCTCAGGCCTCAGCAACATCATAGGAGTGATCGTGTACATCTCTGCAGCGCTGAGCGACATCTCCCCCAAGAAAGACGAGGACAAGAAGTGGCACTACTCCTATGGTTGGTCCTTCTACTTCGGCGGGCTGTCCTTCATCCTGGCCGAGATGGTGGGCGTCCTCGCCGTCAACATCTACATTGAAAAGAACAAAGAGCTGCGCTGCCGCTCCCGCACCGACCTCTTCAAGAGCACCACGCACGCCATGCTGCGGCTGCCGAGCTACCGTTTCAGACGGCGTTCTCGCTCCAGCTCCCGTTCAACCGACCCGCCGCGCTCACCGGAGACCTCGCCCATCGGCACGTCCAAGACCTTCAGCCTGCCTCCCTCCGCCCCGCCCTTCTCTGTGGCCACTCTGCCCAACCCTCACCACACCAGCAGCAGTGGAAGCGGAGGCGGCGGCGACATCTCCATGTACACCCTGACGAGGGACTCCAAGCTGGGCAGCCTGGGAGGCGGCGCCCCACCTCTGTACGGCACGGTGGACCGCGCCACGCTGTACCAGCTCCACAACTACTTCCCAAAAGATTCCAGCGGCAGTGGCGGAGGAGGAGGAGGAGCAGTGATAAGCAGCGGCACGCTCCCATCTCACTCAAAGTCCAACTTGGCGGCCGCAGCGGCTGTAGCCCAGAATGCCGCACCGCTGAATACCTCCACCTCAGCTGTCACTCCGACCCAGGCGGCTCCGATGTCGACAGCCACCATGGAGAGGGACAGGGGCAACATGGGAACCCTGGACCGACTGACGGCCAAAAGGGACAGGGATAGCAACTCAGATACACTGAACAGGAAGACCACACCAGTTTAAAACTAAACCTCAGACAGAGTTTAAGCGACATCTGAGTTTAGAGAGAGGGAGGGTAGGACCGAAAATGTGCGGGTGACACTTCAACGGTAATGTTTCTGTCCTTGAGCCTGGGGTATCTAACTGCCATAAGTACTTACCAATATCATTAACAGTCACAGAAGACCTGATATTATGTGCAAAGTCATGACGACCGCCTTAAACTGGTCATGACTTTGGCTTTAAAAGTTAATTATACAGCAATGGTGCGGTGGAGGATTCTGCACGAGGCAGTGGTTGTGTCACATGCAAACTGGGAGTTAAACCAGTTAAACCAGACTCACGGTGCGGCAGTCGGGGGTTAAGTGCCTTTCTGAGGCGGCAGAGAAGCTCAACATTTACTCTCCTCTCCACGTTTGATCAGCTGCTGCTGGGATTTAAACTTGGAGTTCACTCTCACAAGTAGAAATCACTAAGCTTTGATTTTGTGATTTGTGATAAGATTCAGATTGGACTAAATCTGTGTTTTACGCAGCAAGACGTCCAGTTTGAACCTGCAAACCACCATAGCAATGCTTTCTGTTATTCCAAAACACTTTTAAACTTATTAAAGAATAAAATAACAAAATGGCCAGATGGTTTGAGCCACAGTCGGGTACATTCAGCCAAGTAACAAGCTGCTCAGTGATGAGTTGACCCTCAAATCAAGGTCAACAGTAGCTTTTTAACCTCTGGTTCCAAGAGAGTGACCTCAGCCTAAACTACTAACACACACACACACACACAGAAAACAGGCTGACACACTGTGAGCCTATTTCTTGTTCATTGTGTCGAAGGTAGTGACAGTGGCAGATGGGCCTTCTCCACACTCCCAGTGAACGGCACACAGCCATAGACTTCAAGTTTCTCGCTGTTTGCCTCCATCGCACCACTGCCAGCTGACAGAGTCAACAAACGTCCATCTGAACGCGTAACTTCGTCTGACGTTAAATCCCTCGAGTCTTCGTTCAAATGTATGAAGAGTTAATGGATGTAGACTCTTCTTATTTCAAGGATAATTTCACTGGTTTCTTATTCCCTAACCAATATGAATGGCATCACGAAATGTTCGGCATTCAAGTCTTAAATTTAAGTTATGAGCTTTAAGTGGTTTGTATCCAACCCTATAGCCAGAGGACAATGTTGGGTTAGGTTAGGTTCTTTGTTTTCCCCAAGGGAACATTTAAAAAGGCACAACACATGGACATCATATAGAGATAACACACCCTCTCCCCACAAATAGACCCTCTTCACACATATACCCAGATCAACATATAGACATATACAGCACACCATCATCTGCATATTCTTGTTCAGTGCTGTGATCGCTGAGGGGATAAAAGTTTTTTTTAAATGGGCTTTCCTCCAGTCCAACACCCTTTATCTGCGGCCAGATGGGAGGAGAGTGAAGTGTGGGTTCAGGGGGTGATCCGGGCTGCTGGCTATCACATGTGCCAGGCGTATGATAGCCAGGTCATTTGTTTTCTGTGAGGCTGGGGGTGGGGAGGCTGATCATCCAGGCTGCTGTGTGTCAGATTTGGAGGAGTTTGTTTCTGCTGGTGACAGTGAGCAGGGTGAAGAAGCAGGGGGGACAATCTGTTAGCATCGGTTGAATGTCAATATTAGGCAGTACCTGCAGCTCTGTGACTGTGATGGTCTTGTGTACTATTGTCAGATGTATACGTCCATCCACCGCCATGACCACCATGACCTTACCTTCCACCTCACTACGTTGGGAGCACCATTCTTCCTTTGAGTCGCTATTATGCTCCGAGGTCTGCCGACTGGAACCGATTTCGCGAACCTGTACCCAGTTCTATCATATCTTGTTTATGCACCTCTTAGGTCGATGGAAGTGCACGTTAAGATGGACTTTTTACGCACTCTGTTTGATGCTTAGGGTTTGTATGACTGTTTATGAATATGTTTGGATACCAAAGGCTACAGGGCAGCATCCGTTGAGTGGTCCCGCAAAGGGCTGCAACCACAAGAGTCAAAGCGGGGGGTCGATGCAGTTTACACTCAGGGGGCGAAGTTTAACTAAGAACTCAGATCAGAAGCTAAACAATTAAATTGTGTTACTCCAATTATGAAAATTCAACCAAGTCCACGTCGAGTATATAACTAAAAAGCAAAGCACATTTAGTCGTTAGTGACGTTAATAGAATTTCTAACAAAACAATTTTAAGTGCAGTCTTTATTTTTGAAGGCATTTCAAGGAGAGTACAAATATTCTGTGTTGATTTTGGACTGAACATCTTCACATGTCCTGAATCTGACTCTCGGACAAACGTACTGAACTTCTGGGTCAGCTGCGTTTTGCAAAGTGAACTCAACGACGACGAGTTGGAGGAGGAGGGAACAGGAAAAGAGCACGTCAGCTAGCTTCGGTTCCCCCTTCCCTCCGTCCCTCTTTCAGCTATAACTATGTACTATTTCACAAACTAGAATAATAAATGTATTATTGAGTATATTATCGATCCATTCAATGAAAGCACATAATGTCTGTAAATGGTAATCTTTGGGTTGTCTCTTCATTCTGAGTGATTGATTCTCATCTCTAGGTTACATGAGATTGTAACTCCTTGAGTATTAATATGTCGCTGGTGTTTCTATGATCGTAATGGTTATTGCAGGGTATTTATACATTTTTGAGATCTTTTTCTTTTTGTAATTTTTTATATTCCTTTCAAGGACTTTTCTTTCTCTTGCTTGCGTACGTACACTAATGTCAGCGGTGGGAAGCATGTGCACAGGGAGGGCGAGGATGTGCAAGTTCATCCTTAGATCGTTGTCGTTATCGTTTATCGTGTGCGGGGAGAGTTGACTGAGCGTGCATGCTCTTTTTTCAGCAACACCCTGCTTCATCTGCACTCACACACTCACGCCCGTCCAGTAAAACCCGTCTGGTTACTGAGCAGCTCTCCTTGAACAACCGGGAGCGACGATTGATGGCGTTTGTCATTTTATTTCCTCCGTTTTAGTTGTTCTCATGGGCAACCTTGTAGACATTCTTGTGCATTCCTTTTTTTTTTAAATTAATGTTATTTTGCACTGATTTTGATCTATTTCAATGTATTTTTGTCTTATTTATTTTTAAAAATAATTTCTCTTTCTTAGAATTTTTTTATTATGTTTACAAATATTTGCTCCTTCTGTACAATTATTTTTTTATAATTTACTTATTTGTTTTATTCCCTTATTAATTGCACATTCGTTTATCCTTTTTGGTTTTGTTTCTTGTCCTCTCATCTTTTATATTCCTCCACCGTTGCTCTTCCATCATCATTTTATCTTAAATTCCTTGGAAGATATTGTTTTTTTCTGTTTTACATTTTCTAAACATTACCAACGTAGCCTAATAATCAGTGTTTTTTAATGTTCTGACTAGTGTATAACTGTTGCCGATAGAATTTATATTAATCTATTTATTTTGCGTGGTGGTGTGTATAGATATCCTAAATGTTCTTTGAGTTCCTACACCTGTAACTTTGGGCTATGAAGGCTAAACGCCTGCCTGGGACGTCGTCAGTAGCCTAAGTGCTGGGAGAGTGGGCTAAACGTGATGTGTGTTGGTGTCGTCAGTGGTTCCTACATGGTAAACAATAAGCCTCATGCTTCTGAGATATATGTGAATTGTTATAAAATCACTAAATGCGCCTCCTAAACTTATATTTTACCTTTTGTAAAGTGTTCCTTTTGTTCTCAGTTCTTATCCTGATGTGAAAAAAGCCATTTTAAAGCCAGATTCCTCTCTCAACACTTTGGCTACTGACAGCAGTCCAACCTGAAACTCTTCAGGTGGAAACCCGCTATGTTTCCACTCCACAGACCGACACACGTAAAGGACAATAATGTAAAGGGGAAGCAATACAATATACTGATCCACGCTGGAAAATACAAAACATATGAGGTATATATACATATATATAAATATATAAATATATTCATTAAAGTTCTATATTAAAAATGGCTTGTCATGTGGATTATTGAGTCCTGTGTCGGTGCACCAGCGACTCCAGGGTGTCAGTGTCTCTCAAACTGAACCATATGAGTCAGTTTTCCAGTATATGAACAGGGTCTGCCTACGCTTCCACAACGAAAGCAACACCTTTAAAGGTGCTAACAACATATAGCACCTTTAAGAACAAAATTTTACAAAGTGCTTTGACAGCAAAAGCGCATACAAATATATACACAATTATACACATCAACCAAGCAAGATAAACGATTTGACGCCTTTTAAACACGGTAAAAAGACAAATAAATTACATGAAATGAACAGTTGAGAGGGTAAGGGCACACTCAGAAAAAAAAGAGGGACCATGTGCGGACAGTCTATATCCCAACAGGCACACATAAAATGGCGTCAGAACCACCGTAGGCCTCCTGCTCGTACATGTGCAAACGTGCTTTACAAAAGCCCCTCTCTCCCAAGGTGCGGTGCGGTTGCACTCACACTGGTCAAACCAACTAGACTTTACCCATGGAACCTGTTTGGGCATGGTACGGATGGACAGTGTGAGTGCGCCCTATGGTGACAATGATAAAAGGTGACATCACATAAAAGCTACGAAAATGTGTTTTAAGAAGTCACTATTTGACACGGGAGTGCTCGGTTAGAGACTGACCCCCTTGTCAGTTACCTCTGAAAAAACCCTGTTACTGACTCCCATTCCCGGTGTCCATTGATCCACACTCAACGGTTTGGCCATTTTTGACTTGGCCAGAGAGAGAGGCCAACTTCCCCTGTTGATCCAATACCGAAGTGCCAAAAATGTCAGTTCTTCGAGTGTCCACTAGGAGCAGGTTTCATAATAGAGCAACGGTTTGGCCATTTTTGAGTGTGCAACCAAATAAAGGCAGTTAACCGCACTTCCACCCTCAAAAAAGTCGGTCCGAGGGCAGAAGTGCGCGATTTGTCGCCCACATTAAATTCAGCTGAAGCTAGCAAAGGCTCCAAATTTGTCATATTCACTACCTGGATCATCACGTCCAGGCTACAATCATTCAATGAAATCAACCTTTATTTAAACTCTTAGGACAATAAGGTTTCCCTCATATACAGGGACGAGGGGCTACATTTCCTTCCTAACGTATGGATAGATAGATGGATAGATAGATAGAAAGATAGATAGTTAGATAGATAGATAGATAGATAGACAGATAGAAAGATAGATAGATAGATAGATAGATAGATAGATAGATAGATAGATAGATAGATGGTTGATGAAAAGGTACAGACAGTGACAAGCAGCAATTAAGACTGTGCAGTCTCTTGATGCTGCGATGTCTTCTCCGGAGAGACACACAGGGAGGGACTGTCAGCCCAGGGGAAAAGTGACAGTTTTTAATCCCGCTGACAATAGATCTGCTGACGGAGCACGAGGGAGATGGAGATGTGCTTGGCTGAAGCAGCGAGGAATGAGATTTGGTGTCAAAGTTTTAATTAGTTGGCCTCACTCTCTGGTCTGGAAACCCTTCTAACGCTACAGCGCTGTCTGTATGTCTTTGTGCCGCCGGAGCGGGCACAGCAGCTCCTACAAAAGCCAACAGTATATCTGTGTAACTGTGCAGAACCAACATGGTGCACATTCTTACTCCCAAAAAACTGTGGTACTGCAACAGAACTGCTATTGAACTGCAAACAAGGTCAGTTATTAGTCTTTGCATTATGAATTCTTAAGCTGTAAAGTTTTAATAATTGTAGTATCTCTATTTGAGACTTAAAGAAAAGGAAGAGCCAGTTGAAGTGGTTTGGGCATCTGGTAAGGATGAACCCTGGGCGCCTTCCTAGGGAGGTGTTCCAGGCACGTCCAGCTGGGAGGAGGCCTCGGGGAAGACCCGGGACCAGGTGGAGAGATTAGATCTCCAGGCCCGAAATACACACATGCACAAACAGGACCTATATACATGCAATTAATGGAGAGATGTCAGAGCGAGGGGGCTGCCAATGGATCAGCGCCCGAGCAGTTGGGGGTTCAGTGTCTTGATCAATAGCACCTTCGGCAGTGCCCAGGAGATGAACTGGCACCTCTCCAGCCACCAGTCCACACTTCATTCATGTTCCACACACGGGGACTCGAGCCGGCGACCCTCCGGATCCCAGCAGAGTCATCTATGGACTGAGCCACTAAAACCTATAGAAGGAGCCGGCTGATTGAGGGGAAGAACCACTAATGAGCTCGGGCGGGAGAGAATATTAATAATAATTTCTTGGTATACGCATTGGGTGAGCTACCTTTGATGGGATTAATGGGAAACACAGCGGCGTTATAATCCATGGCCCACGGCCTAGATGCACAGTGGATTGGAGGATACGTGGGAAATAAAGAACACATGATGACATGTTTTCCCCAGGGAGGAACCTCCATCATATCATCCTATTGTGTGATATGGGTTCTCCCATGGTGCACCTGGCTCTCCCGTATTATTATGTCTGAAGCCAGCGCCACAGTTGTCATACACACAATACGATACGATAGTAGCTACCGCCTTGTGTCAGCTTTCATGAGTCAACAGGAGTCTGCCACCTGTGAAGACATCCTGCATTTTAATTTCCTCTCTTCATTCAGTCTGACGCTCGCTGTCCGGCTGCGTCTCCTCCCAGGGCTCTTTGGTGGTAAAGAGCGCATGCCTGCGTTCACTGATAACGGCTGACAGACGTCCGTATGCCAGCGGGAAGGTCTGTCAGTCAAGATTACGCTCTCATTTCCTCCTGTCTCAATCCTTCCTTTGCTCGCAGAGAGGGAGACCCCACAACAGGAAACCTGGGCCGCCGGAGCAACACACGAGAAACTCAAACACACGTTGAACTTCATAGACAGGACTGAGGATTCATGTTTGACGTCTGTTTCAAACACGTGTTTTATAAAAGTATAGAACCTTAAACTGCAGAGTGTTTCTACATGTGTTTCTACTACTACAAAATCTAAATTATAGGATATAGTCATTCATGAGTGTAAGGTAAAAGGCATCCTAGACGAATTCATTGGGATCCATTTCTCAACAAAGGGATAATTCGATATTACATGTGTTATGCATGCACTCATTTATGATTTTTACTAAAGGACAAGTGTTATCCAAAAGACCCCAGTGTGTTTGATTCTATATACAATCTATTTATTCCCCTTTTGATTCTCTCTCTCTTTTAAGATCAAGTTCAAAATGTATCTGATGTTACATTTAGGAGGTGTTCAGTACAAACACATCTTTAACCCACTTGTGCCCAAAAACCATATTTAGAATGATATGATGGGCAATTATGCAACAATACAACTTTGAAATGTTTAAATATGTAAAAAAAAAGAAAGAAAAGTCACTGGGTTCTCTCCGGGTTCTCCGGTTTCCTCCCACAGTCCAAAGACGTGCAGGTGTTCGGTTCATTGATGACTCTAAATCACCCGTAGGTGTGAATGGTTGTCTGTCTCTGTTCGTCTCTATGTGTCCTGTGATAGACTGGCGTCCTGTCCAGGGTGGACCCCGCCTCACGCCCCGTGTCAGCTGGGATCGGCTCCAGCCCCCCGCGACCCCGACAGGAACAAGAGGTTGAAGATGAATGAATGAATGAACATTGTGTGAGTAAATGTCTTCCAAATCATTTCTTTGAGATGTTTTGAGTCCGTAAATGCCAAATTCTTGATTGTTCTCCACATGTGCTCCTGTTTTTTCCCCTGTATGTAAATTAAATGTAATGAAATATATAGAAAAACAAAAGTCCTGGCCCAAAACACTAAATGTACGATGAGGAGAAACTCACTTTTTAGCAAAGTGGTTTTGCCGATTTAGAAAATTTCTTCTGATTTTTTGCTAAAGCGAGCCGGAGAACACGTCTACTGAATACTTGGTGGTAAACTTTATTACTATATATGCACTGTGGTAATGGCTGTGAGGAGGGGTACACAGGGGAGGGTAGCAGGGAGTCAGATGTTTGCGGACATCAGTTCATGTTACTGTAGTGTGTTTTAGACGGGTCAAGAGACGAGTGTCGAGCCAGATCACCGCTTTAGCTTAATAGATTTGAATCGGTCAAGGTACTGGAAAAAACAGAATCAGAATGCACATTTCAGAGATGCAGATTTGGACGTTTATTTGTGTATACAGTTTTAAATTGATCAGAAAAATAAAGTTAAACTTAATTTAAATGTTAGGGTTAAGTATGCATTAGTCCACACAGCATCAGACAAAGTTTAATTCATTCATGTTGCATTGTGACATCGCTGTTACTCCCCATTTGCCAGTATTGGACATGGGCGTGGCAGGGAGTCATCATTAAAGAGGCAACACATGTGCTAATCAGCAACACTGGCAACACCTGGGCTCATCAGCCACAATGGCAACACCTGGGCTCATCAGCCACAATGGCAACACCTGGGCTCATCAGCCACAATCGCAACACCTGGGTCCTGTGTGCAAGAGCTCCTTTTAAAAAACCTCTCGAAGCTCACTTGCTTGCTTTCTCCTCCCTGAGACACATGTTTCGCTTTTGTTTGATGGGTTTTTTGATTGTGTTGCAGGACACTTTTCCCCTCATGCAGCTCTTTTGTCACGGCTGTGCGACCCCTGTTTGTGGCCGAATCAAGACTCCCCTAAAATCACATGAATATGAGCAGAAGTGACATGAGTCATACCAATACTGAACATACTGAAGACTGAAAGTAGTACAGTGAAACCCTCACCAAAAGTTATTCAAGTGTGCGATTAGTGTACTCCTTAGTATACTCCTTCCAATGTTCAACGTGTTGTTGAATTGTGCCACACAAATGAACTTGCCTTTCCTTCCAAACTACAAATAATTGTTTTTGGAGCCAAGGATGAACAATCCAAAGTTTAGACTCAGCTTTAAATGGTAACGCTAAAAACCACAAACCAAGCCAGAAACGTATGTGTAGTCATGGACTACATTAAAACAAATATCACCTCAAGAATATATTAAGGATTAAAGGACTTATGTGTCAGCAGGACCTTAAAAAACTTGTCCATGCATTTATCTTCAGCAGGCTCTACTACTGTAACGGTGTCTTTACAGGTCTCCCTAAAAGACCTATAATGTAAAGACCTCAGACAGCTGCAGTTAATCAAGAATGCTGCTGCTCGAATCCTCACTAAGACCAAAAAAGTTGATCATATCACTCCAGTCCTCAGATCTTTACACTGGCTTCCTGTCCGTCAAAGAACTGATTTCAAAATACACCTGTTGGTTTACAAAGAACTGAATGGGTTAAAATACATTTCAGATCTTCTGTTCAGCTACAAACGGTCCAGACCCCTCAGATCCTCTGGGACAGGTTCCCAAAGTCAGGACTAAACATGGGACAGGTCTGCTCTGTGTCCCCAGAGTCAGGACTAAACATGAAGAGGCAGAGTTCAGTTTTTAGGCTCCACAAATCTGGAACAAACTTCCAGAAAACTGCAGGTCTGCTGCAACTCTCATTTCTTTTAAATCATGACTGTAGACTTTTCTATTTGCCGCTGCTTTTCAGTAAACATCAGTGCACTGTAACTTGTTTTCTCTTGCCTTTGACGACCTTTTATATGTTTTAAATATATTTTTGTGTTTTTCCCCAATGCTTTTAATGTTTTATGTAAAGCACTTTGAATTACCTTTTTGTTGAATTGTGCTATACAAATAAACTTGCCTTGCCTTACAAAGTATACTTTCAGTTTACTTTTTATGTACTTATCAGAGATATACTTAAAAATGCACAATTAAGCATATGTGGCTTTTACTTGTACTTCATATAAAATATCTTAAAAAGCGGGCAACAAATATATAACTAGTAAAATAACAGTATACCTATAAGTTAATTTGTATAGTTGGAGTAAAAAATGTAAACATATTGTCTAACTACTCGTGCACTTTGAATATACCTAAAAGTATACTTGTATAAACAAAGAAAATGGGCAATTTAGTCCCAAGAAGAATTGTAGTTCCCTACAAAAAGGGGAATATACTTGAAGTCTTATCATGACTTTATCATGTACATATACTGTATGTTTTTTGTTCTTTAATGTGTGTCTATGCTTGGAGCCCTGCCCTTTTCTATGTATAGAGACATCTGATATTCCCTCACATGTATTTGTAGATGAAGCTTTATAAGGTCCTTTTTAATAAGCACTTTTTTTTCATGGTTGTCTAGACGTCGTTGAGCTCATGAGTCGGACCGTTTTTAAACATACGCCTGGTGTTCGTCGGTGTAACTGTAGAGAGACCAGCTCTGAATGTCCAACTAACGTCTGTCACACACTTCTGTTCTGGGTTTAAGCCAGTAAAGCTGCAAATATTTAAGGGCTTAATATCAGTTTTCGTCGAGTACACTCTTCACTTGTCAAGTTCTCATGTTTAACGGAGGAGTGTATTTTCTTTCTGGTGGATTGAATGTTAAGAGTGAATGACTTGTGGGGGGTGCGGTTGAAATCCAGATCTGGCCGTGCACACACTGTGCAGCATTAGAGTATCAAACAGTCAAACGATGTGGAGCAAACTGATAAGACTGAATTAACGTAGCCTATCTCAAAAGTAACTAAACGACCATTTACTGTGAAGAGGTCATGTGTGGTTGAATGTCAGTTAGCAGCTACAGTAGAGGTCAGGCACTTAGCACCTTGATACGTGAGATAGTCTATCCTCCAGTATCCGAAACATCTGCGCTTAAAACACGGCTGCATCCGTCAAAAAATCCTTAATCCTTCCATATGCCATGAGGAGGGAGAGTCTGCATATATCTTAGTACAGTCTGTCCAACACCACAGTCCTTTTCAGTTATGAATGGTGTCTTCCAGAGCTCTGTTTTGGGCCCCTTTATATTCATTGTTTAACTTCTACCTCCTGGTCATTTAAAAAGAAAAAGGTTTCAGTTCAATTGCTATGCAGATGACACCCATCTGTTCTTGCACGCTTTGAAATGTGGCTGTAAACTCAATTAATGATTTCCTCATTCTTATTTAATTCTTTTTTATAATCGGACAGCTGAGATGCATCACCATTCACACCTTTCTCTATCATCTCCTTTAAAACTTTGTATTCTTTCTGCACTTGACGACTGCGGTACGGTTTAGGAAAGATTGTGGATATGGTCAATAAAGTGTGTATGCTAGGGTAAGGCAATTAAACACTTGGTGAAGGTGAGACAAAGAGCAGATGTCTAGTCTTAAAAAATGAGAACATTAATTTAAAGTCTGTGACGCAAACTCCCCTGCATGAGTGTCGGATCCATTACATACCCATCTACCATGGACACATTTCATTGACAGATCTCTAGGGACACTGCGCTTGGTATTTGCTACCGCTTTTTTTTTTATCCCATCAGTCATCAAGTTACTTAACAAGACTTTTTACTATTTTTGTGTTTAACTTGTCTTTGTGGTGCGTCATCAACATTGAAAACCTGTCACCAATAGTGAGAAATTTGGAAATTAGGAAAAATTAACAAGTTTGCTTTTTTTTTTGTCGAAGTTTACCTGAATTTTTTAAATCCATGTTAAGACAAATTTAGAGATTCAATGTGTCCTCAGAAGACAATTCATATAATATCTTAGGAAAGGTTCTGCACATCATTGTCATTATCATTATTCTACAAATGTCCAGCAACACGAGCGATCAGTTCGCCAGCCCTGAAGTGCAGAACCTGACGTTGACTTTTTCTTTCACATGGGACTCAAACAGCGGCCTCCTGGGTGAAAGTCCTTTATGTGTTTGACCTGTTCATCAACCTCGACCTCCTCTATATTTCAAAAACAAGCACCTGCAAAAACAATGTGATTAATAGTCTGGCGATATGCAAGCAGGTAAAAGGGAGAAGGTTAAATAAATGAAGGCCTGATCTCACTGCAACACAACGGCTCCTTTAAGGGCCACACACACTTCACCTGAGAGCTAATTTATGTGCTTTTAAGCATTCAGATGCCTGGTAAGCACGAGCATAGCTTCCCATTTAGCACAACAGTGGCTAGACGTTGACTGTTAACTGCCTCGATGCTTCAAACGCGTGAGAGGCACGATGTTCCAAATAGGATCAAGCAGAGCGTTACTTGTGTTTCTTGCGATTTCATCGTGTCTATTGCGTGCGGTGTGCTCGCAGCTTTAGATTGGTGGCTGTAGCTCAGTTGGTTGTGGGGGTCCGCCAATGTCTGAAGGGTCACAAGGGCCCTACTTGTGTCATGGTCATTGTGTCTTGGGCAAGACACTTCGCCCACCTTGCCCTGTGTGTATGTGGATGACCGGTGTATGTTTGAGGAGGTGGTCGGGGAGGCCATAGATGCTGAATAGCAGCCACACTTCCGTCAGACTGCCCGGGGCAGATGTGACTGCTATTGTAGCTTACCACCAACATGTACGTCTGTGTAAATGAATGGAACCTGGACTCTGTAAAGCGCCTTCAGTATATATAAATCCAATCCATTATTATTATTAGACTACGACACCGGACCTCCTCCACAGAGGCAGCCCTGAACATCCTGGATCATGGTTACGGGGGTTATATATGAATGAAATTGTGCATTACTTTTCGCAGGTGTAATGCCAAACAGTGAAGGAGGACAACCTGAGAAATTAGGTGAGGATGTTGACAACGGAGGTGAAATAACAATAAAAACATAGAAAAATAATCTCTGTCCTTGGACACTTCACCCACCAGTGGCAGTGGGACACTTTTGTTGGTGGAGACATAATGGCAAATATAAAATGGCTGATCCGGTACTGGATTGTTTACTGATGGACCACTGGGACATTAGCCAGTGTTTTAGGCTGTCTACTTAGCAGGCCAGCAGTATCCGGTTATCAGTGAGTGACAGGTGCTGTAGGGAAACGTCTATGTAACACTGGGGGAGATTAGTTTGTAGCAAACTTTGCTGACACGAAAAGAAAAGTCGTAGCTTAATAAAATCTCAAGATTTGTGCTCCCATGACTTCTCATATTCGCCATCATATGAGGATCATTGGATTCCCTGCGGTGCAGTTGAGCGGCTTGGATGACGTTGGGAATGTGTGACGTCAGGGGTTCACTTTAAAGCAGCGTGAGACATCAGATCTGTGCGTTCCTGCACACGCAGCGTAGACATCCTGTGTGTACAAGCGGACACATGTGTATTCGAACAAGAGCCTTCGAGTGTGATTGTGAGCACAGCTTGTCTCCAGGTTTGTGTTTCTCCTGCCACGTCAGTCCCATCGGCCACGGTCTATATTTAGCCAGGAGGTCACAGCCAAACAGCATGAGAGAGACGCTTCAGAGAGACGTGAGCCTGGAAGGAGGTCAGCGTGGTGAGTGAGATGGGCTGTGAGCAAGATAACAAGAACCTAACCAGTAGTAACGTAAGCGGAGAGAAGGGGGGGGGGCGAGGATGGACAGAAACCACCAAGTGAAATGGATCCAAGCACTTTACACCTAAAAGCGTTCTTATCACCATTTTAACTCTTTACCTCAGGGATCTTTAGTATCAAACTCTTCCAAAGACTGATTTAAAATAGTTAGTTAGTACAAATAGTATCACCATACCTGTAATCTGCTTCTTATGCTGCCTTCACATGCTGTTGGAAATATCAGAATTATAACTCATAGAAAGAATAAGGTAAGGGGGCCATGCCGGTGGTCTGGCGGCCTGAGTATGTACTGTATCATGTGACGGCGTGTAACTGCAACACCCTCCAGAGTTCAAATTTAGCTGGGACCTTTGTTGTATTTCATAAGCCTCTTCCCCTCCACGTATTTCTGCCGATCTACAACTAAAAACCAGAGAATGAGTTTTATTTTTGCCCTGTTTGTTTGCTTTAAGACTTTTATTATCATTATTATTACTATCTCCTTTTTAGATGATGATGATAATACATTCTTGTATGATTGAATAATGTCCTGTTTTAATGTTTGTTTAATTATTTTTATCCTATATGCTATTTCATGTTATACAATGTATCTTTGTTTTCATTTCTTGCAGCACATCGAGTTCACGCTTGTCGTATGAAATGCGCTATATAAATAAATCGGACTTGACTTCTATCCTGTTAGAACTCTGTCGACCATCCATGAGCAGCAGACACTCGGGTTAGCTGGTCGGATCATGCAGGACCCCTCTCACGCTCTCTTCTCAGTGTTTGAATGGCTCCCCTCAGGACGCCGTGTTCGCTGTCCCTGCTGCAGGACACAGAGGAGAAGAGCGACCTTCATCCCCAGGGCTGTCCGGCTCCTCAACTCCTGACCCCTCTGACCATCCCCCTCCCCACTCTTGACACCCTCCCCTGGACACTTCAACCCCCGGGGACGAATAAAGTTTTTTGAATTTGAATTTGATCTTCATAATTCACTTTCGCATAAAAGGTTGAAATCGTGAAGGCACTGAGACGTGATCATTTATGGTCACAGAGTATCTGACTGATGTTTTACTAATGAAAAATGGGTAATATTATCATAACTCACAGTACCTACTTTGTAAAGCCTTGTGTAAAATGCATATATTGTCTATTGGCATCTAAGTATTTGAGTCTGGGCTTTATATTTAGTTTGTATTTGAATGATCGTGTGACACTGCAGGTCTGGTATGAGACCAAGAGTGTGTTCACACCTGGTTTGTTTTCTTGTTTCATTTATAACAAAGTAAACTGGAATTGTAAACATTGGGTGCGCTCCAAAACCCGACCGGCACAGGGCCAGTTTGATGCACCAGTGCATCGTTTCCACTCCGTTTTATTATAAACACATTTTACATGTGGCTAAATCTAAATCTAAATGGAAATGCGCTGAACTGTATTTGCCAAAGTTAAAAGTTTAAATAAAGTTTAAAACAGCATCTCCACGACCTTATCAGCTGAGACATATTTACTCATGTGCCTGTGACTTTGTTGTTTGATATCTTAAGAAAACTACAAGACAAGAAAATATACAGAAATGCGTATATATGAAATATGATGTTCTATTTATCTTCTCATCTCTCATCTCATCTTCAGCCTCTTATCCGGGGTCGGGTCGCAGGGGCAGCAGCTCCAGCAGAGGACCCCAAACTTCCCTTTCCCGGGCCACATTAACCAGCTCTAACTGGGGGATCCTGAGGCGTTCCCAGGCCAGTGTGGAGATCTAATCTCTCCACCTGGTCCTGGGTCTTCCCCGAGGCCTCCTCCCAGCTGGACGTGCCTGGAACACCTCCCTAGGGAGGCGCCCAGGGTTCATCCTTACCAGATGATCCTGAACCACCTCAACTGGCTCCTTTCAACGCTAAGGAGCAGCGGCTCTACTCCGAGTTGTTTGTAATAAGGACAACTGGGAAAACCTGGACTGACATGATGATATTTTTGCGTTGAATTGACCCCGTACACGCCACCGTCCTTGATATTGGACATTTCTTTCATTCCAAATATTATAAATAACAAAAATAGTCCTTACAAATGATACACTTACTTTAAAACACACAAACAAAGATCCCTGGATCCAGTTTCAGGTGCATCTGCACGATAATTGATTTAGTTTTCTGTGTATTTCCCAAAGTCACGTTAAAGGTGTTCTGGATGTGTGTGTATAAGAAGGTGTTTGGTGCTGTGTTTGATTTAAAATGCTGTTTAGGTCGTCAACAAATACCCTCAGAGTACCAGACATAAAAACTTAAGCAACAACTTTCATTATGATCATTTCTAAACTGTTAGGGTCAAATTGACCTCAAGGATAAAACGGGTTAGTCAAATTTGAGGGACACTTGCAGAGATTTGTGTATATTGTGTTTTATGTTTAAAACCGATGATTTCCAGCAGAAATAAAAGAGGACGTTTCAAATATGCAGCCAGTCGACAGCCATTTTTATGGCGAGGTGTAAAGTGGGACGGTTCATTAAAAACAGTTATGGAGGAGGCAGCGACTGTGAGCTGAGGACGTGTCGAGAGTGCAGAAGAAGTGGAACCTGAGAGGACGACATTAAATATTCATGTCATGTTTAATAATAAAATGAAGTCATTCATACTCAATCGATTCAGATCCCCCCCCCCAAAAAAATGCAGAGACAGTTCAGCTTCCATTCAGGCACAGAGAAGCACTTTGTTCTGACATGAATCATCCCAGAAAAACACACTTTAAGCTGATTTAACACTGTGTACCTTCTACTCCAACATCAATCTTTATAGCAATTCATAAAGTGTAGCACCTAATTTACGCATACTCTTCTTACGCTGCAGGCATATGTCGTACATCTACAGTACAATGCGTTAAAAATATGATAAAAACACATGGTGTGTTCATCGCTGAGGTTATGACAAGACCCAAAAAGATTATAGACGACAAATGAAACAAGTCTCGATGTATTTCTACCATTATGAAATTAGACCCTTGTCACATGAATATGCATGTAATGTATTTCTAATTGATGTCACTGAATGTTAATTGATGAACAACAAAACAACAACAGAGACATTAGAAAGGCAGCTCTGCAGACGGGACAAACATTTATTTTTTCACTCATCACTGAGAAAATAAGTTTCTTAACCCTCCTGTTGCCCTCAAATTTTACTAACACCATTTATTCTTGGGGTCGATTTGACCGTAGCAATTTAAACATCTCAAAAATTATCCTAATCAATGTGTGACTCAAGTGAAGTCGGGTACTTTATGTTTTTATTTAACAGAATGAAAAATATCACTGATGTTAAACTGCATGGAGGGATTTCTGTGTGTGTGTTTTACAGTAAGTCTGTTATTTTAAGTGCTATTTTGTGTTATTTGTAACATCTGGAATGAAAGTAACGTCCGTTATCAACGACAGCAGCATGAATTTGACCTCATATAATATTTGAATTGTAAAATAAACAATAATAATAATGATTAAATCATCCAGATTATCAAACTGACCCTAAGGAACACTGATGCAACAAGTACATGTATATGTATGTATATATAAATATAAATAATCATGCCAATTTTAGTTTTTTTATGAGTTGTCCCCATAAAATGAGGAAAAGTCATAAATATAAAGCAAAAAAACAAACAAAGATGTCGTTATTTAGAGATGTTAAACATTAAATGGGGTCAAATTGAGCCTTAGGAGAACAGGAGGGTTAAAAGAGGTTCTCAGATCGGAGGTCGACAAACTGTTCTGTTCGTTCAGTGTAGTTTGAATTAAGGCTAGTTAATGACTTAAACTAACAGCATTAATAATAAATGTACTCGTTAAATAAGGATTGATTAATCACAACCTCGTCGCAAGAATAAAAACATCGGCATTGTACGTGAATCTAAACTTATCTGAACCGCTGTAACTCTTTTTGGCTGACACTTTTTGGCGTTCCGCGGCCGCATTTTTAACACGTGTGACGCTGTTGATACATACAAACATTACAATACATCAGAAATATTGATGGTACACAGGCGGGACCAATATGGGATTTTAGAGAAGTGGAAAATGCACTAATTAGCGATGATGGCACCCAATTATAGTGACATTTTTGAGTTGGAATGAAAGTAGATCTTTTTTGTTAGATGTGGATTTTCTGCAATGTCACTCAGAAGGCTGCTTTCTTAAACAAAGAAATATTAAAGAGAATATTTAACATTATAACGTTAAAATAATGTCAGTTAATTGTTGACCATTTAAAGGAAAAAGATAACAAATTGACACCATTTCGAAATAACCTCAAGCATCGTTTTCTGCATTGTATGTTTATTGATATGTTTTTTTCATATCGACACATATCAAAAAACATATTCGCCAATACCGATAGATATCAACATGTCTGTGATAATCCAAACGTTAGGCATCAAAACTACATGGTAAGGTTCAGGGAAAGATGTGTTTTGGGTTCAAATAATTTTCAGGTTCACGCCGGACTCATACGGATGTTAGTGTGCCAGAAACATACAATGCCGACATTATTTTTCTGGCTACGAGGCTCATGAATCAATCATATACTGTACGTCATTATGGCATGAGTCATAAACACGTTAGCATTCAGGTTACCATGCTAGCTAGCCTTCCAGCAAATGAGTAACATCATCAATATGGCATGAGTCATAAACACGTTAGCATTCAGGTTACCATGCTAGCTAGCCTTTCAGCAAATGAGTAACATTCAAACTTTAGCTGCTACACAATTTAAAACCATATCTTTTTGAATAATTGTTTGACATCTGGTTCATATTAAAGGAGTGGAAGAGCTCATGTTTATAAAATGTCAGAATTACGCAAGGGGACTTGAACGAACAGTTTTTTCCCTCCAAACCCTGCAGGATAGTAAGACGATACAGGACTGTCTCCCAACCACATCTGAGCATTAAGGTCGCCGTATTCGATAACACGAGAGCACTTAGCACTTAGCTGCCTCCATGTTGGGGGTACACTACAACAATAATATCTCAAATCATGAGGTGCAGGGGTGCAGAATGATTCACTGGGAAACAATGTTTTTTAAAAAAGATAAAGATGTTTCATCCTAAACGAGAACGTTGTGATATTGTAAGATAGACAGGCAGGTGTTCGGTGCATTTCAATAAATCTCCAATAAAGATGCATGTGATTCCTTGATGCACTCTCTTTGCTAAGACGTCTTTGGGAGACAGCCACGCCCCTCTGCACCCTCCCTCCTCCCAAACAGAAAGGGCGGATAAAGTGCAACACCACCTCCAGGCCCCTAGCTGCTGCTGTCCTTCTGAGGGAGGCACCTCTGCCAAGGGCTGTAGGGCAGTGCCAGCAGCAGGAAGAGGACCCCGCCCACGATGAGGACGGCCCCCGCACAGCCGATGCACGACACCGACCAGGAGAGCTCGTGGTGAAGAGGGACTGTGTGGTCGCTCGCCAGGAAGGCCAAGACGGACTGGTGGAAAACCATGAGAGAGAGCAGCACCAGGACACCTGCGGATGAGGCAGTGGACAGTTAGCACGTCCATTTTAAAGCAGTGTAAGGGGCCGTCCGTACAAATGCGGGTATTTTTGAAACCGTGTGTTTCACCACACGGTTTGGCCTTTCAGCCACACGTAACCACAGTTGTGGGCTCCTGGAGCCGGAGTTCAAGGTGAACCTTTCTGAAAAGTCCGGTTTCTGCAGTCATGTGTGGACAAGGAAACCGAGGAAAACCGCAATTTCTTGTCCACATTGTTTGGCGTCACACTGTGCGACGGTAAACAGTCAGTTGTATCCATGGAGACTTGTGGAGCACTCTAGATGAGACCAGCTCACGGAGTGGCTGTTACTTGGACTGACACGAATCCCAATCCACATTATCCTGATTATTGCTGATTTTAAATACATGAGTGACAGTGAGAATGAACTCTTCACTGTCAGTCCACACGAAGGAATCCGCCCGGCCTCGGTTCACCATTATTGTTTTTCCGGTATGAGTTTTTCCAGCCTTGTGATTGGCTAAAATGGCCTTCCTGTTAGGAGTGCTATCACCACCTACCGCTTTTGCATGTGCATGACAGTGTTTGAGGCGGATTTTGCGGTTTCATGTGGACGGGAATTTTTTGTTAAACGTCCGGTTTCAAAAATACCCGTGTTCGTGTGGACTAGGCCTTAATCTCTAGCAAACTCTACTATCCAGAAAGATCTTATGTGTTAAAAACCCCAAAGGTCGCCCGGTGTGTTGTCGCCTCGACTGACCTGACAGAATGAAGCAGATGGACGCTGGCTTGAGGAAGAACAGGATCTCTTTACTGAGAGCCATGGTGATGCATATGGCCCCCATCACCATCAGGAAAAGGCTGAAGAGGGCCAACATGGCTGCCGCTACATTCAGATCTGCACGGAGAAAGAGGACAGCGTGGTTATCAAACTCTAAGGTTCACTTTATTAAAAAATATATATAATTTTGTTTTGGGACTGGACTGATGAGGCAAATCAATAGGCTTTTAAGTTATTGCAATATATTTTCATTTAAAGGTCTATTCAGAACAAACAAATGTGTGCAAATATTCTCAAGGCTCTTGAGAATAAATATTCAGAATTTGGCTGTTTTGTTAGGAATGATGATTGCAAAGAGGTTAAAGTTGTCCTCTATAAGATCCTCCATCTTGTCACATTCATTGTCAATGTGTGATCATGTTATTGAAACACATTCACCTCTCTACTTTCCGTCCGTCCCCTATATGTTACCCTCTTAAATCCACACACACACGTTCCTATTACACCTCTGCCCTTACTACAAGCCTGACTCAAAATTTGGATTTTCTGATTTACGATTACAGGTGAACGCAGCATAACCGTTGGTGACGATCTGGGCCGACAGACCAACGGGTGTCAGCAGCGTCACTAACATCGCGCCTTATTTACACTTAGCCTGCGAATGTCGCCACAGACACTGATATTGTGATACTCAGCAAATAGGCAAATAGAAGTGCTCTCATTAGTGGGTCATATGATCAATTACCGTTGTTTTGGATCTACGCAGAGAGGGGCATTATGGGTAACCATAGCCCTCGGAGGCTTACAGAGGAGCTGATGCACAAACCCGCCAATCTCAGCTATCCAAAGCCAAATTAGTTGATCCAACAAATGTAAAACTATAAAAGAAAACATATCTAAACGACGCCCATGCACTCTTGCTTACGCTCAGAGTTCAGGATCTTTAGGGATTTTTAAGGTCGTCCAAGGTCATTCGGCACAAGAAAACAAACACTCGGTGTTCTTGGATGTGAGACTTTTGTGATCTCAAATCACAACAAGAAATTCTAGTACATATTTTATACACACAGTGTTGTATTTAATCACTATATGTGACAGAGACGTGGGCAGCAGCACACAATGAGATTTAAATGTACGTCTGCCTTTCTTCATTCAGCGCATGGCACTCTGTGATCTCAATGCATTATGTAGCTGCCAGTGAAATGAGAGGTTAGGCGGCAGCTCGGAGACACTTGAACACGGCGTAGGCGGAATAGATTTCAAACACTCACAGAGCAGACAATGACCAATCTCAAAGAGTGCAGCGAGGAGGTGAAGGGAGACAGAGAAATGGACAGGACAGAGAGAGACAGGGATGGATCGTGGGAGGGATGAAAGAAAAGGGGGACTGGAGAAAAAAGAGAGCATCAGAAGAAGAAGATGAAGGGGCAAAGAGGGCGCAGGTAGAGGGAAAAAGGAAGGAAGGAGTGGGCACATTAGGTGGGACAGTGGTTCACAGAGGCCAGGTGCATGACTCACTCTTCCGCGTTGTCTTCTGAAACATCACAGCATTTTCCCCCGTGGTGAAAAACTTGAAGTAGGTGCAGTTTGATTCTGCAGGAGGAAAAAGATTAAAGGAGGAGAAACAGGCTTTAAGTGAGCAAAACAGACAGTGCATTGACAGATCCGCTGTAGCCGCGGACGATCTTGATGAACATCTTATTGACATTTGAGCAGCCACGTGTCTCCCAGCCCTGTACACTTGAGTTTCAACAGTTCTCCATCAAACATAATCAGCCGTGAACGACAATGACAAGCTCAAGGTGACAATCCAATGCTTCCTGCCCAATTAGCATTCTGCGGTCCCGAAGATGTGTTACAGTAATTAGAGTCTAGGCGTCAAATAGAATGTGACACTTCTATCTGTTCCCTCGCACATTTGTGCACACGCGCAAGCACGCACTCACACAGATCACTCTTAATTAGTGTGATCAAAGCCACATCCTCAGTGTTCTGGGCTGTTTTGTTCCTCACGAGAAGCTTTTAGCATCGCAGCACTGAGTGAAAGCTGCACTCAAATCCCACTGAGGGGAATTCAAATCGTGGGATCTCTGCAACTAGCCGGTCAGACAATAACTGGACTTTCCTCTGCGTACGCCTCAAATCATTAAGGAATTAAGGAAAACAAACACTAGTCTGAGGATATGCAACATATTCTCATCGAACGACTCGTATGATATCTTATGAAAAGTTTCCTCAAGAACAGGAGACGGTTTAGTTTAGGCATCAAAACGACTTGATCCAATGATAGTGACCAAAAAATCAACTCCTGTATGTTTAAAACAGGGGTGTCAAACTCAGGCCAGTGGGCCAAATCTGGCCCGCGGTGTGATTATACTTGGCCCGCAAGATCATATCATGGTTCTCTGAGAGCTGGCCCGCGAGTATAAAGCACATACACTACTTTTCTGTTGACAAACATGAGCATCCATGCTACCAGTCTCTGCAGACAAACTGAATCCACCCCTCCCCAAAAATGGCCCAAAGAAAGATGGAGGACAGGATCTTTCAGCAGATGATCTGTGTCTGAAGGTAAAGAGCTGTTTGTCACCGTGGCTGTAACCAAAGAATAAAACAGAAGAAACACCACGACAAGAACAAGGACCTGCACTGGAAAGGTTCAACGTTACACATCTGGAGAGAAGGGAACACATGCACATTTGCACTCTGTAGGTTTTTAGTAAATATTGAGTTTGGCAACTTTGTCCCAGTTTTTAAGTTTGGCCCACTGTGAATTGGAGTTTGACACCACTGGTTTAAAAGTTTTAATGGAAGTCAAACATGTATCCAGTCTGAACCCGATGACGAACAAAAACACTTATTCTTTTTCTCCATCTGACTCTTTCTGCTTTTTATGTGAGTCATGAAAAAGGGGAGAGAAACCGCAAATAATCGTTTTTCACACTCGACCCACTTTTCCACAGTTAGACATCCGAATGTAATTTGCAAATCACAGGCCTTCATTATTTCCATTAGCTGTTCTTAACCCAGACTGTAGGAACTTACAACTGGAATATGAAGGTGGACAGCCGGAGAACTGGTCTATGGTTTATATATACGTCTATAGTAGATATACGTATGTACATGACAGGAATAACGCATCACAGCCAGGGGTACCATAAACTCAGGGACCGAACAGTGAAGTCAATGAAGTACCTTAAAGCTGCGTTCTCTCTAATGGATAGAGAGGATAGAGGTTTAGCGATACACACAAACGCTACTGTGTAGGTTAGAATGGACGTGAACTTGTTTTAGGTTGTTGTCTGCGTTAAACTCTTAGGACTGTGACTCTCACAGTGGGTTTTTACTGTATTTTATCAAAATTGGCCTAATTGTAACATTGTAGTCACCTATAAATGTCTTGATTAGCATTCGTTTGCACGTTGCTAACATAGCAACAGTGATTTTCAACCAACGGCTCCCCGTGACCTGTTGTCAAAAGTCAACGGGGTGACTCCTTTGTCAGCTGGTTGAAAAATTGGCAGTTTCTCTCTTTTAGCCTTTTAGCCTTTTAGCTTAGCTTAGCCATATAAACGACAGTGGAGCACAGCCCTAAGTTGTTAGTGCTCCTGCCAAACTCCGCCCTCTCGTCCAAATATGGTCACGTCCATGGACCTGGACACCCAAACCAGAATTGTAGAGGACTTCCAAAGTCCAAATGATGTATGCCTTCACTTGTCCTCACTCTTTCACTCAGACTATGTTACAATAACTCAGGCTGTTAGTCAGCCAGAGCATTCATCAAGCCAGCCGTCACACAGTGAGCCAAGCATCATTTGTCTAGCCAGAGAATCAGGTAGACCTCTCATTCATGTTAATTTGCTCCCTCACACTGTCCAACAAGCTTGAGAGTTAGACAAACATCCAGTCAGCCATCTGGTCTGTCAATCATCAGCACAGACCAATCAGCCTGTCTAACATAAAAGTGAGACGGCTATCCACCGTAAATCATTGAATCTGTGAGTCACCTCCGTGTAGTTCAGCAGGTCCACAGCTCTCTCTCTCTGGGTCGATATCAGACACCCACAAGGTCTTGGTGCAGCCCTTCCACAGGCCGTAGTGAGCTGTCAGACATGTCTGCAAAACCAAGATCAGAGGTTTCTTTTGTTCAGCAGTGATATTATTTTTGCATCCATCATAGTGTTTAACTTTAGACAGCCAACAGTGATTCATGCCTAACAGGAAATGACTGTTTAGTTGTAGGTTTTGTCCCCATGTTTGCTGTACTTTAGAAAACCTTCCTGGTCAGGTTAATAATATCTGAGTCATTGAAAACAGCAGCATATGAATTCAGTCATGTTAATCCTTAATATTTCACCTGATTGTTGTAGAAACTTTTAGGAGGTGACAACTCCACCCAGAACTCTGTCCCCACCCCGAGGACTGTCAGGACTACACCCACGATGGCCACAAAGAACGCCAACTTGATCTGGTGACAGAACACAAGACAAAGCAGTGTGTTAATGTTAAAATCACAAGGAAATCTGAAATTACATAAACAGGTGCAGCAATGCAGTTTGAGGTATGGACATTCAGATCAGGCTGATTGTTGCGCTACTGGTATGGTTGCTGGCAACGTTGTCAGGGGTGTGCCTGTTTGGTTTGTGACCACTCAAAATGGGTCCCCTTCGGAGCTGGCCATCTGCTTGGCCCCCGAAAGCGCTGATGGAAATATCTATCTGATGAACGCTAATGGAGATATGCAAAGGACAGACAGAGATTCCTTCCTTTATAGTGAGATGATGCTGCTGCAGGGCCACCTACTGGCAGGATGGCATCGGATTTGTCATGTTCACTCACACATCATCCACACGTCCACCAAATGTGGTTCCAATAGCACAACGTGTTTACGAGATATGACATGTTTTGTAATATAAACCATGCCCACAGCATTTGAGCAAACTTTGAGGGCCAACCAAAGAAGACTGAATAACTGTAAAATCTCAAAAAGTAACTCTTTCCAGCTTCGTCCAGAGATGCATCAAATTTGGTGATGATCACTCGAAATTTGTACGAGGAGCAGCAGAAAAACAAACAAACAGATTTGGACACAATTACAAATGGCGACGGGTGCTTATACGGAAGATTCCTGAATAAATAATTTTGTTTCTGTGACTTAAAGTTCAAAAGCTACAGGCCAAAGCATATAGTTTGTTTTTACAGCGCCACCATCTGGACAAATTTCACCTAATTCAACGTTGCATTTCTCTGGGTTGCCAAGTGTAAAGTAGTCCTAGAGATTAGTGAATTAAAGACACACTCAGAGAGATTCCTCCCTTTGTAGTTGGATAAACTACAAGTAAATTAACAGAACTGGCAGAAGCAAGTTTAGGAACCACCTCTTGCTTTTTTCATTTATACATTTTAAATTAATTCACTGCTTCTGTCCAGTCAGAAAGAAAGTCAGGTCCATTTCCTTGTACCGCATTGCACCCTCCCTTCCTCAGACACTCACAGCTACTGTGATCTTGAGGTAATTTAATGTCTGTGGGAGTTCAGTACAAAGGGGGTGGACATTGCAACTGGACCGTAATGTGATGTGATGCACACAAAGAGAACAAAAGAGCAACAAGAGTAGATATCCTACAGTAATGTGCGGTGAGGAAGCAACAATACCAAAGGGGAAGAACACTCTCTGCCTGTTGTTTTTAACGTCCTCAACAGATGAAATATCAACCCCCTAACTAGCAGTTGAGACGTGTGCGTGGGCTCTTCTGTGCGGAGATGTTGAGAGTGAAGACGGGGAAGTGTGTATTGGGTTTATGGCGTTAGGGGGAGGGAATAAAGGTCCTCTTAACAATTTAAATATGAGTGGGAAAATGTCATAAAGTGATTTAATTGATGTCTGAAATCTCAGCTGGCTAAGTCATCTTTGAGCAATTACATCCCACCTGCAGATTACAGTCATGGCACTTATGGTTACATAACATTTTGATCTGAAGAACTGCATTTGATATTTTGCAAATGCTCATTTTCTAACATTAGAAGTTATTCATCAGCTGTTTCCTTCCCTGAGGATAAGATTGATTTCCAGTTGGTTCGGCCGTATGACTGATTGGTTGAGGGAGACCACACATTCACACAATTTAAAAAAAAAAACAGTCACCTTCCCTTCCTGAGCCTCACTCAAGGCGTGTCCTCCTGACGTTGTCCTGCGGCGCTTGTTCCCCCCAAATGTACTGCGCCCGCTCATGAGGCCGCTGAGAGCTGCTGGACCCTGGGGTGCTGCTCCTCCCGGTGGAGCCGCCGTCCCTGGCGCTGCCATGCGGCCCTCCTCATCGGCCACGAAAAAGGTAGACCACATGTTGTGTTGAAATAGAAAACCACTAAGACGGCCGAGTGGGATTCAGTTTGGCAGCCGAGCTTGCCTTGAGCTTCGCCCTCGACAGGGATGGATAAAATTTAGGCAGTAGAAAAATTAAAGAAGAGGGAAAAACAGAGGAAAACTGTTGTGAAGTCCCAGTTTGTGCCCGTAGAAGACAGAAAAACACCTGAGACAGTATTAAAGTCAAACAGGTGCGTAATATACAGAAAGAAAGGAGAAGCACAGGAAGAGGTAGAAAGATGAAAAGTGACTAATTAATAAGATCTAACAGCAAAAACAAAGCGATATGAAAGAAGAAGAGAAAAATCTTAAACCTAAAAAGTCTCCTTGGAGGCAAAAACTGAGCGTCCAACGTCTGTGAGTACGTTAGCAGACGACCGCAGGAATCAGCCTTCTCTTGAGAAAAAGCCTCAGAACAAACGGAGGCTTTGTCGTAAGATGCGAAACTGATAAAAGAATCATCGTGGAAAAAGAAAATGGCAGAGAAAAGTGTAACCACTGAGAGTCTGTAGAGGTAGTCAGGAGTGGAGGAAGGGATGTTTCCTAGAGATGAAAATGGACGAAGAAAAGAAAAGAGTAAGTCAAAGTAACAGCACATACTGAAACAGAAGATCTGGTCTTTGGTACAAGCTTCAGTTTATAATGGGTAGAAATATACGGACAGAGGGATGATGCAAGGACAGACATTTCTGTGCGTTTCATGGTACAAAACTAAACCAAGACACAGAACATGTGCAATGGGGAAGAGAGAGCGCGCACCATGAATGTTAACAGTGTTAGCGCTTAGCGCCTTCTCTGCAAATTAAGGCGATGTAAATTGGATTTAACTTTCAGTTATAGTTTTTAGTATCAGTATGTATAAGTCAAGAGATCTTTATTGTCTTAATTTGCAGCACAGTCAGCAGCAAAAACAACAGTAAAATGCACAATAATAACGACACATACGATGACAAAGAGCTAATAGTTAAAAGAGAGGGATTCCACAACGACATGAGTGACATGGGACAACAATTAACAATCAGCAATCAACAAACAAAGTGCAACAGCGCCTCACTGGATAAAAACTGGATCAAATAAGGAGTTAAAGTGACCACAGTGCTTTAAATAGAAGGCCACTGGAACCCAGGATTTTCTAAATCTGTCAGTCCTGCATCTGGGCACATTAAATTTCCCTCTAAACTAAGAATTAGTTGTATTCATAGGAGACAGGGTTGGTACAGTAGGTGGTCAGGCTCATATTTGGACTTTGGCTCCCTGCTAGTTGTAAATCTGAACGGTTAGCCCTCGTGCTAAAGGAAATAGTTACCCAACAAGGTTAAAGGTCAACCGACTCTTTCTGTCTCAAGCTACATCACCATTCCTCCGCCATACTTTCACTGGCTGCTGTTCCTTGACAACCTTGCGTATTGAGAAACAGTTGCACCAGGGGCAAAATAGGGATAGAGAACATATTCAAATACAGACTGCAATCACTAAATACCCTCTAATGCCAAGTCCCCACAACAAGACAAGTTGTCAGTTTGCTGCACTGTTCAAACTGCACAACTTGCGGTCTTGTGTCAGGAGTCTTGAAGTTGTTGTGGTTTTCACACTACTGCCACTGACGGCGACAAGGTGCCACCGACTACAAGATGTGTGTGTGTGTGTGTCTGCTCGCCAAACTGGAGCGCTTGGTCTGATATCTGATACGGCCACGGATGGGTTTACATTTGAAACTCTAGATGTGTTCAAACCGATACTCAAAGGTGCCTTGTGCATCGGTATCAAACACCGAGGGCCGAGACAACGCAGCTGCTCCTTCGGCCAGGAGCGGACGTTCGCCTCGCTGCTATGCCGGCCCCCGGGGCAGCAGGGTCTGTCTGCCGAGTGCCAACCAGCGAGCTCAACCCTGATTCACCTCCAATGTGAGGCTTTTGTCGGGGATCTCCAAAAAGTTGTTGAGCGGACCTTCAGGGCTTAAGTCTGATAGCGGGTACTTGGCATTAGCTTCTGGTGTTGAACGTTTACATTTACAATCTCTGACATCCCTCACTTCCTGTTACATGGTGTTGTTATTGTAAGGTGCTTTAAATAAATGTGTCTGCCAAATGAATGTATTGCAATAGTGCATTTTAATATCAGAAGCAAATGGGGTCTTCTAGGACTCCTTACTGCCAAGCTAAGGGCGCACTCCCACTGTCCTTCCGCACCGGGCCAAAACGGCTAAAGCCTAGATCCTTTGACCAGTGTGAGTGCACCCGCCCCGCGCCTAGCTGCGGCCAGCTGGCCGTCCACGGCCCGTCTGAGAGAGGTGGGCTTTTGTAAAGCGCGTTTGCACATGTACGAGCACGAGGCCTACGGCGGTTTTGATGTCATTTATGTGCGCCTGTTCGGACATAGAAAATAGAAGGAGGGACCATGCGTGGACATTTAACAACAACAACAACAATGGCCAAAAATTTGGTCAGATGAAAAGATTCAAAAACAGTCGACAAGACGCACAAAAACTCTGAGGTCTTTGGAAACAAAGCCACGCATCGCCATGACGTCATCAATGCGTGTGACATGTTACGGCGTGATGACGTATAGGCAGCAAGAAGCATTCTCCGAGGCCCAGGTAGTGTGAGTACAAACGGCCTTGCCAGCGCGGGGAGAGGGAGGGGGGACAAGGACCCTTAAGCACGGGGCGCAGTGCGGAAGGACAGTGTGAGTGCGCCCTAATGTAACTTTATTCAAGGTTCAAGATTCAAGAAGCTTTATTTATCCCGAGGGAAATGATCGTGCAACAGTTTCAATACAACGATGGAAAAGGATCAGAGTGACAATAAGCATAAAAACATCAATCAAATCAAAATAAAGCTAACAGAATAAATCAAACAATTAACTAGATGTGACAGAGTGCAACAGACATTGTGGTTGAAATTAGATTAAAAGCATTGGCCCCTCTGTAATTGTGCAGTGTGAACGCAAACAATGCAACAAAACAAGTCTTTCTACCGCTGTGTATTAGCAGCGCGACCCTCTGATAGATGACACTCACAAATAATTATCTGCGCTGTTCTAATTTCTCCGTCAGGACAGAAAAGCAATGTTAAAGCACTTAGTGTAGTGGAATCACAATCACTTATCTATTTTGAGATGTTATGTGACATAACCGGCGATCTATTCTGAGGCGCTTTGTGAAACCTCAGCGGCACAAAAACACTCAACGTGTTCGAACCATAACCAATTATCTATTCCGAGAAGCTCTGTGATGGAGGAGTCACGCAGACGCGCCACGATGAATTGAATCTTAAACCCTTTATGTCTGTAGGGTGAATGAAGCAGCTGTCCTGCTGCGTTCCATCAGGAAGTGGTGACAACAGACGTGACAAGCAGCCCTCCTTCTTGTTAGCAGAAAATTAAACACATCTCCTGGGGAGAACACGTAACTTTACTTTCACATCACCGTCAGTCTCGTGAACAAGCTAACAAGCTACGGAGTGAGTGTTTACGCTTGTTTACTGGCTAAGTTCTTCATGGAGCACAGAAAACAATGCAAAATGGCATCAAATATACATTTTCTTCATATTTACCTCCATATCATGTTCAATCTTACACAGCTTTCCACTCACCAGGTATCTGATGAAGGGAGTCCGCAGATTTATGCAAGTATCTATCAAGTAATGCATTTATGCTGCAGTGGACCCACTCTTCCACTGAGCCACAGTCGCCCCTAGTAGTGTTAGTAAAATATATATATATGTGTATTGTAGCTTTTAAACCAATGCTGTAATCAACGTGGTGGAATGTAACTAAGTACATTTAAAGTTGCTCTACTTTAGTACAAATTCAAGGTAATCGCACTTTACCTGAGCATTTCCATCTCATGCAAAGTTATACGTGTGCTCCACTACATCTCAGAGGTAAATATCGTGGTTTTTACATCTGTCTGACAGCTTCAGATTCTTTACAGATGTCGTTTTTTCATCCCCTTCCTGTCCAGTGAAAACCTCTGACTCCAGATGTGTTGAATGTTTGTGATAACCTGAAGGATGAAGAGTTCCTCTCTGTGTTTAGAGAGAAAACTCCCATTTCTTATGATAAATAATTTTAAAAGCCTCTTGGATCGGCTAAAATAAAACACATGGTCACCAAACTGAAACCATGAAAAGGTGATTTTGAGAGAGACATGGTCTTCACGGGACAGCGTCGCTACGAACACGTGATGATCTTAAAGCACACGACGCTCTGCTGTGGATTAAACCCAATGATGCAGCAGGAACATACAACATTATTAAGCCAGAAGCATTATATATAAAACAGGGTTACATTTACTGCAACTCGCCTTCTACTTTAACCCTCCTGTTCTCCTAAGGGTCAATTTGACCCCATTTAATGTTTAACATCTCTAAATCATGACGTCTTTTTATGTTTTTTTGCTTTATATTCATGACTTTTTCTAATTTTATGGGGACGACTCATAAAAAAACTAAATTTGTCATGATTATATATATTTTCTATTGTTCTTATCGTACATGTACTTGTGGCATCGGTGTTCCTTTGGGTCAGTTTGATAATCTGGATGATTTAATCATTATTATTATTTTATATGTAACAATCCAAATATTATATGAGGTCAATTTCATGCTGCTGTCCTTGATAACGGACGTTACTTTCATTCCAGATGTTACAAATAACACAAAATAGCACTTAAAATAACAGAGTTACTGTAAAACACACACACAGAAATCCCTCCATGCAGTTTAACATCAGTGATATTTTTCATTCTGTTAAATAAAAACATAAAGTACCCGACTTAACTTGAGTCACACATTGATTATGATAATTTTACACATGTTTAAATTGCTACGGTCAAATTGACCCCTAGAATAAATGGTGTTAGTCAAATTTGAGGGGAACAGGAGGGTTAAGTGCATTTTGTTGATAACACGTACTTTTACTTCGGTAAAGGATCTGAACACCATTGAGTAGACAAATCATGCATCATTTTATTTTATTTATTTATTATTGTGCAGTTCCTGATTTGAGTTCTAGGAATGTAAAACTATAATATAATATTAATGCATGCATCAAATCACATCAAACGATAAGACAACATTCCCATCTGTCACCCCAAGTCAGTTAAAAAGTATAAAGTTAGTAGTTATTAAATAAACTCTGCCGTTCTTACTCATGAGACCTGAACGCGGCTCTCTTTACAACACCTCCGATTGGCCTCAGTGGAAAAGTAGCGTGGAAGGGACGAGGAAGGAACTCATTACAGCGGGCGACAAACACACTTTTAAATATCCTTCTTACGCTCTCCAAAAATAAGCCGACACGACATGGACTCGGCTCCGCAGACAAAGTTCTATCAAAGCAACATGGACCCCGTGAACAATCTTGTTCAGGCAAAAAGAAGAAGCCAGTTCAGCTTTATTCCCCCGACCGGTCACACAACACCCCCCCCACACACACACCCTCCACCCCTGTAACAGTTTAGCAGCCAAAATATATCATGCTTAAATTAGACACATTAGTTTTATTTATTCACTCTTTAACACGTGCTGCGCCGCTCGCCGTCACTTCACAAATATCACAACAATGGTATTAACAAGTTGCTGACCTGGTTTTTGTGTGTGTGCTTCTGTTCGGAGTGAATGAGGGTGAGGCGAGGGAAAGAGAGAAAGAGAGAGGTGGAGGAGCGAGGGAGGGAGGGGGAAAAAGAGGGTGGAGGTCGAAGGAGTCGGTGTTACAGCCGAGGGAGGATGAGGGGGGTTTGAGAGTGTGTGTGTGTGTGTGTGTGTGTGGAGGTGAAAAAGAGCATCAGCTACATGCCTGTATAGGGTTGCTGGAATACATATTGGTGTGTGTGTCACTGCGTGTGCATGCCTGCGTATAAGCTTGCAGGCCCCTGTGTATGTGTGTGTGCCCTGTGTGTGTGTGCGCGTGCGTGTGTGTGTGTGTGAGGTATGCAGTCACACTGTAGCTCCTGAAAGCTAATCTGTTTGTTTATGCTAACGTGGACGGTCGTGCCGGACGAGTCTCTTGGCTTTTAAATGCACTTGTGTGGAAATGTACGCACAAACACACGACCCCAGCTCCTTATCTGTGTGCGTGTGTGCGTGTGCATGTTATGCTTCCCTTCCATCTATTTTTGCCCTCCACCTGTTAATGACATTAAAGCTGACCCAGGGGGAAAGGGCTGCAGCGGGGGGCTTCTGTCAGCTCGACTCTGGCTGTGAGACTCATGTCTGCGGCCGTCGCTGCCATCCCGCTGATTGAAGAGGGAATTGTAGATTCATCACCTCGGAAACAAGTCACACTGCCGGTTGGCTGCAGGCTCGCTCACATGGTCGGACGTTGGAGGCCGTGAGATCAACTCCAAACCCTGACACTGCCTGCTGACACGTGCCATGCCTCAGTTTGTTACGGCTGGTAGACGACTTATAAAATATTTTTACAAAAGGCTGTTTGTGCTCCATGAAGTGGAGTATTCTTAAGAAGATGCATTATTCATTCATTCATCTTCAACCGCTCGTCCCTGTCGGGGTCACGGGGGGCTGGAGCCGATCCCAGCTGACATCGGGCGTGAGGCGGGGTCCACCCTGAACAGGGCGCCAGTGTATCGCAGGGCACATAGAGACAAACAGAGACAGACAACCAGTCACACCTACGGGTAATTTCATTCATTCATTCATCTTCAACCGCTTATCCCGGGGTCGGGGTCGCGGGGGGGGGCTGGAGCCGATCCCAGCTGACATCGGGCGCGAGGCGGGGTCCACCCTGGACAGGACGCCAGTCTAACACAGGACACATAGAGACGAACAGAGACAGACAACCATTCACACCTACGGGTGATTTAGAGTCATCAATGAACCGAACACCTGCACGTCTTTGGACTGTGGGAGGAAACCGGAGAACCCGGAGAAAACCCACGCAGATTATGAGAAAGTAAAATTGTCTATTCACTATCAAGACGACGCCTTTGTATGGTTTCAAAGTTTGTAGGAATAGCCAGAGGGGACAGGATAAGGGTGGTGTTCAGTGAGATGAACAGGGTCGAATGGAGTCGTGTGGCGTTGAGACTCAGTGTGGGGTTCGCCTTGGTGGTTTACCCCCGGGGTTCAAGTCCATGACCTTCTTTTTCTGAGCCAATGGTGCCAACCGCTGAGCCGTCATGGCGTCCTACTGAGAGGAGAGAAAGGAGGAGAACAGGTTGTTTATTTTGTGGGAGGGGGAGGGATGAGAATCGAGACCCACAGGAGAGAGAAGGTTAGACTTGCTTTCAAAGACTCAGGCACAGATGGTTGAATTAGAGACACGCAGGTGATGGAATAGGTGGGAGAGAAAAGCATCCTCTTCTTCCTGAAACTTAGTTTAAATAATTTCATTTCTACAGATGATGCTTCTTCTTCCTCTTGATGTAAAAGCAAACATTTTAGGACATAGTCTGTAGCCTGTAGTCTTTAGTCTTTAGCCTTTAGTCAATCCGTCAAAGCACTGACAAGCTGTCAAAGTGGAACACAACAAAGCGAGTAACGACGCACGGTGTTTTGTTGTTGGTGTGGCGAACCCAGACGGGAGTTTTGTGATAATTGTGCTGAAAATTAAAGAGCTTAACTGATGCATTACTGCTCCTGACAGTCGTATCCAATGACCGGATCATTCTACGGTTCATTTGGAGGCTCTCTGGGATCCAGAAGAAGGCTTTTATACAAACTAAGCAGTCAGTTTAAAAAAAATATGATCTCGCTATAATAACATATACAGCCGTGCAGAATCGCATTAATTCAGATTTTTTTTATATTCATCTGCGCAGAGGGTCATAGTGAGAGAGAGAGACCGAGAGAGAGAGAGAGAGAGGGAATACTGCAGTCAGATGTGCCTGGCATTGTGATATATGGTCTGTGTGCAAACAAGAAGGTCAGACGGACAAAAGACAGACAGAGATGGAAAACAGAACAGAAGGGAGGAACAGGTGAAGTGAAAGACGAGGACAACGGAGAGGAAAGAGAAGAATCAAAGAACGATGGACACGGAGAAAAGACAGGATCAGACCGTTCATCACTGAGCCGGAGCAGCCAAATTAAAATGCACAGCGTGCTGAGGTGGACGGTGGAGGCTGATGTAGAGCAGCTCAGAGTTATATTACATGTTGTTTAATTAACAGTCAGCCCCGAAGCTACTGGGAAATACTGGTTCAACACCAGTCAACACTTGTTTGTGACCGGTGAATTCATTTGCTGCTCAACCTTCCACCTGCTGTTGAGACCCAGAAAGCAAAACATCACATTTTCTTTCAAAGCTGAGGAGTTGAATACATGCATAGCTTCATTAGGTGATGATCTATTGATGCTGAAATATTTTTAATGCACTACAGCACGCTGAGTAACACACAGAGCTGATGATTCAATGGCACCGCACTAAGCTCCACGTTACAGACCTAACGATTTTCCTACTTTTGTCAGCATGTGAGTGGGGTTCTCCCGGCGCTGGTGCTATTAATCTGCATGTACCGCAGTGACACAGAGCTGTTGAAAATTGGCAGTTTCCCTTGAGTTAACAGCTATGGCCGGCACTAGTTAGCTAGCTTGGTTAGCAAGGACATAGTAGGCGACGAAAACGTTAAAACTAACTCTGATGAACAGACTGTGAGAGGCTCTAAGTCCTGAAAATAAAACATAGACAACACCCAAAAACAAGTTACCAGTACTAATTTAAAGTCCACAGTTGCCGTGGATACACATCACTCAGCCTCTATCTTGATCAACAGGTGGCTGTGTAGCCCCGCCCTAAAGCATCCCCTGCTTCTGGTCTATTTAACTCTTAATAGGACCATACTTGACTGAATTAACACCATGCTGTTGAAGAGGAAGACTTGGATCTAGAGATTGAGTGTTTCAGCTCATTTTCTCCCTGACTTCTGTACAATCAGGCTTCCTTTGGGAGCCAGTGGAGTCTCCCCCTGCTGGACATTAGAGAGAATGCAGCTTTAAGTGGAGTCTCCTCCTGCTGGACATTAGAGAGAATACAGCTTTAAGTGGAGTCTCCTCCTGCTGGACATTAGAGAGAATGCAGCTTTAAGTGGAGTCTCATCCTGCTGCACATTAGAAAGAATGCAGCTTTAAGTGGAGTCTCATCCTGCTGGACATTAGAGAGAATGCAGCTTTAAGTGGAGTCTCCTCCTGCTGGACATTAGAGAGAATGCAGCTTTAAGTGGAGTCTCCCCCTGCTGGACATTAGAGAGAATGCAGCTTTAAGTGGAGTCTCCTCCTGCTGGACATTAGAGAGAATGCAGCTTTAAGTGGAGTCTCATCCTGCTGGACATTAGAGAGAATGCAGCTTTAAGTGGAGTCTCCTCCTGCTGGACATTAGAGAGAATGCAGCTTTAAGTGGAGTCTACTCCTGCTGGACATTAGAGAGAATGCAGCTTTATGTGGAGTCTCCTCCTGCTGGACATTAGAGAGAATGCAGCTTTAAGTGGAGTCTCCTCCTGCTGGACATTAGAGAGAATGCAGCTTTAAGTGGAGTCTCCCCCTGCTGGACATTAGAGAGAATGCAGCTTTAAGTGGAGTCTCCCCCTGCTGGACATTAGAGAGAATGCAGCTTTAAGTGGAGCCCTGATCTTATGGTTCACTGGCTGTGATGTGTCATTGCTGCTTCACCACAACTCATCCCTGTTTAAAAATCACCATAAAGTACAGTGCGGCTGTGTACAGTGTTTTTATCTCACCCTTTCTATAAACATGAAAAGGTGACTTTAAGATAAGGGAGTATTACTTATTCACTTTCTCTCCCGCCGCGCTGACTCCTTATCAGCACAAAATGAATTTCCAATAGGCATAGGTGTAAAATAAAAACATTGCCATGTATGTTTTATGAAAAGCTGTGGCACCTGTGCACCTGTGCACCAGTCCCCAGTGCAGTAGTGAGGCCTAACCAAAGGGTGGCACTCCCCGGCAGAGAGGCGTGCAGGGAGGGAGGGAGGGAGGGGTGGAGGGCCTGATAGTGATCTGCTCTGATCCTTTAGACACGCAGAGAGTCAGAAGCCTGAACCCTGAACTTGCGCGTTGCAGGGAGGTCTGATGGGATTACAACAACTCAAAGGGCTAAGAGGATTTATTCGGACGTTTGACCTGTTGGGGACGAAGCCCACTTCAGTTCAGGTTCATGTTTGCAGACTGGGAATCTGCACCGCGGCAGTTCTTATCACATCTTCTCATAGACACACTGTCTCAGATGGACCAATCAGGATGAGTGATGAGTGCTGTTCAAACTTCTTTTCCCTGGAAACACAAGGTCAAGTTTATTTGTTGGTAGCTTTTCAGCACAGAGGCGAAGTAAAGAGCTTTTCCCAAACTACTTTGTTGGTGAAATCAAAATGGGGACGTTGTATTCTTACAATATAGCTGGTCAAGCTAGCTGATCCCAATTCTGATGAGTTTTTTGTCATTCTGCCGGTGAAAACATGAAAACAACCAAATGCTGTACTCGGGTCTTGGAATTAAATAGAGACGCAAGTACCTAAACATCTGTAAGAAATATATTTAGTTCAGTTCAGTTTATTTTCAGACATTTCAGACAAAGACATTTCATGACAAACACAAAAAATAAATGTATAAGGTGTGAAAAAAGGGAATAGGCAGAAGCTAAAGCTGATAACGCCGACCCTTTAAAACACATAAACGTAGGTAGAAGCTACACACAGGTCAAAAGAAAATGTCTAATAATTAATTTATTGCTGCTGTCAGCAAACACAATCAACATATGTTTGCATAATGTTCCTCTTGAGCACAGTTTTAAAGTAAATTCATGTTCTGCAGTCTTTTAAATCTACGGCCGAATCATCCAAACATTCACTCCAACAACAGAAATACATGTTTGCATTTGTTCTAACACTGGGCTTTTTTAGCACGTCTCGCCCTCTCAGCAGAAACGTACTTTCCCTTTCCTGAAACTTATATTTATATAAATGCTCTGAAGTAAATAGAAGTCTAAGCAAATAAGATGCTTTTATAAAACCAATGTAAAAAAGCTAACCGCAACAGAAAAAGGGCCACAAGCAATCGATGAGACAAAGCTCTCCTCAGTCACTGTTTGTGCTTACTACAAAAAGTAATGCACTTTAATTCAGACTAATATTCAAGCGCAGGGAGACGGGTCAGGGGGGTGGATGGGTCCCGAAACACAGGACTTTCATCTGACGTGTCCCCACTGCGTCGTTTTGATGCCTAAACCTGTAACAGTCCAGTCCTCTAGACTCCTCTGTACCTCAGGTCGCGCTGCCCGGCCATGCCTCTGTAGTGACAGCTAGCGTTGGTGTAGGTGTGGGTCTGTGTATCTGTGTGCCTGCGTGGCTGTGTGTGTTTATGTGAATGTGTGAATGAACGTATATACATTTGTGTGTGTCTCTGTGCATGACTGTGGGAGGGTTGGGTTCTTTTAACTTTCTTCTATTTGATGTTTCTCTTCTTCTGTGCATCTCTGTAACTTGGCACTTTGCGATACTTTTCTGTATGAAAAGCGCCGTATAAATAAAGTTTGATATGATTTGATTTGATTTGATTTGATTTGAACAGTTGCCTTTTGTTGCCTAAATGTAACCGCTGCAGTCCACATCCGGAACGTCATATCACTGATGGTGCTGGTGTTTGTCCCAAAGAATGACATCATTGCGGTGCCACAGTGAGAGAAAAGCTGTGTCAGCTTTATTTCTTGCAGCGCTCTGATTGAGTTAAGACAGTGGCGTGTGCAGGGACACAAAGGAGATTATTATCAGAGGTAAAGATATCAAAAAAGTTTGGAAAGCAGAAATTAGGAGATTTTGAAGAAACAAACGGAGATGATGTGTCCAATCAAGCTCTTCCTCCCGCTCCGTCTCTCTCAATCTGTGACTCATACGTGCAGAGGTAGGCAGACGCGAAACACAGAGACAAACCCGTCTCTACATTGTTCTTTGTTCATGCTCTCTGTGACCTTGTTTTTCATCCACTCACCCCCTCCATCGGCAACTCTCCTCCATCTTTAGTTGTTATTGTGTAAAAGACAATGAGACATAATTATGCACCTGTGTCAGCGATGAGCTGCAGGTCCCAGTCCAAATAGCCACATGTGGAAAGTGCTCTGGTGTCCTGATGAAGCGTTACGGTAATTGTTGCTCAGACAAAGGGAGCATTGTGTTTCCTGTGAGTCTCTCTAAGCACGAGGTACAGATGCGTTCTCAAAGTGTGGAACATCTGCAAATTATCTGCAAAAACTCAGGGAACAAAAAGCTTCATTAGTCCCATTTTTGAAACCAACACTTCAAAGTCTTGGAAGTCCTTTCAAAGTAAAAGACTTGAGGTAAACTGCCTCTGCTCCGTTTCTCTCTGTCGTACACTGAGGCTACGTTCACGTTACAGGACTTAACGCTCGGTTCAGATCCTTTCCCTCAATCCCATCTTTCTGTTCACATTCATGTTTGAAGTGTGTCTCTGGTGTGACGGGATCTCTGCCCCGAAACGCGTCACACACACACAACCAGTGCTACAGCATCGCCTCCCAGCGAAGGACGCAAAAGGGACCGGCGCTTCCACTGGTCAACGGGTCGCTGTTCGGTTCATTTTCTGTAACGAGTGCAGCATTAAAGCCAGGCCCCCAGGAAGTGAACTCAGGACTCTGAAGCCAATCTGACACAGTGGCTAAATGGTGGAATTACAACTTCCTTGTCGGACACATGAAGCCGTGGGGCCCGAAAATACTTTTCCCCATTGACTTACATGGTGAAAGAGTCGTCTGTAATTCCATGGATCATTTATTTCAACCGTCACAAACATAATGCAAAGTGACTCTTGTTAATATCAGAATGTGATCCATCCTTTCTGATCACATTTAGCAAAATTAAATCTTTTAATCCCCATTCAAGACGCCAGAAGTAGCCAGCCCGACCTGCGGAAGTGTTGGATATGTATTGGATTTATTGATGGTGGTGGTGCCTGCTGCCGTGGTCCTGTGTGCAGGTCTCTGCTGATGGTGGTGGTGCCTGCTGCCGTGGTCCTGTGTGCAGGTCTCTGCTGATGGTGGTGGTGCCTGCTGCCGTGGTCCTGTGTGCAGGTCTCTGCTGATGGTGGTGGTGCCTGCTGGCGTGGTCCTGCATGACGCTTCCTGCTGCTATTATAATCTGTCACCTTAGCTGTGCTTGTTTCTACTGTTCTGTTGTATTAACTGACATAACATATAAGTCATATTCAGGTTACTATAGATGTTATTATAGTCACTGGAAGTGTGTCTGTCTCTGTATTTCTGTCTGTCTTTGTCTCTCTCTCTCTCTCTCTCCTTCTCTTCCTCTCTCCGGTGCAGACAGATGTGCGTCCTCCACAGAGCTGGGTCTGTCTGACGTTCCTGTCTGTAATAGTGAAGGTTTTCAACGCCACCGTACTCTACGGGGGAATTGTTGGGTCTATGTTTATCATAGAGTGTGGTCTTTACCTACTCTGTAAAGTGTCCTAAGATAACTTTGGTTATGATTTGGCACTGTAAATAAAACTGAATTGAAAATTGAATTGATTTAGGAAAGTAGCCCAGCTCTGATTGGAAAAACTCTCAGAAAAATGGGATTTTGACCACTGCTTGTAATGTGAAGATAGCCTGACTCTGCCTGTCATTATAAATCCACTGCCTCCTGTCTTTATTGTTTTTAAGATTTGAACTGGTCTGGCTCCTCTATATCTGGCCTCTATACCTCTATATCTAACTCTGTGATCCAGCCAGAGATCTACCGCATCCAGTGAGTTGCTGCTGGATGTGCCTGGATCAAAACTGAAGACAAAGGGTGATGGTGCCTCCTCTGTGGCTGCTCCCAAACTCTGGAACAGCTCGATCCATCACGTGTTGGACATGAGGATCCATGAAGAGGTTTACGTGTGTTTTAAAAACACATCTTTTCTCTTTGGCCTTCGGATCCACAGGGACGTCTAATCCAGCCTAGTTTTGTTTAAAATGTCTATGTGCATTTTTTACATAATCTTGCAGTGTTGTTTATGACTACTGTAGCCGTGCACGCATGCGTATACGTATGCGCGTATGTCCGTAAATGTGCCAGTGCAGCATGCATTTGTATGTGCGTACGTGTAATGAAATGCGTGCTTTCTTGTTTCTTGTAAATGCGTTCTTTTGGTTTTGGTCTCTGCTCTGTGAAGAACTTTGGGCGACTCTTACAGGTCTTTTTAACTGTGCCACAGAAATAAAAGTGAACTTGAACTTGTCCTGCAATATCCGCTCTCCTTCAGTTTCCCCACACCTGACCGTCTCTGCCCGCTACCTCACGTGCTCCCCGTTTCCCTAATTAGTTTAAGAGAATATACGCCGCACCATCTGCGCTCTGTCTCTGCCAGAATGTCTGGTGTGCTTCCTGCCTGCCCCACAGTTTGGTGATTCTCTGCCGAGTCCCTTATTGGATTTGTTTGCCTGATCTGACCGTCTACCCGGTTTTGACCTTTGCCGGCGTTTTGACCCAAGTAAACATGGACTTTTATCTTAACCTGCAGCTCTGTGAGTCGTGCTTTTGGGGATTACGTTTTGTGCAAAACTATTTGTGTGCATACATTTCAGACGCCAACAAACACACGGCTTTTGTGACCTCAACCAGTGATGATGACTGTAATTCATAAAATCAGAAAGAAATTATGCCACTCATGTTGTTGCCTCTGTGAGAAGCAATGAGAACACGAATAGCAGTGCTCGGTTTTATGGAGATATCTTACACGTAACTTTTTAGGGAATATCACAAAACTTCAGAAACAAAATGTGTGAGGAGCAGCAACAAGGTGCAAAAGCAACAAAAGCTCTTCTTAGGGCGCACTCACACTGTCCGGCCGTACCGTGCCCAAGGTACGTTTGACGGGTAAAGTCTAGTTCGCCAGAGTATCGCCAGAAAGATACTGATGCCTAGGAGCGGCACGCTTGCCGTCCACGGCCCGTCTGAGAGAGGTGGGCTTTTGTAAAGCACATGTACGAGCACGAGCGTGCGCACGTGTACGAGCACAAGGCCTACGGCGGTTCTGAGGTCATTTCCTGTGCGCCTGTTGGGACAAAAGAAGGAGGGACCATGCGCGGACATTTCAAACAATGGCGGCGAAAGGTTCACGTTGGTGTAATGCGGAGGTGGAGTGTTTACTGCAGATTTGGTCGATGAAAAGATTCAAAAACAATCGACAAGACGCACAAAAACTCAGAGGTCTACGGAAAGATCTGGAAACAAAGCCACGCATCGCCATGACGTCATCAATGCGTGTGACGTGTTACGGCGTGCTGACGTATAGGCAGCAAGAAGCATTCTCCGAGGCCCAGGTAGTGTGAGTACAAACGGGCCTGGAGGGGGGGACAAGTACCCTAAAGCACGGGGCACAGGACGGACGCACAGTGGGAGTGCGCCCTTATTTTCCAAAGCTGACGTCAAACAGCTTAAATCAGAAACATTTGTTCGCTAAAAACACGTATTCCCGTTCACAAATGGTCTCTCGCTTAACTAAAGGCTGAACTTTTGGAGGTTACATGAGGCCAAATGTAGAAGCACTGCAGCCTGTGTGAGCCGTCAATCAAATCTTTTATCAGATGCTAGTTTTGTTTCCTGCCGTTTGAACGGAAATATTCAAATTTATTCATAGTTTGAGTTTAAACTGTGCTTATCTCGCTCCAATAACCATGATGCATCTGTCAGTCCAACACCGACTGAAATGCTTCTACCACATGAGGAGCTTTGTTTCTCTCTGGCATGAATGCATCTGGGGATAAAGTGATTTCCTGACATGTATCATTCAACAGGACTAGAGAAGGGAGCTGGTCCGTGACAGGAAATAGCATCAGTTTGCCAAGCAGGGATTCGGCGTTCCTGCTGTTTGTTGGAGCACCAGTGTGATTATTAATGCTTTTATTAAAGTCCCTACATGGAAAAACTGTCATCACAACGCTCAGTACATTTGCATGTACATGGAAAACACAATGATGATTAATAACTAGAAAATAAATGTGATGGCTTCTGATTAGTTTGATGCATTCATCCCTGGATACAGTTTAGAGTGTCAGAGCCTCGAGTTCATCCCTTTCAAAGTAAAGGCTCCATTTGTTTATTATTTTCTGCAGTTTGGGGCCTATTTCTGCCTGATACACACCTTTATTTAATGCTTAATAACTTCTAATGTAAACATCAGAGAACAATGGTTAACGGCTTAAAATGAAGATGATACATAGCATTAAACGTATACACAGATATGATTTGATTTAGTCATCTTCATGATATTATAGGACAATGAAAACACATCTCTGATACATCTTAATTTGTTGTTGTTTAAGATTGAAACTACTAAGGCTGTTACATTCCTGGTTTCCTCACTTCTTGCAGGTTAACGTGTAAAAGGTTTTAGAGGTCATGACCCAGCTTTCATGACCATAGGTTAGGTTGCGGGTACAAGCGTCTGAAATGTGTTTTCTCAGGAGGGGGGCTGGAGTCTCGCTTAGAGAGAGGGGGAGAAGTTCAGCATCCGTGAGGAACTCGGAGTAGAGCCGCTGCTCCTTTGCGTTGAAAGGAGCCAGTTGAGGTGGTTCAGGATCATCTGGTAAGGATGAACCCTGGGCGCCTCCCTAGGGAGGTGTTCCAGGCACGTCCAGCTGGGAGGAGGCCTCGGGGAAGACCCAGGACCAGGTGGAGAGATTAGATCTCCACACTGGCCTGGGAACGCCTCAGGATCCCCCAGTTAGAGCTGGTTAATGTGGCCCGGGAAAGGGAAGTTTGGGGTCCCCTGCTAAAGCTGCTGCCCCCGCGACCCGACCCCGGATAAGAGGCTGAAGATGAGATGAGATGAGGTTTTAGAGGGCAGTTAGTCAGCAGTGTGCCTGGTTTGCTTTTGTGTGCCGAACAAATTCAAAACCTCTCCAAAATGGTAGAAATTTGGTTTTATAGTATTTCGAGAAATAATGTTTGTGTATTAATCCGTATTTGTAGCTAACATTGAGTCAGATGTGATGTTATATAAGGACATAAGGACTTAGGGCTTTTTCTTTGCTCCATGGAGCCTCTTTGCCTCTTTTAGCTCAATGTTTTCGTGTCACAAAGCTTTCATCCACACAGTGAATACTGGACTTATATCCGTCATGGAGACACAAACAAATTGCTACATGGCTCAAAGAAAATGAAGAAACGGAAAGTAGCAATATCTTTTTACAGACAGGAAAGGTAACATATATAACTCAAACCTCAAAAACAGTGCAGAGAATATCATCAATTATATCATTATGGTTAAATTACCACTCTGACCGGAGCCTTTCAGGAGGCAGAGGATGATGGTGCTACTGCTTTCTATTATAATTCCTTCACCCTGATCAAGTCCTTTGAGAAGGTTACATAAAGAAACTACAATTTTTACTTTTCCTGTAAGTGCAGTCACTTGTAGTTACAGTAAGAAGCTTTCAGGACCCTGATTTAAAAAGCATTTAAGGCCTGCTAAGATGGTCATTTACAGGGGATTTGTCTGGGGTTAGGGTTACTAACCTCCAGGTCTAAGAGACTTACTCACACTTTCAAAACATGGGGTTTTTATGCAACCAATATGGAGCAACGTGCTTTATTGATAGTTTATAGTGTGTTTGGTGAGCATCAAAACTAAAGTATCAAAAGTCAGCGTGACGTATAACCAAGCAGCAACCACCTGGACTGAAAAAGACAAAAACCACAGGTCCTCAAAAGGCCACTTGACGCCTAAAGGTCACCAAGCAGTGGCAGATTGAAGCTCAACGCAATAATTCAACGTGTTCTCACGAACAGGTTTGTGCGACATCGTTCTGCACAAACATTTGAACGAGCCAGTTGAGGTGGTTCAGGATCATCTGGTAAGGATGAACCCTGGGCGCCTCCCTAGGGAGGTGTTCCAGGCACGTCCAGCTGGGAGGAGGCCTCGGGGAAGACCCAGGACCAGGTGGAGGGATTAGATCTCCACACTGGCCTGGGAACGCCTCAGGATCCCCCAGTTAGAGCTGGTTAATGTGGCCTGGGAAAGGGAAGTTTGGGTTCCCCTGCTAAAGCTGCTGCCCCCGAGACCCGACCCCGGATAAGAGGCTGAAGATGAGATGAGAAGAGATCTTATGAAACGGTGAAAGTAAGTTAACCGCGAATTACGGTGCATTCCTTTCTATACATGGAAAATGCACAAATCACTGCACATTACTTTTTGTTGTTTTATGTATGAAAACTGCACGAGAGGCGTGGTCATGTGTTTCACGTTGGGAGGACTCTGTTACTCATTAATGATCTGGCTGCACTTCACCACTTAAAGTTAAACTACCCCCAGCTTCTAGTTTGGCCGCACTTTGCTGCACATATTTCCTAATTTAAGTGCTTTAACTTTTCCTTCTAGAAAAGATAATTTACTATTGAATTTGCAGCATTATATTTCAAAATTAAAAGCCCACAGTCCCTTTAATTAAGACTGGGGGATAAATATTTAATTAAAATGTTTCATAAATGCATAAACCGCCGTCTGGATGATTTAATGTTTACCTGCTGAGTGGCTTTAAAACACAATATGAAGCCAAACTGATCATTGCAGTATGAAATTAGATTTATTTCTATTTATCATCAGGTAAAAAATGCATTTGTATTCATGTGTTGTGGATAAAGAGAGGGAACAATAATGCAGGGGCAGGTTATTCTTAACTTAGAGCCGATGCCAAACAGTAAACACGCAGCCTGTAACCTGGTTCTTTTTTAACTCCACACCGGTGTATTTTTAGCATATTTCTATATATGGAACAAGCCGGGCTTTACCATGATGACCTGAACTGAAGGTGACAATCATAACAGTTAAGAGGCCGGCTGGCTGGCTTTCACTGCTGCCATAACCAGAATAACAGGGGTCAGATAAGGGAAATGACCTGGAATTAGCCTTCCCCCGGGGTTAGGAGGCCAGCCTCCAACAGGCTTATGAAACATGCGTAGGTGGAGGAAAATGTCAGGACCTGCATGTAAGCTGTAAAATTCACTGGTGACCATTGAGTCACAGACGGACTGGTGGACATTTACCAGTTAAAAGAGAGTTTTGTGTGTAGAAGTCAGCGGTTCACAAGCACAGGGAGGCTTGTGTTTCCACATTCCTGTATTTAAACACTGGCAGGAAGACGATCGTGCTTAAGTTTGCAGGAGCCAGACACTGAGTTCTGCCTCGTGCACACATGCTGGATAATTAGGTCCACATATTTTCAGGTTTTCGCCTGAGGGCTTGTTCACGGAGCAAAACAGGACAGATTAGATCAACCAGGAGTTATTATCTGTAAGGATAAACACGTCTAAGCTCGTGAGGTGGAGGTCGAGCGTGCAATCACAACAAAAATGCAACCACATCCTCCTTTTGTGGTGTATTCACACACTTATCTACAATGAATCAAATAAAGAATAAATGGACTTGTACTTTCTAGTCTTCTGACTACTCAAGGCGCTTTCACAGTGTTTGTCACATTCACCCGTTCACACAGACATTCACACTGATGGCAGTGAACATCTACAGACCATCTAATCTAACCATTCACACCACATTTACACACCCATGAGCAGCACGAGGAGCAATTCAGGGTTCAGTGTCTTGCCCAAGGACACTTCGACATGTGGACCTGGGGAAGTTGGGGATCAAACCACCAATCTCTCGAATAGATGACCACCCCCTCTCCCACTGAGCCACAGTCGCCCCATATCATGAAGAAAGAAATAAAATAAATAAATAAAATGAAAATATAAGAAGACAACGTTTGTCTTTTCCTAATCCTGAGAAATTTACATAAATTTAAAGGTTTTTGCTTGTTTTTTTCTGGACCTCTGCTTAACAGTTGTAACATTTAAAGCCTAAAATAATAATAATAATAATAATAATAATACTATTTATTTAGCACTGTTTAAAAGAAAACCAGACAAAGCAGAAAACAATAGAATAAGGAAGCAAAGAGGAAGTAAAGACGTAAGTAAGTAAAATGGATAGGAATAATTAAATGGCAATAAAAACAGGATACAAATATATTTCAAACCTTTCCAAAAGTTTGCACAAAGAAAAAAGAATCTACAGACTTAGCATTTGTGTGTTGTGTTTCCAATACTTTAACATGTACGCTTAAAAGGAACTATCCACATCTACTGATGATAAAATGCTCTAGTACAGAGAATAAATCCTCCACACCAGACTCTCCAACCACAACAAACAACACGCACACAACATAAATTCCCCACATGCATGTTAAGGTAACTACAATGGCACAAAAGCTTTTGTAAATAATCACACATCTACTTTAAAAGAGTCATTTCTTATGCGTGTTTCACTCTGCAGCATGTTAATGCTGAGGCATGAAGGGGTTGAATGTTAACTCGACGTTTGTGTCTTTTAAACCCAAAGTGCAGCAAATGCCTCTGCAACTCAAAGAGGAAACAATGGATTCCTTCTCCAGCCAAAATAGACATTCAGGGAGAAATCCAGCGGAGAAACGCGGAGAGCTCTTTCACGCCCACGCGCAGGTTCAGAAAATAGAAGAGAATTCGACGCAGACACAAAACAACAGTGTTTTGTGCAGCTCTCGCTTTTTCTTTTCTAGACTGAAACTCTTGTAACTTTCACACTTTTGTTCTTACTATCACAGCCGCTCTCCGCCTACACGCAGAACCCACAGCAACACGTTTAAAGCCTGTTCTCTTACGAGGGAGTTGTAGGAAAGCATCAGTGCTGCAGAAGTGTCAACGACGGAGTTCACATTATGGCTGGACGATATGAGCAAACATTAATATATTAGTTCTGTGTGTCAGAGTCTGTTTCTGCCTGAACCTTAAAACCTTTGGGGTCTGTTGGATAAGAGTTGTGCAAGAGACGGCCCTCCCTTGATGTTAACCTTGAGGAAAAAGGAATCACTTTCATTGGTGGGTTGATGAAACTCATAGACTGTATAAAAAATGGATGTAGCCTCTCCGCCGGGGCACGTTCTTTCAACTTGATCCAATCATATTCGCCTCTGGGAGCCGCCATCTTGTCAGACTTTGACTCCTCCTCATTTCCTCTTACCAAAAAAGGGCATGTATGTGACGCTGGGGGGAGGGAGATACGTTAATCTGGGTGACGCATACAGAATTAGCCACATTAGCTCCACTGCCCGGGAGCTAAGCTAACCGAACACGTTGCTAGATAAACAGGAGTGGGGGTCCCGTGTCTCTAGCGGAGACTACATCAAGACTTGTGCAGGCAGCGTTTATGATAAACTGATATTGAACACAGTCCCACGCTCATAGACCGTTAAACAATGACACTCACGGCCCGAAACCTCCCACTGCTCCAGAGTAGCATCTGGTGTATGTGTCATAGATAGCAGGCTGTATTGCAAGTCATGGTGCAAGTGACGCTATTGAATTAGCGTAACAAAGCTAACGCTAACATGGTGTGATCCTAAACCATCTGTTGGTTCAGTTGATCGAGAGCAAACCACCACTTATGGAAACACCACCACATGAATGACAACAGTCCAGGTCGAGTTAGCATGCTAATGGTGCTAATCCTGACAACTAGCCTCCGAGGAGTAGTGAGGTCTTTTTTTTTTTTTTTTAAAGTCTGTCATCCAGCCGATCAGGTGTTGTGGTACTTCTCCAGTCTGAATCGTCTGTCCAGCTCATGTGAAGCGAGGGAGGGCGTGGTTGAGATCTGTTGGGGCTGGATCAAGGCCTAAGGCTCAACCTAAATCTTCAATTAAAAGGCCTTCGGTTGCCAAAGTGATTGGAGCGAATTCAAAGACAGTTTGACCCAGCTCTGGGATTTCACAGGGAGATCTGACGTCGTTTAAGACATCGAAATGTGTTTACAGAGTTTGCAGAGGCCAACCATTCAAGTAGCATCCGTTGTCCAGACTTACAAAAATAAATGTAGTGAAGTGATTTTACATTCAGCAAGATTAGCGTCACCGGTTCAGTGTCCGAACAAACGTCTCCCGGAAACATCATGAGGTCACGAGAAATTGACCTTTGGGATTTAGAATAATCCCACATGATCGCTGTATCGTGATGAAATATCAAGATATCGTGATACACAGTTACGTCATCAAAGCTGATAATACATTTAAATACTTTGAGTTTGTATTTTGCACTAAAGCTCTTAATGTTTTTTATTTGTTACCTATTTAATTCACACATATAGACTATATATATGTATTGAATTATTAAAGGACACGCTGTATTGTGATATACATATATATATTGTTATCGAGATATGAAATGACTGATATCGGGATAGAAGTTGGAGTTCTTGAGTTATGGACAAAAACGCAGCACAGTGACCGTCGACCAACAAGTGGACATTTGTGCCAAATTTGAAGAAAACCCCTACAGGGGTTTCTGACATATAGTGTTCACAATGAGACGGACCACCTGAAAACGTAATGTGTCCCGCCACAGTGTATTAGTTAGTGTGATAATGGAAAATGATGATCTGTTGATGTAAAGTTGAGGCTGCTGTGTTGAGGTTCTGCACCCGCCGAAAACACACCAAGCTGCAGTGAAGTGTGGCTAATTACAAATATCTGCAGCTTGATGTTGCGTTCATGTGTTTCAAGCAGGAAGAAAGTTTTTTGTAAATTAGGTCAACATGATGTCCCAAGAGTCACACGACTGTTACTGAAGTTCAACCATCCCCAACTTTTGGTTTGGCTGCGCTTCGGCCGTTTATCACCTCAGCTCAGTGTTATGAGATGGTCTGACTGAACATATGAGAGAGGGAGAGAGAGAGAAAGAGAGAGAGAGAGAGAGAGAGAGAGGGAGAGAGAGAGAGAGGGAGAGAGAGAGAGAATTACCCACCTAAAGCCAATCCTCCTCAAGCTCATCAGTGTGCTGAATGGACTAAACAGCTTGAAGACTTCAAACTTGCGGGCAGGTAAGAAAACTTTTCATGTCTTTCTCCCAAGTTCATTCGTTCGTTCTTTCCTTGAATATAAAAAATATATATGTTATATTAAAATATATATGTTATATGAAGAATTACAAACCCTTGTTTGAGCAACTGAGTCAAGTTCAAGCTGAACTCCTCAGTTTTACAGTGAAGCAGACGATTCAATAGTTACTTTATTATTAATGATACGTTCAAAACATCTGCACTTGTTATGCGTATGTCCTTGTTTTTCGTTTTCAATACTGTAGACATGAGGTGTGATTCATTAGTTATGTAATGCATGGGTAAGGATTTTCTAAAGGGGCCACAGGACAATTAGCTGTGAGCTTATGTGCTATATGTACGTACAGCACTAATAGCACAGCAGCGCAGCATTAATGCTCTTATTATATACAGTATAGGGCAGAACTCGCCTTTTAAAAAGAAGACACCATTGAAATAACTGAATCGACCGAACCTTTGACTCTTGAGATATTTCCGAAATCTTGAAATAAAAGACTACTCGTGCTCATCGAAGCCCAGTCGCCTAAAAACGACGTTCCCAAACAACCAAACTGCATTTTTTATTTCCATTTGCAACCAGAATACGTTTGTTTTTGAAGACACCTGCATAAATACACAGATTAACCCAAGAGACTGCAGTTCCCATGTGACACCTATGTTGTTATTTAACGAGCGCGCTTATTCTGTTTAGTTATGTAACAAAACAAAACCTAAGCATGTCATTTTGCAGCAAATGAGAAAGGTAAAGGTGGTTAAAGGTGTCATCTGTACTCCGTGGGGACAAACGTTTCCCTTTAAATGTAATTGAGAGTTTAGATGTGTGGGAATTTTGTTGGAGACATGGTTGGTTCGTTGTCTTTTACCGATTTGATAATTTGACATTTCAATTTCTGCATTTTTTAGAAGTTGCTAAATTTGACTCTTTCAGTAAAGTGCTGCAAGTACGTGATTGCAAGTACATATGGCTGCCAGGCAGGATTGGGTTTTAAAAGGAGGATCAGTAAGTTTTAATTAAGCTAGTTCCTGTTTTGCAGGAAAAGGAAGATAGATAGATCTTTATTTTAAAACAATAGTGTGAGTGGGCACATTTGCACACGGTTCCTGTTTATTGGAAGCGTTTGAAGTCGTCTTGGAGAGCGTTTCTTTGTCTCTCAGCTGGTTATAAACTCTTACATTGCTCACGGTCAGTTTGCTTTGGAAATACATTTATTTACCTCCAACTATCACTGCAGAACAGACGGTGCTTGCTGCCTGCATGGATGCCCAGACATGTGCACGTGATTGAAGGATTTGTTAGCATTTGTTTAATTCCTCACTGGATTTCCGGAATAGGTGCAACCACCTTGCTTTTAGTGTTGATATTTTCAGGCTAAATCAACCTCCACCCCTCAACCTCGAACCCCTCCATCCCCTGTCCTCTGTCCCCTGTCCTCTGTCCCCTGTCCCCGTCTCTGCATGTGCCACACCTTCAGCCTCGTCCGATATTCAGTGCTGTTTTGATGAGCTCTACATCACGTGCGGCTAAGATCTTGATCCTTCATGTGATCACCTGAACTGCTGGAGTTCAAGAGTTTAAAATGCATCCTGTTAAATGACGTCTAAGCGAACACTACGGAAAGAACTGTAGAAGCTGTTTTTTATTGGGTCATTCTTTGCTGCGCTATCATTCCAGTAGCATATGTTGTCTTCCGCATGGTCGGGGTTATTCAGTCGCTGTACAACTAACATTAGGGGCGCCCCGCAGGTCCGGGTTCGACCCAAACCTGCGGGCTTTTGATGGATGTCGCCTTCTCTCTCTCTCTCTCCCATTTCCTGTCAACATCCAGCTCTCCAAGATGAATAAAGTTCATCTTTAAAAGGCAAAAAACAGACGTTGTAGAGCGGAGTGTTGTTGTTGTGGTGGCCTTGGCATCCTTTCCTGTGCATCCTGCAGAGTCTTTGGCCCAGTCGACGCACGGTGACGGGCGAGAGGCCACGTGCAGCGCTGAAACCTTGGTCTGACTCCTCTTTATTAGACGCAGCGAGGCCAGAGACGGCTTACAGAGATCCATCACCCCTCAGATCAGAAATTCACTGCTGACAAGCACAACACAGGTGTTCACTGCACAGCTGACTGCCAAGAATTAAGACGAATGATGGTATTATTTTAAAGATTGAGCAGGGACTTAAATCCTTGGGTGATGACAAGATTGACAACCTTCTATTGAAAAATCGAGTCGATCTGTAAGCGGTGGAGAAGAGTGCTTCACAAACACAAACAAAGCAGCACAAAGTAGGTCTCAACTTCACATCAAGTACCTGTTAAACCAAAGTCAGAGTGCTTCACAGGAGGATTTAATTGAAATATCATGACGATCGGTCCCTCGTTATTGTTCAGAACCTAAAAGAAAACAGGAAATCTGTAGATGCTTTTGGCTTTTAACACTTTTGTGGTAACGTGTGATTAAAGTCTCTGTGTTACAGAAATCTGAGCTCCCTCTCAACGCTCTCTGCACTAAGCCACCGTATTGTCACATTAGTTGGGTTGGTGTTTTCACTCTCACATGAGCCAGGAAGCTTTCCACGGCATCGCAAGTATTCCCAGCCGGCCTGGCGAGGGACTCTGATGAAGCCGTCCCTGAGTAAACTGACCTCAGGGTGCAGGCAGCATGCTGACCTCTGACTTATCCAAACAGGCAGTGGGGCGTTCGCTTAGGCCCAAGTTCAGCCAAGTTTCTTTTCCCTCTCAGTGTTGTCGTGGGAGGCATAACTCCTCTAGCCTCGTGAGACCATCCTGATCTCGCGAGCTCCATTGGGTTTTACTCGCAGATCATTCTGGTGACATGTGGCAGAGAAAATCTGTTTGCCAAGCGATCGAACCAATCAGCGTTGGTTTTGAGGCGGGTCCAAGTGTGACACAACGAACAGCCACTGGTCAGTGTAAACAACATGGCGGCTTCCGGGGATGAGATGGCCGCAGCTATCGCTAACGCTTTTTTCTCTTGGATCCTTTTGTTGGAAAATGGACCGGGCACCTGAAAAAATAAGCGTTACACAAACGGGAAATATCTTTACTGACATGTAGTCTACTTTCTGAGCCTTGCCTCAACACTTGGTTGATCTGATTGGTTGATTTGGCCCGTACGTTGGTGATAGACAGATGGTTTATCCAATCAGCAACCAGTATTTTCACCCCATCCCCAAAGATCTCCAAACGAGAGTTCCCAGATGGATCTGCTGAGACAATGAGAATCAATCCATCTGGCGTCAGGAGTGAGGTTATAAATCCTCACAAACTTCACGATTGCTCGACTGAAAACAACATCTGTGTGCTTTCAGAAAAGTTAAACCGACGCTGTTGCCCTCAAAGTGAGTCACAGGTGCTCTATCACCTTGTTGGCGGTCAGGTTTTGTTACTTGACGATAAGGCCACTCTCACACCTAGTTCTGTAGACTTGGTTTGATTTGGGTGTGAAGTTGCAGCACGGTTTTCTGAAGTTTCTTTGGTTTTTCCATCAGTCAAATATTCTAGAGAAAGGCGGAAAATATGAGCCGTGGATTAGGCAGCAAGTTTTTCGACAGTACCGCAGCAGAAAGCAGGTCCTGATGAGAGAGAAGTTGTGATGAGTTGTCCTGTTTTTTTGTTCATCTTCCTAAATTTGGGTCGGTTAAAACGGACCAGGCAGCTCAGGAAGGCACCCTGAGGGGGTAAATATCCTCTGATCTTATTTCAAACAGCATCTCTATGTTGTTATTGGCCCTCTGAATACATACGGTGATCATGAAGGATTGGATCTTCTTTTGTTTGTCACGCTAAAAGGCTTCTTTTAAGGGGTCAGGTAACTCAGGCTTCTGTCTGTTGCTACTAAGTTAGACAACGTGTTGCCACCGGGGTTTGTTGCTTTTGGAGACACACTCTGTTCAGGGTAATAGAAGCGGTTTAAAGGGAAGTGAATACTCTCCACTTTAAATTACAAAAGACTTAATTACTAACATCTAAATGGACCAAAATTTAAAAGTACAAGGGAGCCAAAAAACCACTCAGCCCTTGTAGCACTTAGCGGCTCCGCAGCAGGAGGCTGTTGACCCTCATCCAGCACTAAACTGCCATTACATATGGCTGCCAGGCAGGATTGGGTTTTAAAAAGAGAGTTTTAATTAAGCTTATTCCTGTTTTGCAGGAAAAGGAAGATAGATAGATCTTTATTTTAAAACAATAGTGTGTTCGTGGGCATATTTGCACACAGTTCCTGTTTATTGGAAGCGTTTGAAGTCGTCTTTGAGAGCGTTTCTTTGTCTCTCAACAGGTTATAAACTCTTACATTGCTCACGGTCAGTTTGCATTGCAAAGATATCTGTTAACTCCAACTATCACTGCAGAGCAGACGGTGCTTGCTGCCTGCATGTATGTCCCGACATGTGCAGGTCTCCCCAACCATTCTCTCCTTCGTATTATTTTTCTATCTCGGTTATTTCCCTACAAATCAGCACAAAGAGTCGTTGATCCCCAGCTTCTTGCAGAAAGAGCTCCTGTCTCGTACGTGGTCTTACAGCTTACAGCCCGTACCACCTCTACGGTGTGTTTTGTTGCCGAAACGCAGTTTGGAAAGCACACAGACTTGTCAGGGATTCCTCTCATGAACTGCCTTGTAACGTGCCGATCAGCTGTTGGATGTGCGAATCACAAAACCTGAAGATACCCTGTTTTAAAGTTGTACTCCGTAAGATTTTTATACAATTAATTGTCTTTTAAGTTACTTAAATCAATGGTGATGGATCCTATGACCCAGTAATGAAAGCTTATGTCACCTTTTTGCCGAGTTTTCCAATTAGGCGTGTTCCTATTAGCCCTATAGAGTGGCAGCTCGGAGAGTTTCAGGGCACGTCCTCTCAAATGGTCGTTCACTCGTCGGGTTTCCAGTACAAAAAAAGGCCCGAGAGGGATTTACGGGACTCCAGAGGTGACGTAGCACTCTGAATGCGTTTGGATCGCCGGCGATCAGCTGATCAGTGTTACAGCGCGCATCGTGAACAATGAGGAAGAGACACCAAGATGGAAGGTGCAGAGCAAACCCATATGCACCTTTAAGCTGCACGGGGACCAGGTGGTGGGACGTGTATCCTGTGAATCTGATAACTGATCCACGCAAAGAGGGCTTGAGTGGCTGAACGTGCACACGTCTGGACATACTTGCATGTTTACATCCCACACTGATGACATGAAGCTTTAATAGCGTGCATGAAAATAAGAGGCGATCAAAAGTGTTCATTGAAATTAAAAATGAAGAAATTTTTTCTCAATGATTCTCAATGAAAAACTAAATCTTGGATGCTGAAAAATATGGATTGTAGTTAAACAAATGCAAAACTTATAGAATAGAAATACTTTAATGATCCCCAGGGAGACATTTTGTTTGTTACAATCGCTGCGTTCTTGAATAGAAAAGATATATAAAGAGAATTTATAACAATGCACAATAACATTGAATAGAAATTATTGATCAAATAGAATAAAAATATGCATATATATATATATATATGTACATTCTGCTGAAGTAAAAATCAACTTGTATATGTAAATATAAGCAAAAATAGTTATTGTAAGTGAAAATAATACTAATATGTGCATTATTTTTACTATAATAACATTATTTTTAAGTAAGTAAGTAAAATTATGTGGAAGATAGAGATATATGTAAGAGAATATGTGAAATATCTATACTCCAGTACAATATATAACGGTTTAAATAATGAAAAAACTGTAAACATCGTGAGTAAATATCTGATTTTTGTTCATACTAGCTGCTGATTGTCTCACAACGATCACGAGCTGCATGACACATGTTTCCCTTCTGCAGTGACACGTGTGACAACAATGACTTGGCTTTAAAGGATGAGGGGCCAAGGTGCTCTGGCAGAACCGGGACCCTGCAGCCAATCCCTCGTTAAGTAGCATTAAATCCAACCAATCCTATTAGTCCGTCACCGCTGAGAGGTAGGGGTGAGGCAAGGAGACGTGTCGCCGGGGTCGACCTGATGCACTGGACCACCCTGAGCCTCGGTCACTGATGGACGTCTGTCCACGGAAACACAGAATATCAAAGAAGAAAATAATGATTTGATAAATAAACATTTAAAATGTTATTCCCAAAAAGACAGATGGAGAAAATGAGAGGAAATTAATGTAAGAAAAAGTGTAAAAACAACCAATTATCTCTGGTAGGCTCACTGCCCACATGATCAAGTGTTGGTAATATCATTTATATTTAAAATGTATTTTCTTTATATATCAGCAGAGAATGAATTATGCCACAAAGATTATATTTTATATATCTTACAGCAGCGTCATAAGCTACTAAAGGTATAATCTTCCACCTTTCAAATACACATAGTTCATTGTAATATAGTGCTTTAAATGTGCGAGACTGTTCTCTCATTGTATTTTATATTTTGTATTTTATATTTTGTATTTCTGATTGTTTTGTACCGCTGCTACGATGACCTCATTTCCCCTCAGAGATAAATAAAGTTATCTTTCTATCTATAATATTCAAGTATGAAAAAAGGTTAATTTCTAAACAGATACATACAGCATATATATAAATAGAGTTAGTTAAAGAGTTAGAGTTAAATAGAGTTTATTTGAATCATACATTTGGATAGAAATGAAGATGTGCAGCTGTCAAAACCCCACGTTTATACAGATTTACGTCTTTTTTGTCTCAAATAGGGGGAAACGCGCTCGGGGTCGTTGCCCTTGGTGATGAACTTTGGGCTTATGTGTGATGCCTCGTGCCTCGGTGAAGTGTATCATGTCTCCTAAACCTCCGCAAACGTTGTCTTTACGTATCAGACAGCGGGGCTCACTGTCAGATTAAAACCTTAATCTACTGGCGTCAGGCCCACCTCCGAACACCTCATTAAACTGCACTCAGTCAACCGACTTTTGGAAATCATGGTTATCGTTAACAAATGGTTAAGAAATGAACGGTGGAAAGAGTGATTGTGTTGAACAGTCAAGTTCTTTGTTGCTCTAAAAGCTTTACGGTGTAAGGGGGAAGGTACATCTCTAGACCCATCCCGAGCAACAAGTTGTCACATCTAAATGAGGAAATTAGTGACTTCTTCTAAATTAAAAAAGATCTAGATTAAGCTCCCCAAACGTTTTACAGTCCCAAACCTCTTTCAACCTCGAGCTATGTACCCCTCACGCCGGCACTAACAATGTTTTGGGGGGCGTATCCAACCAAGTCATTTCCGGTTTAGCGCTGTGCTAACTTGAATAAGGGTAAAATAATTAAATGGTGTGGTTCTTCTGGACTTTCCAAAGCGTTATCAGACCAAATTGATTCGATTCTGTCAGTGAAAAGAGTCATTTCCCGGCGGTTGCGACACTCAAAACACTTTATCTAGTATTCTACAGCCGTGGACTCTTTGGTAGCAACAAAGCCTATGACGTAAGCATGTTTAACTACCAGTTGGTGATGACTATTTAAACACACAACTTGACATCGGCATTCGTCCCCCTGACGCTCATTGGCTCGTCTGTGTTTTTAACCTAGAATCCACAGTTTCACGTCCCAACGCCAGGCCAATCGAGTCAACTCTGTGGCGTGGGCGGGTTGTAAGGCAACCAGGAAGGTGCTGGTCCTGCCTTAGAAACATGACACCTCATGAAATATCAACTTGTTGTTTTCACACTTCAAGATAAAACATTTTTAGATCACACTACAAAATATGGCCCGCGACCCAGAACGTACCTACCGCTCACGTTCCGCGTACGTTGCCCCTTATTTCACACAAGTGCTGAGTAACTCCTGCTCACCCAGCAACGTTCAGTGTGTTGTTGTTAAACGGGGCTCTGCGTCTCGCTGACCCACCAAACATGAGGAAGACTCGCTTTAATGCTGTGACACAGATGAAAAGCACAACAATTCCAACATTTAAAAAATAGAAATGGTACTTACCATACCCTAAATATTCAAAAGTCTGTTCCCCTAATACATACGCATTGTATAAAACAGTCACACCTGCACGTAAAAATATTAATAACTTCCTGCACTTACAAGCAACCAATAGCCAAATAAATGTAGTGTTTCTGTTTCTTTCATTTCCACTTTTATCAGTTTATGCTGTTTATAGTCAGGAAATCTTCATTAATTAGGCAGAATGATGTGATTGTAATTGGGAAACTGACATTTTTAACTGTATACACGCAGAGCTGGTGCCAGACAGATGTGCAAGTGCGAGTGGGCAAAGCAACATGTGCATAATACTTCACAATTGAAGTCATATCACATTTTAGATACAACACAGCTACAGTTTTGGGTTTAGGCTCTCTCTCCCTGTTGATCCTTCCCCTCTTACACTCTGACTCTGTCTCCCCTCACTGAGCCGTCTTTAAATACCCGATGAACATGCTGGACGAGGGCGGACGAGCTCTGCCACTGATTCATGGGGCCCTGGTGTGAGTGACTGGGCTCCACAGGACTGACCATGTTTTCAAGTGAAAACCAGCCTTCGTTACGTGAATCGCTCAGCTATGGTTAGGATGCAGATTAATTGGCTGTAATCTTTTGACACCACTGCAGGCGTCACTGAACTTGGCTGTGAAACACCAGTTAATTGGAGGTGAACTGTTTATTATGCAGATCCCGTTTCATTTATGCATAAAAACATGTTTATATCTATCAAACTACTGCAAGTGTAGCTAGTATATCTATATATTCAGATGTTAATTTTCTCTTAGTCTGTCCTCAAACACTGTTCACACATACAGGTATACCTACAAAACGTAAACCACTGTCATTTGTATGTGATCCACATATTTCTTGCTGCAGTAATTGCGTCTGGAGCAAAGAAGGAAATCAGCTGACATAGTGTAAGGGTGCCAAAATCCACGTAGGGAGGAAGGGGTGTCCCAGAAGTACTAACCTAAACCACAACCTATTTTCTGATCCTGAGTTGTTTTGGTGCCTTTTCTTAACTATTACGGTCAGTCGCCATCTCACAGCGTTGAATAGAATCATATGAGCCTGATTCTGAGAATGCGTTGATTCAAGTTTCATTCATTCAGACAATGAGTTTTTAATTAGTTTGCAATATAAAGACTTGTTTTCTTGACCTCCTGTTTCTAATCCTGTTGTTGTCCTACAGGGTCGAGCACTCTGGGACATGATGATGATGGTTAGAAGCTGAAGTTAAAGGGATTACTCCTGACTGTCGAACACGGGAGGTTTTTGGAGTCGAGAGAGATCACCTGGCTGGCGGTGGCCCAAAATCTCTTTCCAGAGACAACACGACCTATCAAGATACATCAGCCCAGCTTAACTTGCAATGGAGCCAAGAAATCTTGCATGAAACCGCACGGTTGTCTTGGAGGCAAACAGCCAAAGAGTTTGGCAGCACTTTTTGTGTGCAGCTGGAATACTGCCTTTGAGTTTGTACTGCTTGTCCTCTAAAATAAATTGATGCTGTCTGGGAGGAGATTTCATCTGCAATTTTCCTGTTGACATGTGTTGCCCCACCACCTTTCAGTCCAACGCATGTGACCTCCATTCATGGTGTTCTTCACAACAAAGCTAAGGCCTGGGAGGACTGTCAATTCTCAAGGAATAACTTGGACTCAGGCCAAATATGGCCAGAGACGTCAGTCCTCTGAGTCTCATGCCTCTGTCTGCAGGACACAAGCAATGGGTTGGAGCCTCTCTGGGGTTTATTCACCCCTTCCTCCCCCTGCGTTCTCTAATTTTCTACTACTTCCTGTCATGTGCAGCAGCAGCAACAGCGGGAAGTTTGCCTGGTATTGAATATGATTATGGCATTAGCCCCAAATTTGTTTGCACCCCAATTCCCCCAGAAGCAGACCCCAGCTGCTATTCCCCACCCAGTGTGCCCCATGGACCGAGCAGTAACGGGCACACAAATGGTCACAATGGCAGTAGCCGACGAGGCATGATGTCCGACGAGGCAAAAGCCACCATCTTGCACCTGCGCGAGAGCCTTGTGAGGCAAAAGGAAACCATCCTGGACCAGAGGGAGACCATCAGGGAGCTGACCGCCAAGCTTACCTTATGCGAGGGCTTCGGTGGACACCATGGCACCGATCACCATGACAACAACCACCACGAGAACCATCACGATACTCATGACAATCATCACGACGGCCACCGCGATGACCATCACGGGCATCACGGCAACCACCATACGCCATCATCGTCACACCACGGGCCTTCGTCGCATCACAGCAACGATCACCACTACTCCCACGGCGGCCACAGGTCAGACCCCCACCACAGGAAGGGCTCGTCATCGTACGGAAAACACAACTCCTTCTCCCCTGAACAGACAGGCAAAACTCTGCAGACGCTGAAGGAGAGGCTGGAGAACTTGCAGGTGAGTGCAAAAAAATCTGCAATGCACTTTCAGAAGAGACATGTATTGGGAGATTAGTCCGAGGCAAAGTTTAGCTCTATGATAACTTTAATAATGATAAAAAGATTTAATCGTACGGATCTTCTAGACTTTCCAAATGGACCAAAGAGGGAAGTTGTGACTCTCAAAACTAATTATCCAATGTTTACAATCACAACTGTAGCCACTGAGTTAGCTAAGACGGGCAGATGAAGCATGAAAACAAACCAAGGTGTCTCTTTGTGGTGTCTATGGTGCTGTCTTATCGTTCGTCCCCCAATAGCGCTCATTGGCTCATTGGTGAGTTAGCGGATTCAGAGGTCTGGATGCAGGCAAGGATTGACCACTAAACCACCTAAATTAACAAGTTTTGACTAGCAAGAGATGCAAGAGATGCACTGATAGATGTTCGAAGGCCCAGCAAGGGAAGACATGCAGCTTAAATCCAAGAGCTTCTTCTTCTATGCTAATATATCCATATGGCTGTGATTAAAGCTCTGATGTTTCAGATGAAAAGGGTAAATTTACTCCTTCTACACATAAACATTTTTGAGATACTTAAAAATGTGTTTGCAAGTAGAGGCTGAACAATCTGCAGGGAGGTAGAAGCCTATCAAAGGATTGACTTAATTAGGGTCATATCGTGCGTCATTAAGGGTCACGAGTTCAGCCGTCAGATCAGCTGCCGGAGCTGCCCGCTGCCAAAATACTGTAAGAAGGATGTGCTCCATGAACACATGGTCACCCTTAGGATACTGTTTGTGTTACCTGCATGAAACATATTTCAGAGTTTAACATTTAGTGGTTTCAGCTTTTGCGGCATATCTGCAGTTTTGCTATGAACACGACCATTTTAAAATAAGATTTAAAAGTTCGATGAGACAATCTGAAGGACCACCCCCCAGTCAGTCATGCACCACCTGCAGAGCTAATGTCACGGCTGTTTGTGTGTTGCTCCTGAGCCATAATGCTGTCTCAGAGTTGTTCTGGCTCTCTGCGGGTTATTAGTGGCCTTTCCAACCATAACACGGTGGAATGAGATGAGTGAAGCTTAGAGGAGGAAGAGGGAAGGAATTAAACTCTGAGAAAGATCACAGTATTTACCAGCCGTGACAAAAACGCTGGTATTGTTTTCAAATTGTGGTCTTGGAGAGACTTTAGTAGGAACTACCACACAGGGTTAGGCTTATTGAGTTTTTTTGCCAGTTGTTTATACAGATTTTGTCACTGACAGCATTGAAACTGTGCATGATACACTCATGAAAACATACAGATATAAAGATAAAAATTAAAAAATAAAGGCCAAGTTTGAAAATGGGAGTGATCAGAGCAAAAGGGGCTGGATGTACACTTTTTGCCAATGGCCCAGTTTAGCTCTAGCATCCCAATCGTGCACAATGCAGTCATGAAAATGAAGTTCAAAGATAGTTGTGGTCCAAGCAACGATGCCCGAAGTAGGTTGGGAATAAAGTAGGGAAGTGGCCATTGCTACGTCACATGGCCTTCTCAAGATGGTCTCTAGTGTACATTAATGTACTGTTTATTCATCCTAGTTAATCACATAGAGATTAGGCATCTGTTCTCTCTCTGGGGGAACCCGGCCAAGTGTGTCAACTGTGAATCATTTAGTTTTAAAAGGGTCACAAGCCAGAAATCTAAAATACCTTCACTTTTTAACTTGAATTTATTTCAGTGTGGGTCCGACACACAAGTAAATCAGTGCTAGGTTGTGTTTCAGGACATGAAAACAGCCATACATGTGGTCTCATTGCGAGACTCAAACCCTGCCGCTCGCTGTCCTGTGAAAGCCTTGTTAGCATTGGACTTGATCTCAGCTCAGGGAAAGTGTTGCCAGATATCTCCTTTCAATCTCCATCGAAGGTGTGACATAAAAGCCCGGATTTACCTTCCGTCACTCCCTCCTCTAACAGGATGTCTACACCACCAGCCTCTGGCCACGCGCCGAAGGGTGCTAGCCAGCCTCGTCTTCAATTAGCTTCATCCTCCCTGACGAGGCTATTAATTGTGGCGTGCGCTGGCAGGGAACAAAGCCGGATTTGCTGATGAGGAAGACAGGGATGAGCAGGGAAGAGGAGGGAGGGGCAGAAACTTTTCCACTGTAACTTTCAATGTCATTTCATATTCTTCTTTATTCACTGCATGTTACTGAATTTACTGCAGAGAATCTCTGTTTTAGTCATTTTCTTCAAGCTCAGAACTTGGAAGCTTTTTGAGGCATTATTCTTGACCTTGGCAGTTAGTAGTTTACAGAACAATCCCATCTCATGGTCCACTTGCTAGCTTTTTAGAGGTTTTGTCTAGATCATGGGTGTCAAACTGATCCAGTAAAGGGTCGCTGTGGCTGCAGGTTTTCATTCCAACCAATCAAAAACACACCTGGTCCAACAAATCAACTGTGTGAAGGCAGTTCAGGTGATGGAGTAAGTCGAGTCAGGTGTGTTCTTGCTTGGTTGGAATGAAAACCTGCAGCCACAGCGGCCCTTTACTGGATCAGTTTGACACCCATGGTCTAGATGATAACCCAAAGTTTGCAAAAGTCTCCTGAAAAAGTTGAGGTTATGGTTGAGGTTAGTAAAGGTCAGTGGGAAGAGTGTGGTGTAAGATTTTTTGCAATTCAAGGATGACCATCCACACACAACCGTTTTTCAGTATATCGCATCATCATCAGCATATCGAGTGTTCTCGGTGGTGACTTGTCGAAAAATGCTGACTGACGTGTTTCTGTGTCTGCAGGCCAGAAACTCCTCCAGCTCGTACTCCAGCTCCCTGAGAGAACTCCTCCAGCGGAAGATCACCGCCTTGGAGGAGCAGCTGCACAGCTACTACCGAGATCACCATGATGATCACCATGATGACCACCACAACAGCAACCACAATGACCATCACGATGACCATCATGATGATCACCATGGAAACGGCCACCGTGACGACCACCACGATGACCATCGTGGTCCCGGTCACCGTGATGACCACCATGATGATCATCGTGGTAACGGTCACCGTGACGACCACCACGACAGCCATCACAACAACCACCATGGTAGCCACAGAAACAACCATCGCGTTTACCATAATCGCCATCGCGAAGACCACCACCAAGAGCGGCACCACAGCCGGCAGCGGGGTCACTATGGCAACCACCAAAGCACCTACCATGATGAACACCATGATGAACACCATGATAATCACCACGATGATCACCATGGTGACCACCCTGATGATCACCATGATGATCACCACGGTGACCTCCACAGTGACCACCACAGTGACCACGACGATCACAATGACTATTACCATGGACCTGGACACCACAGTGACCACCATGATGACCACCACGATGACCACCACGATGACCACCATGATAATCACCACGGAAGCGACCACCATGACAGCCGCCACGGTAATGATCATAACCCACGGCGGCCACCTGTCAGCGGAAAAGAGACTAATCTGCGGGGCGCCGGGCACGGCAAACTGGAAACAGTGCTCAGCCAGCTTCACCATAGCAACACTGACCAAGGTACACACACGCACACACACACTCTGGTGATATTTGCGTTAAGTGTGGTTTATTGCTTCTGTCAGTTACACTGCTGTATAACTCTGCCTGTAGTCGTTGCTACTAGCAACAGTACATTGAACAGAAACCAGTATGAACTCTACAAATGACCTGAATCTAAATCCTGCACCGTCTCACCAGGAAACCACAAGAAGTTGAAGAGCCCCAACGCTTTCCTGCTCGACTTCCCCATGAAGACGAACTACATGTACGCCAGGATGAAGCGGTCTGTGGTCAACGAGATCTTCGCCATGACCATCTGTCTGTGGCTGAAGGCCGGAGCAGGTCCTGGCCTCGGTACTCCCTTCTCTTACGCCGTACCCGGACAAGCCAACGAGCTGGTGCTCATCGAATGGGGCAGCAACCCCATGGAGCTGCTCATCAACGACAAGGTAAAAGCAAATCAACAGAAATCAAAGTGGAGACTCAGGGGGCAGAAAATGTTAAATAACACATATTTGGACATTCGTATCAAATCGTATTGTTATGTTGACACAGTCGACTTCTTTTTGCATGGTGTGGAGCTGCAAAGATTGATCAAGTGAACAAGTGGTTGTTAATTATAAATTAATCGCCAACTATTCTGAGAATGGGTTCATTACTCGATTTGAGTTATCTTTTAACAAAACAAAAGTTTAAATTCTCTGATTCCAGCTTCTTAGGGCGCACTCACACTGTCCTTCCGCACCGGGCCAAAACAGGTTTTGCGGGTCAAGCCTGCGTTTGACCAGTGTGAGTGCATCCGCTCCGTGCATAACTGCGGCCAGCTGGCCGTCCACGGCCCGTCTGAGAGAGGTGGGCTTTAGTAAAGCGCGTTTGCACGTGTACGAGCACGAGCTTGTGCACGTGCACGAGCACGAGGCCTACAACGGTTCTGACGTAATTGATGTGCGCCTGTTGGGACGTAGAAAATAAAAGGAGGGACCATGCACGGACTTTTAAAACAATGGCGGTGAAAGGTTCACGTTGGTGTGATGCGGAGGTGGAGTGTTTACTGCAGATTTGGTCGATGAAAAGATTCAAAAACAGTCGACAAGACGCACAAAAACTCAGAGATCTACGGAAAGATCTGGAAACAAAGCCACGCATCGCGATGACGTCAATCAATACGTGTGACGTGTTACGGCGTGATGACGTATAGGCAGCAAGAAGCATTTGCGCGAGGCCCAGGTAGCGTGAGTACAAACGGGCCTGGAGGGTACCCTAAATCCTGGGGCGCGGTGCAGAAGATCAGTTTGAGTGCGCCCTTAAATGTGAATATTTTCTGCTTTTTTCCTCCTGAGAGTGAGAGTAAAGTGAATTTATTTGAGACAAAACGAGACTTTTGAGGATGTCATCTTGGGCTTTTGAAAACCAATTTTAAATTTTCCAACATTAGTTAGACCAAGCAACTAACCGATTAATTGAGAAAACGATCGACAGATTAATGGACAATGAAAATAATTGTGAGTTACAGTCTTTCCAGACTTCATCAGGTAAATAACCAAAACGTTACCAATGAGTTCTTGCACTTTGGATTCAGACCTACATCTCCCTGTGAAGAGCAACAAAAGCAAAGATAATCTCTTAAATCTAAATATTTTTTTGATTGGTTACAGAAAATAAAGTCCTCTTGTTCGCTCTCTCCCTTATTATGTTGGTTATTCTGTACGTGGGTTCGGATTCTGTACGGATTTTCCCTCCGTTGCTTTTCCAGTTAAAGGGTTTTTCCATTCTTTGAAGTTCTTACTGAGGGATTTTACATTCAAAGAGCTGCTTTAGGAGATCACTGTCCCTCTGTAACACTGCTGTTCTCACACATCCATCCCCCGGAGGGTTACTAATCCTGCCCACAGTGAGGTGTGAAAGTCTGGGCTCAGACTGACAGGACAGCATCACCTCACCAGTGGAGGTCAGAGGTATACGGAGAGGACAGTGACCGTAACCACGGGAAATAGGGCTGCTGCGGTCAATATGGACCAGTGGTTCCCAACCTTTTTCTTAAGGGACCCATATTTTTACCATAGTAAACCTCTTAAACTTTCTTCGTAAAGTTCTTTTTTTCCAAATTAATTTAAGCAGGTAGCATATTGAAACATAATAAATACAATTAATTATTATAAAATTAGAAATATACATTCTGCCCGAATTGTATCCATTGCTTCTATGAAGCCAAACTCAATCTAACTTTCTTGGTAGCCCCTCTTTTTCTTTTTGACATTGTCCTCAGTCTCCTCTACCTGACGCTTCGCCATCTCTCCCTTAGCTCTGCCCGGCAACGACTGCTGCACGTGAGGCGTTCAAGTCACACACGCTCTGTTCCTCGTGATAACGGCCTATAACTTATTCATTTATCTAAAATTTGAAATATCCGAATAAATGTTTAATGTGCCCCTTGGATTTAGTTGATTTTGTCACTTATATGAATTAAATGCTTAAATGCCTACTCATTTATTTAACATTTTAATTACATTAAAATTATTAAACCCCTTAAAATCAAGAGGGCTTCGCGACCCCCCGTGGATCTTTGACGCCCCCCTTGGGGGGTCGGGACCCCCAGGTTGGGAACCACTGCTATAGACTATATATTGATTTAAAGATGCTGATGTATCGAACGGCAAGACTAAAAACTATAGTCATAAACTTGACTTGAGTGAGAAGAACTGAACTTTAAGCTCCTGAAATCAAAGCTAGTGTTACTGGTGTGTGAATGCGGACACAACGTCTCTCTTAATGGGGACACACATGACTTTTTTTTATTTTTCTCCCACAAAAGGATGAAAAGAAACGCTGACTTAGAGCACTTTGTGGAAACGCGGACATCTCCGTCACAGATGTTTTGACATACTAATTATTGAATTACTCTATTAACCTCCTAATCCTTCATTCTCTGAAAAGCTGATAACGGAAGATGGATGATTTCCTGTTTCCTCTCCTTGGTCCAGCACTGTGAGCACTGAGCTCAGCAAACAAACCAACAAAGCAATTAATCTAATTATCCTAATTGCTTGGCCTAATTATCTGTAGGAGTGACATTCCTGGAGGGATCAACTCACACACTTGGCCGTCGTCAAACTGATCAATGACACAGAAGGCAGATTAATATTAGTCTGATATTCCCTATATTAGTGAGCACATGCATGTAAGTCTGTCTAAAGCTGTCAACTAAAAAAGGTGTTGAATTCTTTACTTACTTAATTAACGACCTGTCTGTCTCTCCACCTGTGTGTTAAGGCGGTGACACTGCCAATAACCATGACGGATGGGAAGTGGCATCATGTGTGCATGACATGGACGACACGAGACGGTGTCTGGGAGGCCTACCAGGACGGGGTGAAGAAAGGCTCGGGACAAAACCTGTCAGCCTGGCACCCCATCAAACCAGGAGGGACCTTCGTCCTGGGCCAGGAGCAGGTAAGACATAAGCCGCGTTCACACATGCGCTGCAATGAGCCGTATGTGAGAACACAAACGCTGAATCATGTGGACCCGGACATTAAATGGACTTTACTCTGCCCGCTCCCTCGTACAAAGTCTGTGTAATATCCAGTCGAGTCCAAGGGTGAAAAAAGCCGCTCATTGTCCGGAGAACTCACAGCGAGCGGATGTGTTGATGACGTTTCTGTTGTGCTACTGGAGGACGTTGTACTTAAGCGCTCAGGACAGGAAGTTAGAGCGACAAAGTCAGAGTACGGGGGGGGGGGGGGGGGGTGTTGGGGTGATGGACACAAACACAGGACTTTATATATTAATTTATTTATTTGTTTGTTTATTTCGGGCATGCCAGTTAGATAAATCATCATCAGACATTATCCTGGTTTACAATTGACCGAAAGGGAAAGCTGGAGAAGCAAAAGCTCATCTAGTCCCGCCCCCGTTACCCACAGAATACACAAAAGATCTTCATCTTACTATTTTTCTTGTGTCCATTGACATAACATGCTTCAACAGCAGGCTGTCTCACCCAGGACACGGCGGCCCTTGTCCTGTTCATGTCCAGTGCGTTGCTGTACTTACATTGCAAACTGACATATATTTAACGCCGTCCTCAGTCTTTTCCTAACCCTAACCATATACGGTAGCAAGAACACACCTGACTCGACTTCCTCACTCACCTGAACTGTCTTCACACAGTTGACTTGTTGGACCAGGTGTGTTTCTGATTGGTTGGAATGAAAACCTGCAGCCACAGCGACTCTTTACTGGATCACTTTGACACCCCTGCCATATACGGTAGTTTGGTTTGAAATCACAACCTCGTGTTTAAAACAGCAACTGTAGTGGAGCAACACAGTTTGAGGGTTTTTCCAGTGCGTCAAGGAAGAACGCGTTGAAACAAAAATATCTGAGGGAACTTCTGTCGGTAAAGGCCAACGCTGAACTTGCCAGACACATTTAAGGAACAACACAGATTTGGTACCAGTTGGGCGACTGCGGTGTAGTCCGCATCATGTCCGGCCTCCTGCGAGCTCTAAGCAGGCGCTACCCCTCACCTAAGGGACTTGATTCTTCGGACATTGTCCTGAGAACACGGCACCACACCAGTAAACTTGTTGTCATAGTGTCAGCTGAGCTCAGTTATGATCTTTGTTGTATGATTTTATTCTCTGGTCCTCACAGGACACGATGGGAGGCCGCTTCGACGTCACTCAGTCCTTCATGGGAGAGTTGTCTGACCTCCAGTTCTGGTCCAGAGTCCTGACTCCCAACGAGATCTACACCCAGGCGACCTGCGGAGGCCACCTCATTGGTGATGTCATGTCCTGGACCGAGGAGTCGGTGGAGCTCCACGGAGGTCTCACCGAGCTCCCCTTTGACCCCTGCCACTAAGGACTAACACTGGACCACCCAACACCCAGAGCTGTAGCATCATCATCCCCACATTTTCGATTACATGCCCCCGTCAAAACAAATAGTTGGAGGAAGGGAAAATGTTATTTGGTCGTCGATCACAATGGGGGAATGATTTATTTGGTTGCAAGCTCGGCCATGGGCAACAACAGGCAGAGCGGGAGGAGTTGTTCTCGCTCTTTCTATATATTGTTTGCCATTCCTGTCCGATCTCTCTGCCTTCTCCACCTACACCCTCGATTCTTCGCTCCGATGCTCTAAGCAGGATGACTTTAAAGGCTCCAAGGAGCGCAGGGCTTTGGATTTACCAGCTGTGTGGTCATGACTACGGCTGCTCCGAGGGATCCAACACACATAATAGGATTTCACTCCATCAGAACGGGTCCAAAGGTTGCCTGTTGCCATCAGCTCGCCCTGCACTAGCTCGTTTTGTTTGGTATGTGAGCAACACTGACTTTACAGGAGATAAAAGGACGGCTAAAAGGCACAGGATACAAATAAAGCCAAACTGAGACCTGACCCGCGGTGATTCATGCGTGTTGCTGAAGCACTGACAGAGAGAATATCTGCTCTTTGTTCTGTGGAGACGGATGAATAATGCTGTTGCGGGGCTTTTTACTACGTAGGTCAAACGTGGCCCGAACTGCTGATGTGGATTCTGCATGTTGAGAATGTTTCGTACTAGTATTTCATATTGAAAACTACCTTTTTTTGTAGAAAGAAAACAGAATTTGCTTTTTTTTGGCATTCAGAAAAACAGTAATCCGTGTGTTATGTGTTCTTTAAAAGGGTGAAGCTGCATTTCTGTCAAAGCAGGACTGAGTTGTGTAAGAGCGCCGCTGCTCAATGTCAGACATGACAGGCCACCTGACGGCTAACGGTCCCTCAACATGTCACCGCGGTAATGCTGATATCTCCTCTGCAACCGGTGGCTTACAGCGGGATTTACCTATGGACAACTGATCTGATCCTGCCTATTTCGGACCAGCTCAAACACATGGCCGAGTCAGAATCACACACACACACACACTCGCACGCACGCTCTGAAAAGATAAAGAGGTGATAGAGGAGACATCTCTGTGTGTAGCTGCACCTTCACATTTTTATAACAAAAGAGGTTTTTGTACATGTAAATTAAATCAGAGAGTCTGTTTTTAACTATTTAAAAACATTATCACGGCACTGTAAATAAGTAAATAGCACTTTCTCAACCCGATGTTAACAACCGTGGTTGTTTGTGAAGCACATTTTTATTATTTATTTATTATTTGTTCGGAGTTAAACTCTGAGAGGATGAACTCTCGTTGTCGATAGTAAAAAGGGGGTATCTGTTGTTGCCATGGTATTATAATCTCTCAGCATCAGGACCGCATCGTCGCACTACAGCTGTAAATATCTGCGGCGTGTTTCCTCGACGAGCAGCACTTTCAAACCGTACTCCTGTCTTCCTCTCATGATAGTGGGCCAAAAGCACGACATGACATTTGTTTCATGTTTCTTCCGTCTTCGTTCACTAGACTTCCGTTTATACACCTCCTTCTACCGAACTGCGTAGTTTGTAAGCTGAATGTAAATACGATATACCACTTTATGCATCAAGACTCGCTTATTCTCGCCTTTGGTGTACACATTAACGTCTGTTATATATCATATTTGTTATGTTTAATTCTGGTGTCTTTGGCTGTAAATATTCAAAGTGTTGAAGTGTGTTCAGTCTGCAGTCCCTCCCTCATGTGTAAGCCAAAACTATAAACTGACTCGTAAAAACTTGAAAGAGGAAGAAAAATGCACTGTAAACGCTGTCAAATATTTGTAAAGATGTCACGATTTTGAATAAAACTATTTAAAATACTATAATATGAATTCAAACTGGACTACAAACTCATTTCTTTTGAACATTGTGGGATATCGAGCGTGCACATGCTGTATTTTCTGGTGACTGATGTGATTTCAGAAAGGCGTACAATTGGGAAAAAGGGTTTCATCTTTTGTTTTTTACGATTTTATTGTATTTGTTAGTTCAACCTCAGCTCCTTTAATGTCAGGAGATCAAGTCAAGAGATCTTTATTGTCCCTGGAGGGCAATTTTCGGTGCAGCCAGCAGCAAAAAACAAAATTTTACAGGAAAACAATTAACATCAATTCAGCAACAAACAAACAAACAAAGTGCAAAAGTGCCTCACTGGATAAAAACTGGATCAAAATATGGAGTTAAAGTGACCACAGTGCTGTTAATTGTTAAGAAAGCCAACAGCCACTGGAACCCAGGATTTTTTAAACCTGTCAGTCCTGCATCTGGGCACATTACACCTGTCAGTCCTGCATCTGGGCACATTAAACCTGTCAGTCCTGCATCTGGGCACATTACACCTGTCAGTCCTGCATCTGGGCACATTAAACCTGCGTCTTGATGGAAGCAGTATCCAAAATACAAGGACAAAAATGTCCCTTAGAAACCCATTAAAACCCCTTTTTTCCACCAGACTGAGGGTCCGCCCACGCGATCGAAACAACCTTTTTTTCCTCTCCGTTGTTTTTAAAGTTTTACGTCCACTCGGCCTCGACTCGAGAATGATCTGCTTCCACAGGAAACCAGGTGCAGCGACTCCAAACGCTGTAGTACACATGCCAGGCCTGGAGGTGGCGCTGTAACTGCCACAGAAATACACCAACAACGGAGAAGAAGAAGAGACGGGGAGACGCTTTGGAGAATCCAAACACCGGAGAGTTTCTCTCCAAATCCTCCTCCATCCTAGAGACAAACGTGTCCCTGGTTCTGGTCTTAGTGGGGACTTTGGTGCTGTTCTGGACTCTGATGCACCGATCACTCTGCAGTTAGTGTCCTCACTGAGCGGAGGGTGCCGCTGGGAGCCCCTTCACTCTGCAGTTAGTGTCCTCACTGAGCAGAGGGGGCTGCTGGGAGCCCCTTCACTCTGCAGTTAGTGTCCTCACTGAGCAGAGGGGGCTGCTGGGAGCCCCTTCCCCCTCACAACGCGGTCTGGTTGTTCTTGGAGACCATTGAGTTTGTCCTTATTATCTTTATTGTTTTAAAGGTTGAAAATGGAGAATGAGCAGAACACCGCCATCAAGTGTCTCAAAATCGTAATCGCAACACCAAAAAATAACTCCAGCAGTCGGGTTGCCAGGTTGGTCAGACCCGGACCAGTAGCTACAGACCGGAGTCTGTATGAACCCGTCCTCACTGTGCAGAGGGTGCTGCTGGGAGCCCCTTCCCCTTACTGCTCTCTCCACGCAGCAGCACTGTAGTTGTTATGTGACGTTGTGGGGGTCAGAGGTCGGAGTTGGAACGAGGACGGCATCCTTTAACACAGTATGAGGTTTCACCGTCCAGACGACAACGCCATGGGGGGCGTTTTCAAATCTTCCCACTCTGGGACCTGGTTTCTAAAGATCCTGTTTTCAGGGGGTCATTGTGTAAAAGAAAAACTGGCATTTAAACGGTTACAATTTAGAAAATGGATGAATATTTTGGTAGTTATGCTCAAGACTGAAGTTGGTTAAAAGATTAAATTCAGTGAAAGTTGAAAATAATATTAAAATAATGTATTTTAAAGTAGTTTACCTCAGAGCAACTTTAACGGGATGACTCCCCAAATCAAGTGCATGATGTCTCTGTGTTACATTTACGTATTAGAGGTCAACAACATTTTACAATACTGGAGAAATGAAGACCAGATGATTTCCTGTGCATCCACTGCTGAACTCTTGGGCTTGTTTGGTTATGAGCGTCAGTGCTGCTTTGCATGCTGCTGCAGAGGAGCCAGTATTTCCATAGGAGATATAGTTAAACTCTACACTGTGCTGTCCTTCTGTTCCTGCTTTAGGGAAACAAAGGATTTAAGGCATTAAAGGAACATAAGAGAAACAGCTCACACAAAGATATTTTACATTAATGCAATTACTAAAACCAGACCTTGAAGCCTGCTGTTGGAGGGAACCATGGGAGTGAACGACGGATCGGTTCTGCTGGAGGAGGAACGACAGGAAACCGACACACACGAAGGTCATTTATTTTCTCTTTTGCCACATAGGTGTGTTTAAACTTCAAATGTTGTCATGTAAAACACTTTTAAATGATGATCTCAGTACAGCAAATTAAAGGCTTTTCACTTCACACACACACACATCGAGTGCATTAAGTGGATTTTTGGAGTGGTTGCAATTTCTGTGTTTTTATATTTTATGTTGTTTTACTTTAAAAATCAATTTACTGTCACGGACCGTGTCAAGTGGGTTTTAGAAGAACACTGTTGGCTGATCATTTAATTAATAAGCCTCTCTTTCTGCTATGATGATGCAATGATTAGTTTAAAGCTTTTGTTCCCAACAACATTAATAGCTACGACATTATAATTATTATTATAAATAATAACAACAAAATCCACTTACCTCGCACTTACCATGCAGGTAGTTTTGACAAGTGTCCCTTCCCTTAGAATTAAAGTTTAAAGCATCAAAATGACATTTAGGCGACACGGCGGTGTGGTGGTTAGCACTGTCGCCTCACAGCAAGAGGGTTCCTGGTTTGAATCCCAGCTGGGGCCCTTCTGTGTGGAGTTTGCGTGTTGTCCCCGTGTCTGCGTGGGTTTTCTCCGGGTTCTCCGGTTTCCTCCCACAGTCCAAAGACGTGCAGGTGTTCGGTTCATTGATGACTCTAAATCACCCGTAGGTGTGAATGGTTGTCTGTCTCTGTTCGTCTCTATGTGTCCTGTGATAGGCTGGCGTCCTGTCCAGGGTGGACCCCGCCTCACGCCCGATGTCAGCTGGGATCGGCTCCAGCCCCCTCGCGACCCTGAAGAGGAATGAAAATGACATTTGTTACAGCTAGCTGGCTAACATTAGCCCACTGTAACTTAAGCTGGTGTTTGCTGATGGAGTGATTTGCAAACAGCAAGCTAGTGTTGCTGTAAATATGATTATAATTCATTTAACAGCATTTTACCATCATGATGTTCAGTCTCACTGTTTTGACCTGCACTCATTCGCGGATACAGAGTGTGTTAGCATGCGGGCGCAAGCAACAGGATGCTAACTGCAGTTCACTAACGGCCACCGTGGCGCTAATAACAAGAGTTTTCTGAAAGTTACGCAGAGATCCGCGAACAGAAGGCCTCTAACTTTTTCTAGTTGAGGTAAATAAAGGCTCTGGTCACTGTTTGAGGAAATACAGTATTCAATGGAGGACGACACGATGATGTGGTGGTCAGCACTGTTGCCTCACTATTAGAGGCTTCCTGGTTCGAATCCCAGCTGGGGCCCTTCTGTGTGGTGCATGTTCTCCCCGTGTCTGCGTGGGTTTTCTCCGGGTTCTCCGGTTTCCTCCCACAGTCCAAAGACGTGCAGGTGTTCGGTTCATTGATGACTCTAAATCACCCGTAGGTGTGAATGGTTGTCTGTCTCTGTTCGTCTCTATGTGTCCTGGGATAGACTGGCGTCCTGTCCAGGGTGGACCCCGCCTCACGCCCGATGTCAGCTGGGATCGGCTCCAGCCTCCCACGACCCCGACAGGGACAAGAGGCTGAAGATGAATGAATGAATGAAGTATTCAATGGCCCTCTCTCCATCACAGGGCGACTCTCCAAAAATGTGCGGCCACCAATTTTGTCCTTTTGGTTGCCTAGAAACAAGAAGTGGCTCAACTTCCCCACAGGCTCAAATCACCACGTTACAGTCTGACAAACCTGCATCAGCCGCACACCAGAGATCAAGTGAACTGGACCTGTATGTAAATGTTGTAATCCTGTAGAAAGTGTTTGTTTTTTGTGTCTCAGGCTGGTCGAGTCGCTACAGACAGCTGGCTCATTACTTCTCCCTGCTCTGCTTTCTGCTCATCGTCGTCACTCTGCTCCTGACGCTCTGCTGTGAGTACGTGACTTCTTGAATGTGCGTGTTCATTTTTGGACGCAGTAATAATAAATGAATTTAAAGGCAAGGCCCGTTTCATTACAGGTAAACTCGATGAGCTGTAAAATATCCAGCGTTTATTCTTGTTAATAATTCCTATGAAAAGAACAGAATCAAAAATGTGTTGGTCCGACCCTTGATACTTTCTGACTTCCTGTCCATGGCTCTCTAACCCACGAGTCCATTGGTTCCTAAGTTTCAATCGCTCTTTATTTGTGCAGCACTTTTCAAACAGGTAAGTGCAGTTTGTGCTTCACAGACAGAAAAGGTTTAAACCATAAAACACATTTGTTTTTTAAATGAACTGCACGTGAGATAATACAAATGATTTCAATGCTACAAGGAGTAAAGGGGCTGCACGTGGTGTAGTGGTTAGCACTGTCGCCTCACAGCGAGAAGCTTCCTGGTTTGAATCCCGGCTGGGGCCCTTCTGTGTGGAGTTTGCATGTTGTCCCCGTGTCTGCGTGGGTTTTCTCCGGGTTCTCCGGTTTCCTCCCACAGTCCAAAGACGTGCAGGTGTTCGGTTCATTGATGACTCTAAATCACCCGTAGGTGTGAATGGTTGTCTGTCTCTGTTCGTCTCTATGTGTCCTGTGATAGACTGGCGTCCTGTCCAGGGTGGACCCCGCCTCACGCCTGATGTCAGCTGGGATCGGCTCCAGCACCCCACGACCCCGACCCTGGGATAAGCGGTTGAAGATGAATGAATGAATGAATGAAAAAGGAGTAAGGAGTGACATAAAAACTAGATTGAAGATAACAAAGACAATAAAAAGAAGACAATGGAAAAGATTTCAAGTATCAATAAGTAAAATAGATAAAACAATGAAAATAAAATTCATAAGGGGATAAAAAATATATATAATGATAATAATGAAATAACAGATGAAATAAAAGGGCAAAGTAAATCTTTAAAATATGACATTTATTTATATATTCATCTCATCTTCAGCCTCTTATCCGGGGTCGGGTCTCGGGGGCAGCAGCTTTAGCAGGGGACCCCAAACTTCCCTTTCCCGGGCCACAATAACCAGCTCTAACTGGGGGATCCTGAGGCGTTCCCAGGCCAGTGTGGAGATCTAATCTCTCCACCTGGTCCTGGGTCTTCCCCGAGGCCTCCTCCCAGCTGGACGTGCCTGGAACACCTCCCTAGGGAGGCGCCCAGGGTTCATCCTTACCAGATGATCCTGAACCACCTCAACTGGCTCCTTTCAACGCAAAGGAGCAGCGGCTCTACTCCGAGTTCCTCACGGATGCTGAACTTCTCGCCCCTATTTATATATTTTAAATGTTGAATATATCAAAAATGCCTCGGTCTTCATCTTTGATTGAAAAGAAATCCAGAATATTCTTTAAAGCCGTGTAATTTTGTTCTCTTCACGTCTTATTTTAGACTGAATGTCTTCATTTGAAGGTTTACAGAGAGGATTAACTCTCCACCGTTCTTCTGAATGGTGTAATCTTTTTTTTTTCCTGCTTTGTTTTCTCCCCAACACATCCTTTATTACCCTGTATCCATGGAAACAGGTGATGGGACATTGTGTATGTGATGTTCTGTCTCTCTGGTGTGTGTGTTTGGTTTCACAGTGGTTCAGATTACCTCGGTGTTCCAGTCACAGTCAACGCTGCAGGAAACCAAACTGAGAGAGGTGACGCACAGACTGGAGAAGCTCAACCAGTCCTATCACCTCCTCTTCTCCCAGTACCCAGCTCTGAACCAGTTCTGCCCAGTCAGCAACTCAACCACTGGGGGTGAGTGCTGTGTGGGTGGGCTCTGGGGGTCAGGGTTTAAGAGCAGGACCCAAGATTTAGATCTCGGGAGTAAGGATATTTTGGGGAAGTAAAACGGTCCTGACTTCTTCAAAGTGCTGTTTGAGGGCTCAGGGTTGGTTGGTTAGTTAGTCAGTTAGTTAGTTAGTTAGTTAGTTGGACGGATGAATAGTTGGATGGATGGTTGGTTGGTTGGTTGGTTGGTTGGTTGGATGGATGAATAGTTCGATGGATGGATGGTTGGTTGGTTTGTTGGTTGGTTGGTTGCTTGGATGCTTGGATGCTTGGATGCATGTACAGTTGGTTGGTTGGTTGGTTGGTTGGTTGGTTGTTTGGTTGGATGGATGAATAGTTGGTTGGTTCGTTGGCTGGTTGGATGGATGAATAGTTGGATGTTAGTCGGTTGGTTGGTTGGTAGGTTGGTTGGTTGGTTGGTTGGTTGGTTAATTGGTTGGTTGGTTGGTCGGTTGGTTGGTTGGTTGGTTGGTTGGTTGGTCGGTCGGTTGGTTGGTTGGTTGGTTGGTTGGTTGGTTGGCTTGATGAACAGTTGGCTGGTTGGTAGTTTGATTGGTCGGTTGCTTGTTTGTTTGGTTACAGTGTAACAGTTGTGAGAAAGCTCCGCAGCAGCCAGGTCGTCCAAAGCTGGATGCTTCCCCCGCTCACTTTAGACGTACGTGAACTCTTTCCCAACACTGGATCAAATCTGTTCCACCTCATTAAATAATCGCTCCAGCTCTTTTTCACTGCATCAAAGAAAGAAAGGAAGAAAGAAAGTTCTAGGATGAACCACAACTGAAAACCAATCTGGTGTTTTTAGTGAATGTTCATTTCGATGCAGATTGAACACAAAAAGTTATTTGTATAAAACAAAACAACATTTGACTCGACAGCTGAGTCGGCAAACCACAAACAGCTCAACATGTTTTAATCTGTAATCTGCACGACAACATGTCTGCGTGGTTCAAATCAAACTCTGACGTGATTTTTGTGTTGTTTTGATTTATTAAGACAGTTTTTAAACAAACGAGTGCTTCATGATTCTGTATTTCATGCCTTAAAGGGCACAAAACAGCCACATGATGATGTTTCACAGCTGGAGATTTCCCCAGTCTTGACTTCCCTGTTGTGAAAAGGTCGTCTGCGGCTTGAAGCAGATTAAAACACCCTCTCAAAAGACACTTTTCCCCTTCTCCTATCAAACAGAGAGAGCGTGCACACCATGTCCCGCCGGCTGGAGGCCTCAGGGAGAGAAATGCTTCCTGTTCAGTGAGGACAGGGCCGACTGGATCAGCAGCCAGTACCGCTGCATGGCACTGGGGGGCGCTGTGGCCACAGTGAGGACAGAGGAGGAGCAGGTACACACACACACACACACACACACACACACACACACACACACACACTTCTGCTCTGTCCTATCCTGCAGTTGATGTATTTAGATCCTTTATTGAAGTAAAAGTACTAAATCTTCTGCAGCACTGAAACCTTTAATCCCAGATCAACACATGAGACTAAAATGAAGTATTTCCAATATATTTTTTATTCCCATCCATGCAGTGAAAATAAATAATCCGTCCACACACACGAAACCTATTGTAAAGCAACAAATGTACGTCGACGTTGAGATAAGATCCGAAGCAAAATTGGTCCAATAAATGAAAAATAACACATAATTTAAATCATATTGCTTTGTTTTATTTGTTCTTATTGATGTTTTAAATGTGAATCATAAATATTTTATGTTAAATTCAAGCTTAATTGCAAAATTTAACCTTTTTATCATTATTATTTATGGTAAACGCCCTCTCATGGCCCCCCTGCAGTACCTCCACAGCCCACCAGGGGGCCGCGCCCCACACTCTGTGACTGTGCATCTTCCTGCTGATCCAAGAGGATTTTAACAGACTTTATTCATTATTTATTAAATATATTATAAAAGTACAAAGTTGCATAACATCCCCATGTCCTCCTGTCTTTAATTTAACACACTCTGATGAGTTTACATTTCATATTTTATCGATTCAGTTTATTATAAGTGTGTTTATACTCCGTCGTATCACATATCACAACATCGCTGGAAACTGCCTCTGCCTTATTTCCACTTGTAAACATTTGAGATGCCCTCCCTGAAATATCAGCTGTGAGGACACACACACACACACGCACACACGCACACACACACACACACACGGTCAGAGAGAGAAGTCAAGAATAGCTTTAAGACCTCTATGAAATATGGAGACATCTGCATGAGCAGCGTGAGGTCGTGTCAGGTTTTGTCTCTCACTGTTTTACTGTATACGTGACACACTTTATGTCCTTGATGTGGATCCCAGAGGCCGGGGGGGAGACATCAAAACCTTTTTCCTGACACACTGATGACATTTTCTGACATGTTTCCTCAGGTGTTTCTATGGGAAAGGGCCCAGAGCCTGAGCCAGGGGGACTCGTACTGGCTGGGCCTGAGGAGCAGCAGCGGCGGGGACGGGGGCTGGCAGTGGAGCGACGGCTCACCGGTGGAGAAGGGCCCGGGGTGAGTGAGGGCAAATGGGGACGAACCCGGGGGGGGGGGGGGGGGGGTCCTGAGGTCACGAGACACCAGAAACTGATCTGTTTGGGCACATGATGCTGGTTCACCGGTGAGGACGCACGAGTATGGGAACTGGAGATGTGGAGTTTATGAGGGTGACATATTAAGAGATATTTACAAAAAAGAGGCTTAAAAAGGAGTTAAATGTACTGTGGTGTGTCCGCGGGCTTGTTTCCCCTCATGATTTAAGGCAAAAACTAATCAAGTTTAAGAGTGAAGGAGTTCAAGTACCTCGGGATCTTGTTCACGAGTGAGGGGACGATGGAGCGTGTGTTTGGCCGGAGAATCGGAGCAGCGGGGGCGGAGCTGCAGTCGCTCTACCGCACCGTTGTGATGAAAAGAGAGCTGAGGAAGGCAAAGCTCTGGATCTACCGCTCAGTCCTGGTTCCTACCCTCACCTGTGGTCATGAAAGCTGGGTCAGGACCCAAAGAACCAGGTCCAGGTCCAAGCGTGTGAAATGTGTTTCCTCAGGAGGGGGTCTGGAGTCTCCCTTAGAGAGAGGGGGAGAAGTTCAGCATCCGTGAGGAACTCGGAGTAGAGCCGCTGCTCCTTTGCGTTGAAAGGAGCCAGTTGAGGTGGTTCAGGATCATCTGGTAAGGATGAACCCTGGGCGCCTCCCTAGGGAGGTGTTCCAGGCACGTCCAGCTGGGAGGAGGCCTCGGGGAAGACCCAGGACCAGGTGGAGAGATTAGATCTTGGCTTATTTGAATACAAATGAATGCAGATTTAATAAGATAATGTCTCATTTGCATATTTAAACACACACTTTGAGAAAATAAAGAATAATCGTCTTAATTTAAGTAATTTAAAGTGTTTCCCTATTAACAGGTGACATCTTTCTTTATATATAATCATATTTTTAATAAAAACTGTGAAAACAAAGTCTACAAATTAAACTTTAAGGAAAAAATAAGACACTAAAAAACACAAATTAAAGGCGACAGCAGAGAAAAAAGAAACTGTGGTTACATCTTCTTTAATGAGAGGGGACTGAACGACAGTGGGCGGCTGTTTTAATTTATGATGCGTGTTCATATGGAGGAGTAGTGGTTGCCATGGTAACAGATTAAAGGCTGTTGTTTTGTTGTTGTTTTGTTTTGTTCCCTGCAGGTTTTGGGAGCATGAGCCCGATAAAGCCGACAGCGGGGAGCAGTGTGGTCGACTCACCCCGAGAGAGAGCTACAGGACGAGCTGGTTCTCCTACAGGTGCTCCAACCTGCTGAGGAGCATCTGTGAGAGGAGACGGGCGGCTCTGCAGTGAGAGGGGAGGAGAGGAGGAGGAGGAGAGGAGGGGAGGAGAGGAGGAGGAGAGGAGGAGAGGAGGAGGAGAGGGGAGGAGAGGGGAGGAGAGGAGGAGGGGAGGAGAGGGGAGGAGAGGAGAGGAGGGGAGAGGAGAGAGGCGGGGAGGAGAGGGGAGGGGAGAGGAGAGGAGGAGAGGAGGGGAGAGGAGAGAGGAGGGGAGGAGAGGGGAGGAGAGGAGAGGAGGAGGAGGGGAGGAGAGGAGGAGGAGAGAGGTGAGAGGAGAGGAGGAGAGGAGGAGGATAGGAGGAGGAGAGGAGGGGAGGAGAGGGGGAGAGGAGGAGGAGAGGAGACGAGCTGGTTCTCCTACAGATGCTCCAACCTGCTGAGGAGCATCTGTGAGAGGAGACGGGCTGCTCTGCAATGAGAGGGGAGGAGGAGGAGAGGAGGAGAGGAGGAGGAGAGAGGAGAGGGGAGGAGGGAGGAGGAGAGGGAGGAGAGGAGGGGAGGAGAGGAGAGGAGCTGGTTCTCCTACAGGTGCTCCAACCTGCTGAGGAGCATCTGTGAGAGGAGACGGGCTGCTCTGCAGTGAGAGGGGAGGAGAGGGGGAGGAGGGGAGGAGGAGAGGGGGAGGAGAGGAGAGGAGAGAGTGGAGAGGGGGAGGAGAGAGGTGAGAGGAGGAGAGGAGAGGGGAGGAGAGGGAGGAGGAGAGGAGAGGGGAAGAGTCTGGACCAAAGAACTCAGTCCACCTCGACTCCTTTCAGCCCTGAGGATCAGAAGCCGACCCTTCACCACTTCAGTGGAGGCTAAAACAGAAGAAGAAGAAATCCCACCAGGGAAATTCGATTCTTTCACTCTGTTATTATTCATGTTACACACACAGGCCTGAAATACACACACATGCACAAACAGGACCTATTTACATGCAATTATTGGATTGATGCCAGAGCGAGGGAGCTGCCGATGGATCGACGCCGCGACCAGTTGGGGGCCTTGCTCAACAGCACACATGAACTGGCACCTCTCCTGCCACCAGTCCACCCTCTATTCATGGTGCACACAGGGACTCTAACCTGCAACCCTCCAGTTCCCAGCCGAGTCACCTATGGACTGAGCTTGCTTACGTTCGCAGCTACTCCAGCGCTGTTATTGGAGCCGTGGCTGAGAACAAAAGGGCCCTTCCACCATAAGCCCCAGTCAACCTCATAGGCAGGAGTGGTGTGTGTTTCCTGCAGAAATAATACGTCCAGGTTCTTCTGCTGTGCAGTTTCAGCTACCAGTGCTCTGTCTCTTCCACCATTGATGTTTAATGATCTGATGTTTAGGCTCTTCATGGTGAGGTTGGAGTATAAAGAAAGACAGGATAGGATGATAGAACAGTAGGAAAAAGAATACACCTTGATCATAGTTACTTCCTGATCCTCAATGTTCTACCTTTTTTTCGCTTTTCGCAGAATTGTGATGTGCTTTTTAAGCTTTTTAACTGTAAGATACACTAACTGATGAATATACAGTAACTGTGTGTGTGTGTGTGTGTGTGTGTGTGTGTGTGTGTGTGTGTGTGTGTGTGTGTGTGTGTGTGTGTGTGTGTGTGTGTGTGTGTGTGTGTGTGTGTGTGTGTGTGTGTGTGTGTTTGTGAAGGACTCAGACCTGACTGAGGGGAATTGTATGTACTTTTTTTTTTAAAAAGGCCATTAATAAAATAATTTCCTTTAACTGTTGCTATGTTTTGTACTTTTTCAAAAAACAACTATTGCGTCACTTCCGTCAGGTGAGGGGCTCGTGTCAAGTGAGGGGCTTGTGCTCCGGGGCTGCAGCTGGTTGCGGTTGCACCTCATCAGAGTGTCCACCAGGAGGCGCTGCTGCACCTTAAACACAGCACCTGAAGCGTACTTCCTGTTTCCCGTCATGCTTTGCGCGTGTGCAGCTCTTCAGCGCTAAGGACACTGAGCGGCGAGATTATAACGGAATTTCTCTGTGACAGGTAAAAAGCTTTTATTAACAATAAAACGCTTTATTCTCCACAAATACGCTGTAAATACTTTATTTTGAATGTGGTTATTTTAGTGAATTATGTGTTTGTGTCAGGCAAAGAGGTTAAATGTGAAATACGACCACTAAATGATAAGCAAACGTCAGTGACACCTGACCAGACTTACCGTTAATTTATCTATATTTAGCCGAGCGGGTTAACGTGAGCGGAGGGGTTTATCATTATCACCACTGTTATTTTTAATATTTTTGAACCAGGGTTAATGTTAATCCTCACATATTGTTACCTTAAACAGTCTTAACACTGAATAAATAGCCAAACACAGTGAATTAAAGGTCTCACTGTCTGTTATATGCTAATGTAACGTGCAGAACTCCATTAGGAAAAGCGGTGTTTTAACTATTTTCTGCCTTAGCATCAAATAAACACTTTGCAGAGCATAATTAAAGGTCTGTATTTAGTTAATATAGTGTTTTGGTAAATTCGGCACAAAAAAAATAATTAATAAGATGCAATTTAATTGAGCAAATGGGTTTTTGTTGTCAGGTCTTTCCTTCCTGCAGCTGTCAGACTGTACAGCCAGCACTGCTCCCAGTAGACCACACACACACACACACACACACACACACACACACACACACACACACACCAAAACGATACTATAAATATATAAATATAATAAAATATGACAATAACTGCCCTATAATGTTCATTTCAGTGTGAAATACTAATATTTTCCTCTGTGCCTCGGTGTAAATTTAAAATATTTAAAAATATTGTACGTATTGTTCCTGTTTTTCTTATATTTTTATATTTCCCTGTGTTTAAATTGTTCATATTTTTCTAAGAAAAGTGTTTTTCATGGATGCTTCTTCTGTTTGTCATCAACTTTGCTGCTGTAATTAGTAAATTTCCCCTTTGTGGGACCAATAAAGGAATATCTTATTTTATTGCATTCGTTCTACGTCATATATACGTCATATATATTCTGCGTAAATGCTAAATATACACATAATAGAGCACAATTAAAGGTCTCTTTTTAGTCTGAAGAGTCATTTGGAAAGTTCGACACCCAAAAAAGTGAACAAGATTAATTTAAACTGAGCAAATGTTACTAAACGGTGCTTCCCACCGCCCTGGATTATGTGTTTACACACTTTACATGTAAAGCAGGTCTGGACCACAGCATGATTTACAGAGACCCAGCAATTCCTCCATGAGCAGCAGCACGTCACCATATCTATTCATTTAAAGAGCGGCTCCCATTGGTCCTCTGCAGAACTCCAGCAGCTTGAAGATGGCCGACCAGATGGAAGAGAAGATCAAGAACTACAGGACGGCTCCGTTCGATGCCCGCTTCCCCAACACCAACCAGACCCGCAACTGTTTCCAGAACTATCTGGGTAAACAAGACACGTTTACTTACATGCTACTAGGAAACTACAGAGGGACCCAGATATGGATCCAAGTCTCAAAATTAATTCGATTACGGTGGCGTGGTGGTTAGCACTGTCGCCTCACAGTGACCTTCTGTGTGGAGTTAGCATGTTGTCCCCGTGTCTGCGTGGGTTTCTCCGGGTTGTCCGGTTTCCTCCCACAGTCCAAAGACGTGCAGGTGTTGGGTTCATTGATGACTCTAAATCACCCGTAGGTGTGAATGGTTGTCTGTCTCTGTTTGTCTCTATGTGTCCTGTGATAGACTGGCGTCCTGTCCAGGGTGGACCCCGCCTCACGCCTGATGTCAGCTGGGATTGACTCCAGCCCCCCACGACCCCGACAGGGACAAGCGGTTGAAGATGAATGAATGATTTCTGTATACGTACATTCTGGAGTTTCTTTCTCGGTAGAATAATATAACGTTTAAAAGTAATGCGATGAGGCTACGGGACTTGACAACGGGCGCCGATCGTGCTGAACTCCTCCCAAAAAACCCTTAAAATTTGTTCCAGTAAAAAATGTCTGGACTTTGTGCTGCAGCTGCTGCGTTATTTCAAAGAACAAGGCTGAATACATTTAACATTTCCTGCGTCGTCGAAGGTCAGTATAATGTTTGATATGCTGACGACTCATCTCTGTCCGTGTAGAAGCCAACGGACGAGGTGTTACGGTTCTTTCTCTGCCTCAGCCGTTCTGCAAATCCGTCTTGTTACTGTCTTTGTTGTCTTTTTTTTTTGTATTTATCTCTTCTCACAGCTGTTTTAAAGAGCTGGTTGTATTTCAGCTGCGTTTCTATGGCTGCACCGACTCGCTCAAAGCTTCATGCTAAAGTTTCCATATTCAGAGACGCTTCTTTTGTCTTCTTGCGTTTTTATTAATCCAGTTTAAATCCTGTGTTTCTGCACAATTGCAGCCAAAGATGAGGCTGCTCTGATGATATTAGTGTCATGCTTTCTGTAGAATCCACTCCAATGATGGCTGCATAGTTTGATTATATTATATTTTAATATTTCCAATAACTCTTCGTTTCTGTCGTAGCGTAATGTTACTATGAGCTGAAGGTTGTGATTATTATTGCATTATTATTTAATGCATTTATTGGATTAGCCTGCTGCCTTCTGTTCATGTATTTATGTTGAGGAAACTGATGCTTTATATTGATTAAAGAACATTTATTTCATTATATAATGCATCACTTTGTTGAAATTGGGGATTTTTTATTGATTTTTGCAGTGATGACTATTTGAAAACCTCTATAGAAGCTAAAAAAAGATTCTGTGCAGCTTTACTCTTTGATGGACGGCTGTACGTTTACTCAGGTTCAGTTCAGTTCATCTTCAGGGCGACTGTGGCTCAGTGGCAGAGTGGATCGTCCTTCACCAAACTGAACTGAACGTGAGTAAACGTACAGCCGCCCATCAAAGAGTAGGTGTGTACAGAATCTTATAGAGGTTTTCAAATAAAGCTTTAAATGTCATCACTGCAAAAATGAATAAGAAATCCTCAATTTCAACAAAGTGATGCATTATTTAATTAAATAAATGTTCTTTCAGTTTCCTCAACATAAGAGATTTGTGGTTCGATCCCCATCTCCCCCTTGGGCAAGACACTGAACCCTGAATTGCTCCCTGTGCTGTGCATGGGTGTGTGAATGTGGTGTGAATGGTTAGATTAGATGGTCTGTAGATGTCCATTTACCAGTTCTGCTGCTCTGTTGATTTTCAAAGTAAAAGCAACCGTAGACTAACCTAAATCACAAAAGGCTGTGATTTCATCCTCAAGTATGTTGTTAATTCAACTAATATTAACCTAAAAAACGTCTAATAACTTACTTTTATAACCGTCTGAATATTTCTTCGACTGTATTTAAGTTAAAGAAACTGTTTCCTGGTCACTCTGATCAGCAGCCGTGTCAGGGTTCACTGCTGCCTGTTTGTTTCACTGCTCTGACTTTTCTCCTTCGCCCTTTGTGTGTTTTCTTTTCTGCAGATTTCCACCGATGTAACAAAGCTCTGTCCGCCAAAGACCAGGACACGGCTCCCTGCGACTGGTACCAGAGGGTCTACAAGAGCCTCTGCCCCATGAGCTGGGTACGTCCACCCAAACACTGACCGCTGCTGTGATCAACCAAACCAACACAAATTAGTCTTATTCTATTTTATCAGTGACATGTTAGAAACTGTAGAAGTCTTAGTTACATTATAACATTATGTCAGCTATTAGGGCGCACTCACACTGTCCATCCGTACCGTGCCCAAGCACGTTTCACGGCTAAAGTCTAGTTCCTTTGACCAGTGTGAGTGCAGCCGTACCGCGTCTAGGAGCGGCACGGTTGCCGTCCACGGCCCGTTTGGGAGAGGTGGGCTTTTGTAAAGCACGTTTGCACATGTACGAGCGTGCGCACGTGTACGATCATGAGGCCTACGGCGGTTCTGGCGTCATTTATGTGCGCCTGTTTATTAAGACTGTTTTAAAGACTACCAGCTTCTCTCGTATTAAAAGAGTCCAAACAAGTGGATTATTATTTTGTAAGATATGCAACTCCTTTCATTTCCGTGTCAACACTCGATAGACATCGCAGGGACTCTTCTCATGCTGCTGCAGAGGTTTGCAGTTATTTTCAGCAGTATTAGTGGTTAAAAAAGACCTTTGAATGCCTTCACCGTACTGCCCCGAGCTAACGAGTGTTAGCCCTCTGGGGCTGTTAGCATCTCTCCTGGATTTCTCTAAACACGGTCGATCAACAAAAAAACGGTCTCCATGGCTTATTTGACGTATTTTCATGCCCAAATAGACCATGGGGTCCATTTACGCCGGACACCCACACCACCTCACAAAGTCAACCTCCAGGTTCCTGTACTCCTCCTCCCGTCCCTTCTCCGCACACCCCACTACGGCTGTGTCATCCGAGCACTTTTGCAAGTCGGCAGTGTAGGTGGGGAAGAGGAATATGACACAGACTAACCGATCAAGGAAGCTAAAGACCAAAGATTCAATGTCAAAGCTAAAAGTTATTTGTGGTTATTGTATGACAGCTATAAACCAATCAGATTGCTTGGTGTCAGCTGAAATGTTGATGTATCGGTCTTTTTCTCTCGCTCTCTGCTGCAGGTTCAGAAATGGGACGAGCAGCTGGAGTCGGGGAATTTCGCCGGAAAGATCTGAGCGCACTCGTTCCTCCGTCTTCATCTTAGTATCTTAATGTGAAGCATCTGCACTTTCTGTACAGAAGCGACCAAATTAAATTATATAATGTTACTGTGAACCTGCGCTGTAGTTTGTCCTGCTTTATATTTGATGTTGATTCAAACTAGTTTGCAGACCCTGGACGTGAAATACCAAAACAATCGATATGTTAGAGCCTTGGCTGTGTGCATCATATCTGTGACGGTCGAGAGGTCTTCTTAAAAGTGACAGAGACTCCACAGTTTACCTCTCCGGGAACCAGCACCTCATCACGGTGGAGAGGTTTGTGTGTCCCTGTGAACCTGAGGGCAGTGTTGTCTGGAGCCTAGTGCTCCTGGTGGGGTCTCCTATGGCCTGAGTGGTCTCCGGTCATGGGAGACCACTCAGGACTCTATGCACAAACGAGGAAGAAGAAGAGAGACCCTGCTCGGAGAGGTGGTTCAGGATCATCTGGTAAGGATGAACCCTGGGCGCCTCCCTAGGGAGGTGTTCCAGGCACGTCCAGCTGGGAGGAGGCCTCGGGGAAGACCCAGGACCAGGTGGAGAGATTAGATCTCCACACTGGCCTGGGAACGCCTCAGGATCCCCCAGTTAGAGCTGGTTAATGTGGCCCGGGAAAGGGAAGTTTGGGGTCCCCTGCTAAAGCTGCTGCCCCTGAGACCCGACCCCGGATAAGAGGCTGAAGATGAGATGAGATGACTCCACAGTTTAGTTGAATGGTCAGATATTAAATATTAATGTCAGGATCACTTTTATTCACACGTCCTGATGGAGGCAGTAAAGCAGAAGAGGAACCTGACAGGTGAGGACAAACGTCTTTTTTAGTCTTGTCTCTTGATTCTGTTTCTTTGATGTTAATGTGGAAATGGAAATGTGAGATGGAAGCAAACAAAAGAGCATAAGGCAGAAATTAAAGGTACGATTGGACAACTTTATTGTCATGGCACAACATACAGGAGAGAGTCGGTTCAGTGGACCAGTGAACAACCAGTCTGGACGCCAAAGACCACTCCACTGACCACGAGCTTCAGCGTCCCTCGTGGTGACCACCAGCAGTCCGTGTTTAGGCTCCGTGGTCCGCGGACAGACCACTGAATTGGCTGCAGACCCCGTCACTTTGGATCATGGCAGATTCATCCGCAGGTGTAGTTTTCCCAGTTTGCATTCATTTACATCAGTGACACATTCAGGGACGTACTCTGAGACAATGGGCCCCTGGGCACAAACGTGTAAGAGGCCCCCCACTCTGTCTACACAGGAACAAGAGACCTGAATTCAAAGAGTCTACTTTTAGTTTTACATCTCCTTCTAGTGGTTTTGCTTTCTTTTTTTTTGTCATTTAGCATCATTTTGTGGTGGTTTTGCATCTTTTTAAGCCATTTTGCATCTTTTTGTGGTGGTTTTGCATCTTTTTTAGTCATTTTGCATCTTTTTGTGGTGGTTTTGCATTTTTTTAAGCCATTTTGCATCTTTTTGTGGTGGTTTTGCATCTTTTTTAGTCATTTTGCATCTTTTTGTGGTGGTCTTGCATCTATTTTCAGTCATTTTGCATCTTTTTGTGGTTGTTTTGCATCTATTTTCAGTCATTTTGCATCTTTTTGTTGTGGTTTTGCAGCTATTTTCAGTCATTTAGCATCTTTTTGTGGTGGTTTTGCATCTATTTTTAATCATTTTGCATCTTTTTGTGATGGTTTTGCATCTTTTTTTAGACTACGTTTTTAAGACTTTAGGTTTTCGTCATTTTGTTTCTCTCTGTGGTCATTTTACATTTATTTTGTTTGTCTCTGTCATTGTCATTTGTCTATTTTCAGTCATTTACCATCTCTTTGTGGTCGTTTTGCATCCCTGTAGTAATGTTTTGTCTCTTTATGTCATTTTTGGTAATTTTGTGTATATATCTGCTCATTTAGCGTCTCTTTGTGGTCCCTTTGTCGGGTTTTCCTAAAAACGTCTTATGAGTCAGGGCCCCTGGCGTTATCGGCCCCTGGTAGCCCTGATCAGTAATCCATTCGTGGTTACATTACATTCATTTAGCTGACACTTTGTTCCAAAGAACTATAAGTGCAATCAGCCACGAAGACACCACCCAAAAGTCCAAGAATCATGCAAGTACTTTTTTTGAATGTGTGTTTCTGATTCATGGAGCGAGCTGCCTCAGTGTCCACTCTCGACCTTGGCACCAAAACCTCCCTGTATTTCCATTTAATCAAAAAATGTGTTGAACATTAACGTCACTGATCAAATTGAGTTGTTCCAAACTCTTCCTGGCACGGCTGAAATCTGCTCCATTCGTTGCATAATCGTTTGACACAAACCTCCGTGATGCGCCACCGTCAGCTGACTTTCCCTCATCTGTGTCACGAGTGAATCCTGAGACACGAGGAGCTGCGGTGCGCGCATTATTTCATACATTCAGTTCGTATTTCACTTTAATCTGGACGGTTGTTCACGAGCTATCATCATCTGCAAACACGGGAAAATAAAAGGTTTAAAAAGCAATCACTTCTTCTACAGCCATAGCATCATCTGAGCTGCACCGCGTGACCCCTCGTTGCCTCAGTAACGGAGCGCGTTGCATCAGCATCCGCAGCATCAGCATCCAGCAGCTCCCGTCAAGGTCGCCAGCGAGAGGCATCATGGGAAGGCGTGGACGACACACCAGAGCGCGAGGGAAGGGAGGGGAGGGGAGAGAGGGAGGGGGGGTCACAATCATCTTCTCACGACCCTCGGGATCTGCGCATGCGCCCGCGTTTTCGTCACCCAAGCTGACCAAGTAAAGCGAATAAAGGCTGCAGCCATTATAGGACACGGACGCCGCCTCGCCTCACGGGACGCGGAGATGATGCACGAGAGTTTCTGCACGTAAAGAGAAGCGGAGGGGCGTGGCCACGTCACAGCATCCCAGCATCCCCGTTTCTCATAGGTCGACGGGAGCAGGAGTAATAAAAACAATTGCGTGCGGTTCTCCTCGCAGCGGCTCCCGTGATCCCAGAGAAAAGGAGGGAGGCACTGCTGCAACACGCCGAGGCTCCTCGTCCGCGACCGTGTGTGTCACGACAGGTGAGCGGCACTTTTACTGCCCCGTTTGCGCAGCTTTTGCACGTTTTAAGGTCTTTTTTGTCTGTGAGAATCCACTGTTTTGCTCCAGTTTGACCGACACAGAAAGATTAACCATCACATAGTCATCTGTATTTATTTCCTGTAATTTAGAGCTTCAGGTGTGAGCTGTAAAAGGCGTGATCCCGGTTATTAGTGAGTTCTTTGCTGATGTGAAGGACAGAGGAAGTGTCGTGTCCTGTCCATGGTCCTGTGCTGGCGGAGCCGGCCGGTACCACGGACAGCGCCTAACGCGGTGCGCTTCTTTTCTCCCGCAGCTGAGCGCGCCGCCGGGCGGGGTCCGCAGAGCTCCAGACCACCACCTGAAGATCTCCTTTCTGTCCTCATCCTTCAGCTGTGTTAAAAAAGAAAATCCCCGATAATCACCCAGCTCCATATCAGGAGATGGAAGGGCAGGTACGTGGTTTTTACCTCTTCATCGTTTCTGTTGAGACGCAATCAGGAGGTGCTTTTTTAGCTTTATTTGATTTTATTATGGCAACTTTTGACTCCACAGTTCAGTGTGGTGGTGATTTTTGGGTAATGCAGGTTTCTACAGTGAGTGTCAGCAGAGAAGAGCTGTGTGGGCGGTCTGTGTGTGTCTGTGTGTGTGTGTGTGTGTGTGTGTGTGTGTGTGTGTGTGTGTGTGTCTGCATCTATATATGTATGTATGTATGCCATGAGTCACCCAGGAGCTCTGCAGATGTGTGCCTGAGAGACACATTCATATGAGCTGTGTATGTTTGCGATGGTTGTCAGGACGCGTGCTTGACTTTAGGTGAAGTGTGTTGTCTGTCTGTGTTGTGAGGATGAACGTGCAGCTTGTTGCTTGATTCTCCAGAATATCTGAATATCTACGAAGACCAAACCATTTCCCAGAAAAACACAATACATTTCCCTGTTATTCAAGCAGGCAGTGTGTCAGTGTCGACTGTGGGATTCAGATTATTTCTATGTCTTTATTTAACCTTTAAGAGAGTCCCACTGAGATTAATGCATGCTTGGTTTTAGGTGGCGTGGGGTGTGTCTGTGTTGTGAGGATGAATGTGCAGCTTGTTGCTCGACTCTCCTGAATATTTACGAGGCCCAAAACTGTCTCTGAGACAGAGAGAGAACAAAACAAGACATTTCCCTGTTATTCAAGCAGGCAGTGTGTCAGTGTCGAGATTCAGATTATTTCTATATCTTTATTTAACCTTTAAGAGATTAAGGATCTCTTTTTTTAAGGGAAACCTGAACGAATACAAACACAAAAAGAGACACAAGCCATAGGAAGAAGGTCAATCAAAGGTAACTCACAAACGACTCATTTACAACACAAGGTCAATTAAAAATACATAAATAAAACACCATATCAATTTAAATGCATTGAGCAGGATTCATTCCCTGAGTTTCCATGACAACACTGATGCTCTTTTTCCAGTGGGGCAGAAAGCAAAGTGTTTGCTTTATGACGAGGATCAAGGTTCAGGGAAGTTGTGTTGGTTGTGAAAGGAAATGTCAGTTTGCAGCGTGCTCCTGGGCGCTGCCGAGGTGCTGTTGAGCAAGGCACCGAACCAGTGGCAGCTCTGACATCTCTCCATTAATTGCATGTATATAGGTCCTGTCTGTGCATGTGTGTGTATTTCGGGCCTGTGTGTGTGTAACATGATTAATAACAGAGTGAAAAATTGAAATTCCCTTGCAGGATTAATAAAAGTAATTCATCTTCTTCTTAGGTTTTAGGATTTATTTATTTAGCACAATTTAAAAAGAATACACAAATACTGACAAAGAAGAGAAATAACACACGGTGCAGGAAGAGGCAGAAAACCCAGTGGGCTGATTTGAAGCCTCCACCTAAATAATGTTAGAATTTCACATTATTATAAAGAAACACAAAATTAACATACACAAATAAAAAGTACATAAAGAAATAACAAGTTAATGGTAACAAACAAATAATAACATACAATATAAAAGCAAAGAAAAGATTTGATTTCTCTTCTTCTTCTTCTTCTTCTTCTTCTTCTTCTTCTTCTTACAATAATAATATATAGCATAAAATAATACATTGGGCGGCAGTAGCTCAGTCCATAGGTGACTCGGCGGGGAAACGGAGGTGGCTGGAGAGGTGCCAGTTCATCTCCTGGGCACTGCCAAGGTGCTGTTGAGCAAGGCACCGAACCCCAACTGCTCAGGCCGCTGAGCCATTGGCAGCCCCCTCGCTCTGAGTTATGTACACTTATTTTTGCCTGTTTTTATACTTCATGCACTTTCGAGGGCCTTTAACATCCTGCAGCACTAGCAGCACCTTTTTTGTGTTTGTATGCATCGTCGTTATGTATTACCGTATTTTCCGCACTATAAGCGCACCTAAAAACCTTCAAATGTCTCAAAGTGCGCCTTATAATGCGGTGCTCCTTATATATGGACCAATATTGAGCCACAACAGGTCTCGCAACTACGGTGAGCAGCCGCCGACTCTGTTTTCCCCGTAGAAGAAGTAACGCGCGGTGCATGTTGAGATATACGACTGCGTGAAGCGTGCCGTTTCATTTCCATGTGTGTGTTTGTGTAAAGAGCCCAAAATGGCTCCTGTTAAGAGACACGCTTACGACGCAGAGTTTACACTCAAGGCCATTAGTCACGCAGTAGAACACAGGAATAGAGCAGCAGCCAGAGAGTTGAACATGAACCGATCAATGGTGCTGGAGTGGAGGAAGCAACAAGACGACCTGCGCCGAGTGAAGAAGACTAAACAGAGTTTAGAGGGAACAGAGCGAGACGGCTGCAGCTGGAGGACAAACTCCAGCAGTGGGTTGTTGAACAGAGAGCAGCAAGTAGAAGTGTCCGTACAATCACTGTTCCACTGAAGGCAACAGCGCTAGCACGCTAACTTAGCATCAATGAATTTAGAGGCGGTCCTTAACGTAACCCCAGCCTCGACTGTAGCGTCTGTTCTATGCGCCTTATAATGCGGTGCGCCTTATAGTGCGGAAAATACGGTACTTTATTGCTTTGATGTAAAGCACGTTGGGTACCGTATGGCTGTTGTAAAGGGCCATACAATTAAAATTTGATTGATTGATTGATTGATTGATTCCTCTCTGAATAGACTTATAGTTTAGTGTGACAGATGTGTGTCATTGTGTTGCCACCTCTTTATCCCTTCCTGTCGTGCTCTGACTCGACGTCCTGCTCTTATCGCCCGTGCTGAATATCGATCATCCATACGTGACCCTCGTGCTAAAATCCAGCCTGAGCTGTGCATCCAATCCCTCCCCCAAAACAGCTCGATACGCTGACCCTTGCTCCCGGCTTCATTCGAAAGTTGAGCTAATTGTCTCTCTCAGGAGAAACGCTGCCGGCTGGATGTAGGTCAGATGCGTCCACACCCACATGCATCGTTGCGGCACACAAGCAGGAGGGTTCGTTTAGTTTGCAAGACCCTGCTCTGCATGTGTGCGTGCGTGCATGGTTATTTTTCTAGCAGCCTGTGTCAATAAAAGTGTCACCTCCAGGCTGTTTCCATAGAGACAAAGGGAATAAGAAGAAGGGAGGGGAGGCGAGGGTAGACGCAGAGGGAGAAGAGTGATGGAGAGAGAGCTTCATTGAGACAAGGAGAAAGATGACGTTGTTGTTTAGAGGTAAATTATGAGTGTGGAGTTTCAGGAAGGACGATTAGATGAGTCACGGCCGTCACCTGAGTCGTGCACGCGGTAACGTTATCGTACTGGAAGCACCTGTGGGTCTGTGACTGTTTATAAATGTGTCCATGTGCAGACAGCAGGGGGGGGAAATCACTTTTGTTTTGGTCAAACGAGTGAGTGAGTGTTTCTGATTGGATTTGTCACCAGGGACACCGGTTACCACAGTAACGCAGCATCTGTTCAGCAAGTGTGGGTGCTGCAACAGGCGGCTGCTCACACGGAAGTTCGTCTGGAGCTTCAGTGCACGGTCTTATGAGACGTCCGCAGCTAGTAACACTAGATGGATAGATGGATAGATGGATAGATGGATAGATGGATAGATGGATGGATAGATAGATGGATAGATAGATAGATAGATAGATAGATAGATAGATAGATAGATAGATAGATAGATAGATAGATAGATAGATAGATAGATAGATAGATAGATAGATAGATAGATGGATAGATAGATAACTTTATTTATCCCTGAGGGGAAATGAGGTCATCGTAGCAGCGGTACAAGACAATCAGAAGTACAAAAAATAAAATACAAAATATAAACTACAATAAGAGTACAGTATCGCAGATAAACACTATATTACAATGTACTATGTGGATTTTAAGGTGCAAGATAAAGAGAGAAAGGTGCATTTCAGTGATAGGTCACTTTGAATAATGTGAGTTTGTTCCCTGAGCGTTGCTGTGCAGCGTTGTACAGTCTGACGGCAGCAGGTAGGAATGATTCCCTGAGCCGTTCTTTACATTACACACTAAAATGTAATCGATCCTTATCTGAAACGTTTTGGGTGCAGTCATGTGACTTTCTACTGAGTCACTGTGACTTGACAAAAAACAGAGACAGACAGCTGATGAGGAACTTAAAAAAACAAACTGTAAAGAATAATGGCGCTAAGTCACTGTTGTTTCAATGCTGCACTGAGCTAACGAGGGAAACATTTAGCGTTTATTAAACCCACTGAGTCATCTGGCGTCCACCTGCAGTGACACAGAGCCCGTTAGAAATCTGCAGTTTTCCCTTAAAGGTTCGGGTTCATTATTTTTATTTGTTCACTTTTTTAGCTTTTTATATCATTCTGCAGCTTCCCAGTAAAAATCCTCATGCTTTAAAATCCAAATATTCACATCTGGGCCAGAGTAAGTATGTTTTTGAGGCAAAACGCTGCCATCCTGTCTAAAAACCCTTTCTCACGTGACCTGATGAAGGTTCCCACAGGATGACGTTGCTTCATTACAGTGTAGTGGTGTAGTACAGTACAGTCATTATATAATAACAGCGTTATCTATTATCAATACCTCAGTTCTGAACATGTACGCCTTCAAATGTCATTGCAATATGTCTTAACTGGTTGTTATCAATGAAAATATCAAAATTTTTAAAGACAAAAGTCCGTATTTGGTCTCCATTTTAGAGAGATACACAACAAGAGCGGTCAGGACTGTGTGTGTGTGTGTGTGTGTGTGTGTGTGTGTGTGTGTGTGTGTGTGTGTGTGTGTGTGTGTGTGTGTGTGTGTGTGTGTGTGTGTGTGTGTGTGTGTGTGTGTGTGTGTGTGTGTGTGTGTGTGTGTGTGTGTGTGTGTGTGTGTGTGTGTGTGTGTGTGTGTGTGTGTGTGTGTGTGTGTGTGTGTGTGTGTGTGTGTGTGTGTGTGTGTGTGTGTGTGTGTGTGTGTGTGTGTGTGTGTGTGTGTGTGTGTGTGTGTGTGTGAGAGCTCACCGGATTATTGATCGCTCACTAATGTCACCGAGATCCTCAGGGAACGTATGCAAAAGAAGGGAGGCAGGAAAACAGTGAAAAGGCTGTGGATTTCATTAACAATGAGAGCTGGAAAACAAGATTCACTCAATGAATGCTGAGAGAGGAATCGTTCAAAGAAGAAGAATATGGTCGGCTAACGCCAAGAGCAGGACGGAGACCCCGAAGGTCTCGTGAGCGCACAATATTCAGTGTGAAGACTGACTTTTATTCCTCTTCATAAGCAAGTATCTCGATGAAGACTTCTGCCTAAATATGGAGCGCTGTACACACTTTTCTCACAAAACGCTGCTTTGGAACTGAAAACATCAGCTTCAAGATTCAAGATTCAAGATTCAAGAAGCTTTATCTCTCATCTTCAGCGTCTTATCCGGGGTCGGGTCGCGGGGGCAGCAGCTCCAGCAGGGGACCCCAAACTTCCCTTTCCCGGGCCACATTAACCAGCTCTAACTGGGGGATCAGGATCATCTAGTAAGGATGAACCCTGGGCGCCTCCCTAGGGAGGTGTTCCAGGCACGTCCAGCTGGGAGGAGGCCTCGGGGAAGACCCAGGACCAGGTGGAGAGATTAGATCTCCACACTGGCCTGGGAACGCCTCAGGATCCCCCAGTTAGAGCTGGTTAATGTGGCCCGGGAAAGGGAAGTTTGGGGTCCCCTGCTAAAGCTGCTGCCCCCGAGACCTGACCCCGGATAAGAGGCTGAAGATGAGATGAGATGATGATATAAAGTAACATTTGCTCAGGACGCAGAGTCTCCAAAGTTCCTCACCTGACCTGTAGATGAATTAAAGAGTTTGACGGCCACCGGGAGAAAAGACTTCCTCCGGCGTTCAGTGTGACACCGGGGGAGAATGAGTCTGTGGCTGAAGGTGCTTCTGCTGGAGGTCAGCAGCTGGTGGAGAGGGTGAGAGTTGTTATCAGCTTCATGTTTCGAAAAATCACTCTGAGATTTTTGAACGCTTCCACTTTGACCTTCAGATCATTTCCACACATATTTCTCTCTCCTCCTCTTATTGGTCCTGCGCGGCCGACGCCCTCCTGGCTACAATGAGTCCTGAGAAGTGCGGCCTATGCTAATATTACCTGACCTCGCTCTAATGTTGTCGCACCAAGGGCGGTGGATCAGCTGAGGCCTCTCCGGGTCTCTGTACTGTCTCATATAACAGACGCAGATTCTGCCCCGTCAGCAGCCGGCCTCTTTATTATTACACACCTCAGCAGAAACAAAGACACAGTGGCCTAATTTCTGCTGCCGTGACTCAGTTTGACCTGCGAGGATTTTCATACGTGGGATTAATCACGGAGTTTAATAATCTTTGACCTTCATCGACCTCTGGGTGCCGCAGTGTGAGAAAACATGCAGAAGGAAAAGTGAAGTTTGAGTAATCACGAGCCCTACTGCGCAGAGTCTGGCTGAGCGATTACAACATGGCGGCGCCCGTATCCAGGATGTTTGGCTTCACTTTCGTACATTGGGAGGAAGTGGAGACACATTTTGCATCCTTAGAGATATTTGTCGGCTCCTTGTTAAAGTGAAATCATGGCGTAAAATCCTCCCATGGTCTTATCCTGCGATATCTAGGACAGTGGTTAACAGTGATTAGCTTGTTGCAGCACGGTGAAGGCATTCAAAGGTCTTTTTTAACCACTAATGCTGCTGAAAATAACAGCAAACCTCTGCAGCAGCATGAGAAGAGTCCCTACACACACAACAAAGCACCAACAACGTAGTTAGTGAACCCGCTGGTCGTTTTGAGTCTTTCTGTGTTCGTTTTGAGTCTTTCTATGTTCGTTTTGAGTCTTTCTCTGGTCGTTTTGAGTCTTTCTCTGGTCGTTTTGAGTCTTTCTCTGGTCGTTTTGAGTCTTTCTATGTTCGTTTTGAGTCTTTCTCTGGTCGTTTTGAGTCTTTCTCTGGTCGTTTTGAGTCTTTCTGTGGTCGTTTTGAGTCTTTCTGTGTTCGTTTTGAGTCTTTCTGTGGTCGTTTTGAGTCTTTCTGTGGTCGTTTTGAGTCTCTCTGTGGTAGTTTTGAATCTTTCTGTGGTCTTTTTGAGTATTTCTGTGTTCGTTTTGAGTCTTTATGTGTTCGTTTTGAGTCTTTCTGTGGTCGTTTTGCATCTTTCTGTGGTCGTTTTGAGTCTTTCTCTGGTCGTTTTGAGTCTTTCTCTGGTCGTTTTGAGTCTATCTCTGGTCATTTTGAGTCTTTCTGTGATTGTTTTGAATCTTTCTGTGGTCGTTTTGAGTCTTTCTGTGATTGTTTTGAATCTTTCTGTGGTCGTTTTGAGTCTTTCTCTGGTCGTTTTGAGCCTTTCTGTGGTCGTTTTGAATCTTTCTATGGTCGTTTTGAGCCTTTCTGTGGTCGTTTTGAATCTTTCTATGGTCGTTTTGAATCTTTCTATGGTCGTTTTGAGTCTTTCTGTGGTTGTTTTGAGTCTTTCTCTGGTCGTTTTGAATCTTCTGCAGCAGCATGAGAAGAGTCCCTACACACAAAACAAAGCAGCAACAGCGTAGTTAGTGAAGCCAGAGTTTATTAAAAGAGTGTTTTAAAGACTTACCTACTGGCCCCTGTACCAGCTCCTCTCATAGTAAAGTCCATTACAGTGGATTACCAAAGTCAATCCCAAAGGAAGGAGCCCATTGGTGCTTTGTTGTGTGTGTAGGGACTCTTCTCATGCTGCTGCAGAGGTTTGCTGTTATTTTGACATATGTTGACATGATTTACATAAGGAGCTGATGTGTCGTAGTGATGTCAGTGTAAAAAGGACGAGTGCCCGTGTGTTTGTGTGTAGTCTGAGCGTGAGTTCACTGTTTGATACCGGATACTGTCCCCCGTCTCCACTGCAGCTTTAATGCATCTGTTCACTCACTGCAATTATGGGAAATCTCATTATGAGCTCAGATTTCACATTTTTATGTCTCTCTCCTCCTCCTCCTCTTCCTCCTCCTCTCTTCTTCTTCCTCCTCCCCCTCCTCCTCTTCCTCTTCCTCCCCCTCCTCCTCCTCTTCCTCCTCATCCTCTTCCTCCTCATCCTCCTACTCCTCCTCCCCCTCGTCCTCCCCCTCCTCGTCCTCCTCGTCCTCCTCCTCCTCCTCCTCCTCCTCCTCCTCCTCCTCTTCCTCCCCCTCCTCGTCCTCCTCCTCCTCCCCCTCCACTTCCTCCTCGTCCTCCTCCCCCTCCTCATCCTCCTCCTCCTCTTCCTCCTCATCCTCCTACTCCTCCTCGTCCTCCTCCTCCCCCTCCTCCTCCTCCTCCTCCTCCTCCTCCTCCCCCTCCACTTCCTCCTCGTCCTCCTCCCCCTCCTCATCCTCCTCCTCCTCCTCCTCCTACTCCTCCTCCCCCTCATCCTCCTACTCCTCCTCCCCCTCCCCCTCCACTTCCTCCTCATCCTCCTCCTCCTCTTCCTCCTCATCCTCCTCCTCCTCTTCCTCCTCATCCTCCTACTCCTCCTCCCCCTCGCCCTCCCCCTCCTCGTCCTCCTCCTCCCCCTCCTCATCCTCCTCCTCTCTTCCTCCTCTTCCTCCTCCTCCCCCCCCTCCTCCTCTTCCCCCTCCTCCCCTCCTCCTCCTCCCCCTCCTCCCCCTCCTCCTCCTCCTCCCCCTCCTCCCCCTCCTCCTCCTCTTCCTCCTCATCCTCCTACTCCCCCCCCCTCCTCGTCCTCCTCCTCCCCCTCCTCTTCCTCTTCCTCTTCCTCCTCCTCCTCCTCCTCCTCCTCCTCCTTCTCCTCCTCCTCCTCCTCGTCCTCCTCCTCCTCCTCCTCCTCCTCCCCCCCCTCCCCCTCCTCCTCTTCCTCCTCCTCCTCCTCCTCGTCTTCCTCCTCCTCCTCCTCCTCCTCCTCTCCTCTTCCTCACAGCAGCAGAAGCAGGTGACAGGTTATCTCCTGTTCTCTTTGGGCACCGCCGTCATCGGTTCTCTGCAGTTTGGTTACAACACCGGAGTCATCAATGCTCCGGAGCAGGTCGGTGATTATTAACGACAGGTGTTTGTTTATATGGAGTCACAGAGGTGCCTTTAAAATAATTAATGATAATGTGGAAATGTAAAGAGGAATAAATAAAAGTATACATGTGGAAATAAAACGACAAATTACACAATTTAAAAGAATGATTTTATTTATATTATTTGTTATATAACATTTTTTAATAGTTCATTTATGTCTGTATATATTTATATGATTAAAACATATATTATTATTATTATTATTATATAGTATAAATTACTCCATTTTTTACTTCTTTTTTACATTATTTTTGTATGTGATGTATTATTTATTGGTGCTTTTCTTTTCCTTTCAAAATAAATTAACAAATAAATGTTAAAACAATGTTTTTAAATTTTGGAAATTATATAATCTATTTGATATTTATTTATTATATTTATTTTTTTATTATTTTATTCATTCTCTTTATAATTCCTTATTTATTAAATCTTCTCACAATTCATCGAGTAACGACATTGTTTGATACCATGATGTGTTTATATTGTCTCTAATTTGATGTCACAGACTCCTAGAAAGGAAATACTGCATACGTTTTAAAATTCAACATCTGTTTGAATAAGTTTGGCATATAAACAAGTTTGGATTAGTTTATTTAAGTTTATGTCATTTGATTTATCTCTCTATCACGTTTGTCTGCCATCAGAAACTCCGCTCTTTCTTCAACAACACCTGGGTCGAGCGTTATGGCGTGCCCATCGACCCCGGCGTCTGCACCATCGTGTGGAGCATCGCCGTCTCCGTCTTCAGCGTGGGCGGCATGGTGGGCTCCTTCAGCGTGGGCGTTATGGCGAACCGCTTCGGCAGGTGGGAACTAAATTTGTTCAATATATAATGAAAGCTAAACCTTTTTATTTGTCCTCGTCATCAGGTTCTTTCAGAAACATTCAAAGTCAGCACGAGTGAGGGGAAAGGAGCCAGTTGAGGTGGTTCAGGATCATCTGGTAAGGATGAACCCTGGGCGCCTCCCTAGGGAGGTGTTCCAGGCACGTCCAGCTGGGAGGAGGCCTCGGGGAAGACCCAGGACCAGGTGGAGAGATTAGATCTCCACACTGGCCTGGGAACGCCTCAGGATCCCCCAGTTAGAGCTGGTTAATGTGGCCCGGGAAAGGGAAGTTTGGGGTCCCCTGCTAAAGCTGCTGCCCCCGCGACCAACAGCGTAGTTAGTGAAGCCAGAGTTTATTAAAGAGTGTTTTAAAGACTTACCTACTGGCCCCTGTATCAGCTCCTCTCATAGTAAAGTCCATTACAGTGGATTACCAAAGTCAATCCCAAAGGAAGGAGCCCATTGCTGCTTTGTAGTGTGTGTAGGGACTCTTCTCATGCTGCTGCAGAGGTTTGCTGTTATTTTCAGCAGCATTAGTGGTTAAAAAAGACCTTTGAATGCCTTCACCGTACTGCCCCGAGCTAATCACCGTTAGCCAGGTCCGGCTGTTAGCGACTCTCCCGGATTTCTATGTTAATAGTTGTTACAAAAAAAACTGTCTCGGCGGCCCATTGATGCAGAAAAACCACGGGATTACACTTTAAGGCCCCAGATCCTGAAGAACATCATGGAAAAATCCGTGCTGTGAACGCATTTGGAGATTACTGCAAGAATTTAATTTTTCTGGCTATTGGACGCCGCACGCTTGTGTTGTGTAAAGTGCTCACAAACCGAATAATTAAAAGAATTAAACTTGAGCAAATAATTCATATAAAAAATGTTGAAATAGTCCTTTAAAAAGCTACTATATCCATCACTCAATGCACAAAAGACTAACGAAAAGCAGGAGCTCATACCCTCACGCGTGAACACACACGTAGCCTAAAAACATTAAAACCTATCTGTAAATTCTTAGACATGAAACTGAACCTCACGCACACTCAGGCAGGTCAATCCACCCGGACACACGTACGGTGATCCCTCAGTTAATCAATGAACGCGTCAGTCCTCCTCAACCTCACGGCCAGTTCTTCTTTACTCCTCTTTCAGACCATCTGTCCTGCTCTGTCCAGGATGTGGTCAGATGCGTACATGAACTGATGAAGGCCTCTTGGATGAGAGGTAAACGTCTTCCTAGACAAATAACCAAGCCAGTTGCTTTTGACTGAAATTGCTTTGGTGATACTAAGTTAGTCGTAAGATCTCCGACCAAGCAAACCTTATATTGACAGTTCAAATATACGAAAACCACAAAACCGCCGTCATAAAACGTGAGGTTCGTTGCTGCTGACCTGAAGCAGCAACGAACCTCACGTTTTATGACGGCGGTTTTGTGGTTTTCGTATATTTGAACTGTCAATATTAAGGTTTGCTTGGTCGGAGATCTTACGACTAACTTAGTATCACCAAAGCAATTTCAGTCAAAAGCAACTGGCTTGGTTATTTGTCTAGGAAGACGTTTCACCTCTCATCCAAGAGGCTTCATCAGTTCATGTACGCATCTGACCACATCCTGGACAGAGAGGACAGATGGTTTGAAAGAGGAGTAAAAGAAGCATCTATGCAAAAGTAGAGAAACCATCGCTAAACAGAGGAGGAGGTCTGAGACTCCACTTATCTCCAGTTTACAATGCTGCCCTTTCATCCCTTCATTCAACAATCTAACCTCAGAGAACAACTGTTCACAAATGGTCTCCTGCGACCCCAACGACTGTGGTTCAGACTCAATAGAGCACTAACCAAGTCCAGACCTACTTCCACCAACGACTGGACCAGGACCAGGACCAGCACTAAGGAAGTCCAGACCTACTTCCCACCAGCGACTGTCACTCTAACGACGGCGTTTCAGTGACATCATCAGCCTGTGAGAGGTTAAATACCTGGATCTCCACACCAGTTAGCTGGACCAGTCCCAGCCTGGTCCTGGTCCTGGTCCTGGTCCTGGTCCTGGTCCTGGTCCTGGTCCAGGTCCTGGTCCTGGTCCTGGTCCTGGTCAGATGCGTACATGAACTGATGAAGCCTCTTGGATGAGAGGTGAAACGTCTTCCTAGACAAATAACCAAGTCCAGTTGCTTTTGACTGAAATTGCTTTGAGGAGAACGACGACCTGGATGAATAATGTTAACTATTTAAACCGTTTATATGATACTTTAATCTAACTATTTTTAACATTTAACATTTTAACATTTAGTTGAGTTGGTTTATATAATCAGCACTGTCGTACTGCTACAATGCAGATTTTGCTGCAGATACATTATTTATCTAAGCTGTAACTCTGACACGGCTGTTGTGGCTCTTGGCGTTTAGATCTTCGGTCTGGAGGCTCTGCTGGGCTCAGACAAGCTGTGGCCCCTGCTGCTGGCCCTCACTGTGGCCCCTGCTGTGCTGCAGTGCATCCTGCTGCCCTTCTGTCCGGAGAGCCCTCGCTTCCTGCTCATCAACCTCAAACAGGAGGAGCAGCACGCAAAGGTAACGCACTAACTATCATAAAATAATACAACTGGGCGGCAGTAGCTCAGTCCATAGGTGACTCGGCTGGGAACCGGAGGGTAGGCGGTTTGAGTCCCTGTGTGGACCATGAATGGAGCGTGGACTGTTGGCTGGAGAGGTGCCAGTTCATCTCCTGGGCACTGCCTTCGGTGCTGTTGAGCAAGGCGACGAACCCCAACTGCTCGGGGCGCTGAGCCTTTGGCAGCCCCCTCGCTCTGACATCTCACCAGTAATTGCATGTATATAGGTCCTGTGTGTGTGTGTGTGTGTGTGTGTGTGTGTGTGTGTGTGTGTGTGTGTGTGTAACCTCTATAATAATAATAACAGAGTGAAAAATTCTTCTTCTTCTTCTTCTTCTTCTTCTTCTTCTTCTTCTTCTTCTTCTTCTTCTTCTTCTTCTTCTTCTTCTTCTTCTTCTTCTTCTTCTTCTTCTTCTTCTTCTTCTTCTTCTTCTTCTTCTTCTTCTTCTTCTTCTTCTTCTTCTTCTTCTTCTTCTTCACTGCTGCCTCTACTTACAAAAACACTTCTTCTACTAACGAGACCATTACTGCTGCAACTGCTGACAATCCACTGTTTGTGCTGACAAAAGTAGGAGAGAAAGATGAAGGAGAGAGAAAGAAAACAGGGAGACATCGTTAGTTACAGGTACGCCGGGTGAGATCAGGTGAGTCACGGTGACACTATAGCCTGAAGAGAAGAGTCTTTGAAAAGGCAGAAGGTTTTGGCAGCTGTTCAGCCCGCAGCCTGAGAGCCGGGGTCGACTCCGAGGCGCTGACCCACTTCTCCCTCACACCTCATCTGACACAAACAAAAGCAAACACCAGGCTCCACAGAGTCGCATCACAGCACTTTCGTTTGATATGATACGAAAACATGTGCACGGCATTTTCTATGATAACTTATGAATTATGACGTTCTATTTACAACGCAGTGAAACTGCGACCATCACGTGACCATGGCGGTTCAGTTTAGGCACCAAAACAACTTTATGGTCGTTACAGCTCTTATACTGTGTCACATGATATCCGTCTTTGCTCCGGACATAATTTCTATAGGAATACATTTGTGGATTACAAATTAATTAAAACATATAAATATATAAATTGTTTTTCGTCATTATCGAGAGGTAGTCAGGGAGTTTTTGAGTGAGTTAAAAGAAAGTTTCAGTAGAAAAGTGCATTTTAAAATTATACTATGTTCAATAGCTACACGGTGCTGTGGTGGTTAGCACTGTCGCCTCACAGCGAGAAGGTCTCTGGAGTTTGCATGTTGTCCCCGTGTCTGCGTGGGTTTTCTCCGGGTTCTCCGGTTTCCTCCCACAGTCCAAAGACGTGCAGGTGTTCGGTTCATTGATGACTCTAAATCACCCGTAGGTGTGAATGGTTGTCTGTCTCTGTTCGTCTCTATGTGTCCTGTGATAGACTGGCGTCCTGTCCAGGGTGGACCCTCCCAGCTGGGATTGGCTCCAGCCCCCCGGTTGAAGATGAATGAACGAACTATGTTCAATAAAATAATGTTCATGATAATCATTTCCTTTCAGCAGTTTGTTGTATTTTAGCTCTTAGTGAAAGCAGCCAAAGAGAGAACCGATCTCTTTCTTTGCAAGTAATATCATTAACGGGGCGTTCAACAACGTTATTGAATGTTTTTTGCTCATGTCGTGCAGCCCTCGTGTTCATATTACAGCTGCTTTCTCTTTCTCAACACAAAGAATCTGCTCTGCCTCGTGTTTTGGTTTCCGGAGCAAATAAAGCAGAAAGCAGCTCACTCTGAAATATAGGTCACTGCAGAGTTTTTGGATAATATTGTAATCGTTCTTGGTTTCTCCACGGAGTGTGTGTAGGGTTTTTATGAGATTATAACATCTTTAAAACAACTCTAATGGCATAAAGGTTTGTAGAACAATAGACTACAGAGACGACGAGAAGTAGCTCAAAATTGTCTTATTGTACACCTGCATCATGATCCTCAGTTACCGTATATATATGAATATACTTTTATGTATTGAACATTTGTTGAATATTTCTCTGTCAGAGTCATGAGGACATGTTGTGTTTGTGTCGACAGCACTGGTGCGCCTGCGTGGCAGCGAGGATGTGAGTAAAGACCTGCAGGAGATGAAGGAGGAGAGCGCCAAGATGGCCATGGAGAAGAAGGTGACCATCCCCGAGCTCTTCCGCTCCAGGGCGTACCGCCAGCCCCTCCTCATCGCCGTCATGCTGCAGCTCTCCCAGCAGCTGTCGGGGATCAACGCTGTGAGTCAGCAACAGGCAGCATGTCCACACACACACACACACACACACACACACGCACACACACACATACACACACATACACATAAACATACACTATATCTGGATTGTAAGGGGTGCATAAGTTCATGGGCCCTAACAAGTTTACACAAAACAACCAAAACGAACACGAAGAGACAAAAAATGACTTTAGGGATGAAAAACGACCACGTAGAGATACTAAATGACTGAAAATATACACAAAATGACCACATAGAGACGTAGACCACATAAAATGATGACAAAAGCATGCAAAATGATTAGAAATAGATATAAAATGACCACATAGAGACATAAATCACATACTATGATGACAAAAGCATGCAAAATGATTAGAAATGGATATAAAACGACGACATAGAAGCGTAAAATATTTAAAGATTGATGCAAAACCACCACACAAAGATGCAAAATGACAAAAAATGGATGCAAAACAATCAGACGTACAAAACGACTAAAAATGATCACAAGCAGAAACAAAAGTAGACTTTGAGTTAAGATGTCTTGTTCCTACATAGAGTGGGGGGCCTCTTACATGTCTGTGCCCAGGGGCCCGTCGGCTCAGAATCTGTCCATGGTCGTAAGCGTGACGTTCTGTGATTGTGTCTTTCAGGTGTTCTACTACTCGACGGGCATCTTTAAGTCCGCTGGCGTGAAACAGCCCATCTACGCCACCATCGGAGCCGGCATCGTCAACACCATCTTCACTGTCGTTTCCGTGAGTGACATCAATGTGATAGTCTTTGTTCCCGCGTGTGTGTGTGTGTGTGTGTGTTCAGCAGCACGTCACTGTGTCTGTCTGTCTGTCTTGCAGCTCTTCCTGGTGGAGAAGGCCGGGCGAAGGACTCTGCACCTCCTGGGACTGGGTGGCATGGCGATCAGCGCTGTGCTCATGACCGTCTCCCTCCTGCTGGTGAGTTCAGCTCCGTCATAGAGAAGAAGAGGAGCGGAGAGACAGCGGCTCCCACGTGCAGGCGTTAGACGATAGAGGAAACTTCATCAACGACCAAAGTTTACTTAAACACGGCATCTAAGGGCGCACTCACACTGTCCATCCGTCCCGTGCTCCGTGCTTTAGGGTCCTTGTCCCCCCCTCCAGGCCCGTTTGTACTCACACTACCTGGGCCTCAGCAAATGCTTCTTGCCGCCTATACGTTATCACGCCGTAACACGTCACACGCATTGATGACGTCATCGCGATGCGTCGCTTTGTTTACAAAAGTGTGCGGTCTTTTGGCCACAGAATGGAAAGCAGCGCAGAAAACATGGTAACGCATGGTCCGTCCTTCTTTTTTCTATGTCCCAACAGGCGCACATAAATAATCAGAACCGCCGTAGGCCACGGGCTCGTACACGTGCGCACGCTCGTGCTCGTACATGTGCAAACGTGCTTTACAAAAGCCCACCTCTCCCAAACGGGCCGTGGACGGCAACTGGCCGCTCCTAGGCGCGGTGCGGTTGCACTCACACTGGTCAAAGGAACTAGGCTTTACCCGTGAAGCGCGCTTGTGCACGGGACGGATGGACAGTGTGAGTGCGCCCTAAACCAAACTACACGCACATAAAATACAAAAATAATCACAACTCCTTCTGTGATATGTTGTTACAGCTACTTTTGAATGGCAGCTCAGCTATGTTGCATTTACATAACTTGATAATAACTTAACTTAAATATTTTTCTCTCCCTTTCTCTGTCTGAGCAGAAGGACATTCCCGTTATGAGCTACATGGCCATCATCGCCGTCATGCTGTTTGTAGCCATGTTTGAGCTTGGCCCCGGGCCAATCCCTTGGTTCATTGTGGCGGAGCTGTTCTCCCAGGGGCCCCGCCCAGCCGCCATGGCTGTGGCCGGCTGCTGCAATTGGACGGCCAACTTCCTGGTTGGAATGAGCTTCCCCAAACTAGTGGTGAGGGAGAGGCGATCGTCCTGGTTCTTATGTCCTTCTGAAGAACATGTGAGATCAAGTCTTTCTCCTAACCCCCGACTCCCCTCTGTTCTCCCCTCAGGAGCTGTGCGGGCCCTGGGTCTTCCTCATCTTCACGGCCTTCCTCATCCTCTTTTTCATCTTCACCTTCATTAAAGTCCCAGAGACGAGGGGCAAGACCTTCGATGAGATCGCCCAGTGCTTCGGCGGCGGCGGCGGCCCGCCTCTCGCCTCCTCGTCCGTCGAGGACCCTCCCGCGAGCGCCAGCACCGCCACGACGCTCCCCGCCTCACCGGTGAAGGAGAAGGTCCCGCTGGTGGAGGCGCCGTCAGCGGCTCCGCCTCCCGCGGCTGAGAACACGCCCCTTGAAGATAAATCCAAATCGACAGAGCAGGAGAGTGTGTAGAGCAGCTTTTTAGATACTTAACGGGTGAAGGGGGTTATAAATGAAGGAAGGATCAAACATAGAAACCATTTAATTTTCTAACTACTGAAAAATGAGCATTATCAACGTCTAGGCTCTGGCCTTTAAAAGGTCACGCTTCCTGCTTCCACGGTAACTCCTTAGACAGTCCCTCGACTTCCTTCTTTTAAATCCTCCCTTCCTAAACGGTGAAAAAGGGAAGCAGTCGCTGTTCAACTCTACAGGTTCAATCTACTGTACATTCCTAGGATTTAAGCTACTTTCATACAAAAAAAGGTTGAGTCTTTGTCAACACAGCTGCGTGTCTAGTCAGGACAGGGCGACGCTTTTGCAACATCGCCCGGTCGTGTTAATGAAGTTGTTTCTAACGGTCCAGGGTGAAATGTGCGGACTAGAGGCACAGTGTGTTGACGACGGCGCAGCCTTTCTGCAGGTGTCACCTCTGACTTCAGCTCCATGTCGTGTGAGTCAGGTGACGGGGATAGTGATGATGCACATTATTTTTTTATTCCTGTTTTTGTCGCGTTTTAGTGGGTAGCTGTAGTTTCATCTAGTGATATTTAATTAACTGTTGTTGATGTGTTCAAGTGTTCCTCAGATCACGGGTCTAAGAAGGGATTCTGCCTCCAGCTGTCGACCACGAGCCGACGCGCTGGAGAGCTTTTTTTTCGAGAAATGCCAAAGTACCGAACTTCAGTCGCCGACCGGTGAACACGTGTAACTTCAACGTGTTTCCTCCACGGTGGGAAATTAGCAGCAGCACTAAAGCTGTAATCCACAAGTTTATTTAACTTTGTTCCGGGGTTTTGCCTCGCGATGAAGTCGGTGCTCGGTTCAACATTTACGTTAACAAAATGTATCGTTAACCGGAGAATTTAGTCCGAAAATAACAAATTTCTACAGTAATAAACACATGGATTACATGTGAATTGTAGTGCGTTACTTTTCATAATTACACGTACAAACTATGAATTAAAAAGAGAGGCAAATACATTCATTTATAGTTAAATCTTGTGGATTACAGCTTTATTTTACTGTAAAATCATGACTGAAATTTGGGCCTTGCTAACGACCTGTTGACAAAACCATGTCGGCTGAATTGTTTCACACATATACGTTCACCGTAGGGAAACGTGCAATGCATATTTTATTTTGTTGAAGAAAAAAGAATGGTATTACATTAGATATTGATTTTTGTATAAAGTATATGAGTATATATATTTAAGTAGAGAGTTAGAATCGTAACGCTTTTCCGGACGAGCCCCCAAGTCGCAAAGAGCCGAGCGAGTCGGCAGAGGGCTTCGCCTGGCGCGGTAAAGCGCGACACTGTAAATCTCTACGCAGACGCACTTTGTTAACCTGATTAGCAGCGACGCATTAGAGCCACAGTCACTGATGTAGAAGTCAATCCAGAACTATATTCACTTGAGCGACTGCGTGCATCTGGTTATAAGAACAAATAGCAGTCGTATAAAATGTGCAATTAAAAAAGAAACCGCGGCGTAAACGATGTATGAGCTGATCGTGAAAAGGGGAAATTAAAGGGGAAGTGCTAATACTGTAAAAACGACGGGTTAACGACGTAAATGCTTCCTGTTTAATTAGAAGAACTAATCTTGTTCTTTTGTTTTTAGTTCATTATTTTTACATCAAGGAAGAAGATAAACTGTGGCGACCTGAGTTGTGTTGAAATCTACGGTAATCTGAGATAAATATTACGTTTAATCAAAATAAGGATTGTCTGAAATCCTCTTTATGAAATGACTGGCAGCAGGACTTATGGGAGTTCATATATAACCTGTGGACGCATTTAAAGCACCTTCAATTTAACAGATTGAAGATTTTCAAAAGATATTTAAGAGCTACCATGACGTATTAGGGTCATTGTAGGTAAACAATAATAATAATAATAATAAAGAAACTCTTAAATTCTCAGAGATTAAAGTCACAAATTCACAAGAGAAGAAAAACCTTCAAATATTCTAAAATACTAAATATACGTCCAGCTGGGAGGAGGCCTCGGGGAAGACCCAGGACCAGGTGGAGAGATTAGATCTCCACACTGGCCTGCGAACGCCTCGGGATCCCCCAGTTAGAGCTGGTTAATGTGGCCCGGGAAAGGGAAGTTTGGGGTCCCCTGCTAAAGCTGCTGCCCCCGAGACCCGACCCCGGATAAGAGGCTGAAGATGAGATGAGGTGAGATAAATATACGGTTAAATATGTGATTAAAATCAGAAATTTACAAGAAAAGAATCTAAAAAAAACAACCTTCAACGTTACACAGTGAAGTGTTTCTAGAACCTAAAAAAAAACACATTTATAAAGTTTTTTCTTGTTAATTTACCACAAATTTAAGGAAATTATCCACTTTTTTTAATCCCCTGGTAATTTTACGACTCTAATCTCTGATAATCTGAGTTTTTATCTCCATATTTGAATCCCCTCCTTTTGCTCCCTAACTTTTTTAATTGATTGTTTTTTACCTACAATAACACATTAATGTAAAAAGCAGAGTTGCTCTATTAAAACTGAATTAAAAGGCCCAAACTATGACATGAAGACTAAGATATAATGAAGCTTTGTTCATGTAAATGAGATCATTTATAGACTTGACGACCCGTGTCGGTAAGACAGCGACGAAAGGACATAAAGTACATAATAATATTAGAGTAAAGTTAGAAACGCCATGCTTTCTGGACGAGCCCCCAAGTCACGAACACTGTAAATCTCTATTTAGACGCGCTTTGTTAACCTGATACAGAAGAGCCACGGTCACTAATGTAGAAGTCAAAGCAAAGGACGTCGCGTGTCTGGAATTAAAGAAAAAAGACGACGGATTAACGTCTTTCCCTTTCGTTAGCTAGCAAACACTGAAGTATTCTTTCAATTAGAGATGCTCGATATTGGCTTTTCTGCCGATATCCGATATTCTGATATTGTCCAACCCTTAATTTCAGATACCGATATCACCCGATACGGATATATGCTGTTACTGTTCGTAGGTGACACTTGGAAATACTTCCAAACCACCGACATCTCATGCACCGGGCGAGCAAGCCTGTTAGCCACGGTTAGCAACCTACGAGTCTAGTGTGTTGTTGTTGTTAAACGTCATCGAGCACGCGCCTGTAAACGTCCAATGTTGCATTCATGCAGCCTCGGAAATGCTGAAGCCTACAGAAAAAACCTCGGTTGTAAAAACCCGATACGATAATTCCCGATATTACATTTTTAACTTATCGGACATCCCTAGATTCAATCGTTCATCGTGCACCGGACGAATCCGACCGTTTAAGGACTAAAAATCTGCCTTCAGGTCCAAATGTATTCGTGAGTCACTCCTGAAAATAACATTTTGGTGTGAAACTCTCCGATGCGCTCGCTTCCTTGTTCCACGTGTTTCAGAATAAGATGTTATTGTCGTGAATCAAACTCTGTCCGTGTCCCTGGCTTTATTTGTCGGCTCCGTCTACGTCGTGACGCTTCGTAGCATCGTCAACTTTCACACATTTACGCGTCGCCGGTGTCGTACGGTATGTTCCGTGTGTAAGTGTTTGACAAAGTACGTTTCCTGTATTCCGCGGTGATTCATGCTGTACTTTAATTTATTTATGTATTTATTCTTTGGCTACGTGGGGAAGATATTTGTCTTGACGAGTAATTCAAAGTGTAACATTCAACTGGAGCCATCTGCCTCGTTTTAAAAGATTAATTTCGCTTGTGTTGAGAAATCTCAGCTTGTGTTTGATGCCGCTTGCTTGTTCAGGTGAATAATCCTCCCAGTGATGGATAGATCATGGTCCGATCACGGCTTCCTTGTGCATTGCTGTATTCGTGGATGGTGGTGGCGTGCTGTGTTTGCACCGGGGCTCCTCTTGTGGTGTTCAGCGTCCGTGTTCAACCTCCCCTGCAACGTCTCGCTTCCGTCCGCGGCTACACAGCTAACAACAAAGCAGAGTTTAACGTGACTTGTCTGGGTGTGACTGCACTTGAGTCACAACAGCGCGTGGAAGGATTTGAAAGGTGTGCAGGTGGTGTGGTGGTCAGCACCGTCGCCTCAGTACGAGAGGGTTTTCTGGTTGTGTGTGGAGTTTGCATGTTGTCCCCGTGTCTGCGTGGGTTTTCTCCGGGTTCTCCGGTTTCCTCCCACAGTCCAAAGACGTGCAGGTGTTCGGTTCATTGATGACTCTAAATCACCTGTAGGTGTGAATGGTTGTCTGTCTCTGTTCGTCTCTATGTGTCCTGTGATAGACTGGCGTCCTGTCCAGGGTGGACCCCGCCTCACGCCCAATGTCAACTGGGACCGTGACCCTGACAGGGACAAGCGGTTGAAGATGAATGAATGAAGGACCCAGGTGCGCACTAACCGTAACCATCTACTTCCTGCACATATACAAACTCCAAACCCACCTCTCAGTGTACAAAGATAGTATAAGTATTCATTTGTAAATATGTATTTTTTAAAAGAGTAATATTTATATGTTGACCCGCAAGGTCATCAATGTGTTTGGATTATTTTTTCTTTGGGACGCACATGATTTTAGCTGAATATCTCTTTTAATTTGTGGTAAATATCAATAACTCACTTCTTCCTTCTTTCATTATTTCCACGTCCGTCTCATCACTCGCTCAGTCACAGCCGTGTGCTTTTATCTGTGTGCCTGATGTGACTTTTACTCAGAGCTGTTGATGATCACTGACTTTTTGTTATGTTTTCTGGGATTTTCTGTTAAATTCAAATAAACATGGATATAATGAGGTTGCCATGGCGACTTCTGTGCAATGTAAAGAGCCAAAAAGTCAATTTAAAACTTGTTATATATTCACAACTCATTTTTACCCAGCAACAGTCGACTTTCTGTTTCCCCCGAGAGGCAAAAGAGACTTCATCACTTTTACGTCAACAATTGCATCACATACAACTAACAAAACAAATATCTAAATCTGAAATGAACCCTGTGTCACAGACGTGATTCTAACTCATCGACGCGCTTCGGCTGCTGTGATCTCTCCGTTTGGTCCTGATGTGTGTGTGTGTGTGTGTGTGTGTGTGTGTGTGTGTTTTAACTGTGTAAATAAACGTACTTTGAGTGTTTGAGTATCACGTACTGTAAGTCTATTTGTGCCTCTGTGCAGCTCACACACTCACCAACTGTTCTTCTGTGTGTGTGTGTGTGTGTGTGTGTGTGTGTGTGTGTGTGTGTGTGTGTGTGTGTGTGTGTGTGTGTGTGTGTGTGTGTGTGTGTGTGTGTGTGTGTGTGTGTGTGTGTGTGTGTGTGTGTGTGTGTGTGTGTGTGTGTGTGTGTGTGTGTGTGTGTGTGTGCGTGTGCGTGCGTGCGTGTATGCTTGTGTGTGCGTGTGTGTGTGTGTGTGTGAGACTGGAGTCAGGATTAACAGCTCTGGAGTAATATGACGGTTGATTAAGTGGCGATATTGTAGCTTTAGTGGGAATATTCAGGCTTTTTAACATTTCTCTGTGCCACGCCAGTGATGCCCCCCCCCACACACGCACACACACACACACACACACACACACACACACACACACACAGTTTTGTTTCACTTGTGTTTGTATTATTGTGGTATTTGTACATACCAGATATTATGTTGTTCAATAAAATATTCATCATGTAACGAGACAAGGTGTCAGTGTGTGCAGAGATCTGAATTTCAGGTTAAATTAAATTGGATATTTTATTTATTTTATTATTTATTATTGTTATTATAAATAGTAGTATATTATTACTTTTAATTATTATTATTTCTTTATTTTGACATTTTAATTTAAATTAAATGGAGGAACTACAGGTGAGTAGGGTAAAGTTTTTGACTGAAAGATATTAAGACAGGTTTTTTCATTTACAAGTTTTCTAAAAGAATTATGTTTAATATGCAAATTATGCATTATCTCTTGAAATATGTGTTAGAACAGACACATAATGACCACAAAGAGACAAAAAATGATGCAAAACCACCACAAAAAGATGCAAATGACTAAAAAAAGATGCAAATGACTAAAAAAAGATGCAAAACGACCACAAAAAGATGCAAATGACTAAAAAAAGATGCAAAATGACTTTAAATAGATGTAAAACCACCACAAAAAGATGCAAAATGACTTTAAATAGATGCAAAACCACCACAGAAAGATGCAAAATGACTAAAAATAGATGCAAAACCAGCACAAAAAGATGTAAAATGACTAAAAATAGATGCAAAACCACCACAAAAAGATGCAAAATGACTAAAAATAGATGCAAAACCAGCACAAAAAGATGCAAAATGACTAAAAATAGATGCAAAACCAGCACAAAAAGATGCAAAATGACTAAAAATAGATGCAAAACCACCACAAAAAGATGCAAAATGATTTAAAATAGATGCAAAACAATTACAAAGTCATACAAAACAACTATAAATAAACCTAAAATTACCACAACACTTTGTATTCAGGTGTCTTCATACGTAGACAGAATGGGGGCCTCTTTCATGTAAGTGCCCAGGGGCTCGTTGGCTCAGAATACGCCCATGTCCATGTGCTGATGTAACACTGTCCAGTTATGGGACTAATAAAATAATAAAGTTTACACCTTTTTCTTTCTGCAGTGATTTTGATTTTGTATTAAATGTGTGGTTGACATCTGTCACACCCTGGAGAGTCTTTCTCCTGTGGGTTCAGTCCACATGAGAGGCTCGGTCCAAGCTGGGCTCGGTTCGGCCCTGAACGGACCCCCCCCGTCCTGCAGCTACGTCATCCCGTCGCGCCGGAAGAGGCAGAGCAGCGGAGAAAAGGAGGCGTTGCCCTCCACCAGCTCCATCAGCTGCAAATTTATGCAAAACAGTCCGAAGCTGCTGTTTGTGTTTGTGCACAGGAAGAGAGGAGAGAGCCGCGACGAGACGCTCCGCACAGCCGCCCGGAGTCCCTCTGCAGCGGGCAGGAGGCGCAGCAGGAGGCGGGGAAACACGGACCGGGCACGGTAAGAGCCGACCGACCGACCGAGAGCCCCCGTTACCGAGGCGGGCAGCGGCAGCAGCTAACGGGATGCTAGGAGGGGTAGCTCCGGTGATCCGAGGACCGAAACATGGAGGGCAGCAGCAGCTCTGTGTCTGCTTTATTGTGTGTGTGTGTGTGTGTGTGTGTGTGTGTGTGTGTGTGTGTGTGTGTGTGTGTGTGTGTGTGTGTGTGTGTGTGTGTGTGTGTGTGTGTGTGTGTGTGTGTGTGTGTGTGTGTGTGTGTGTGTGTGTGTGTGTGTGTGTGTGTGTGTGTGTGTGTGTGTGTGTGTGTGTGTGTGTGTGTGTGTGTGTGTGTGTGTGTGTGTGTGTGAGTGAGATGCAGGTTTAAATAGGCCAATACTTTTAATCCAGGTGTTAAACAATAATTTTAAAAAAGAATAAAAAATAGTTTCTTGATAGGGCTGCAACTCATAATTATAATACTATTTTCTGATTATTTTCTTTATGAAAAGTCAGAAAATAGTGAAAAATGGCCCAAAACCAAATATATTCTGTTTAATATGAATAATAACAGAGAGAAGCAGGAAAACTCCACATTTGAGAGGCTGAAAGTCGCATTTTCTGTATTTTTTTGCTAAAAAAAAACAAAAAACGACACTTTTCCATCCGATCGATAAGTCCATTAAAGGTTGAATGTGTAGAATGAGCAGAACGGCTCCATCTAGTGTCTCCAGATCGCTGTCGCAACAACAAAAAATAAGTCCAGCAGTGGGGTTGCCAGGTTGGTCAGACCTGCCACAGTAGCTCCAGGAGACCGGAGTCTGTTTGAGCCTGTTTGAACCCGTCCCCTCCAGAAAATCACAGCATCAAAACAAGGATTAGAGGAGTTTGACTGACAGTTAGCGTTAGCAGTTAGCGTTAGCCGTTCCAGCTAAGTGCAGATGAAAGTTATGTTAGCATCCAGGAGCAGCGTAGCCATGTGGGCGTGCGTTTAAATGGCGTTCCTCTCCTTCCTCTCAGTCCATGGAGTGAATGCTCGGCCTATAGTGACTCTGGTTGTTGCCCGTCTCCGCTCACTCAGCTGCTGGGACAAAGAACGCCCCCTTCACTGAGGCTCCCAAGCAGCTGCAGGATTGGCTAACTCCATTTCACCCAGTGCCAGCCTACAGTAGCTGCACCCAACAACAGTCAACCATGGCAACCAGCAACGCCCAACGCTATTGGCTGCTGCCATGGAAACAGAACGGGACAGAAAGTCATTGTGAAACCTGTCAAAAAATGTTTTAAATATTAATTTGGACTGTGTGGAGTTTGCATGTTGTCCCCGTGTCTGCGTGGGTTTTCTCCGGGTTCTCCGGTTTCCTCCCACAGTCCAAAGACGTGCAGGTGTTCGGTTCATTGATGACTCTAAATCACCCGTAGGTGTGAATGGTTGTCTGTCTCTGATTGTCTCTATGTGTCCAGGGTGGACCCCACCTCACACCCGATGTCAGCTGGGATCGGCTCCAGCCCCCCGCGAACCCGACAGGGACAAGCAGTTAACGATGAATGAATGTAATGAATGTACAACGACTCGCTTTGTCCACAACCCAAAGATATTTGAGAGGAAAAAGTCCAAATTCTCTGTTTCCAGCTTCTTAAATGTGAATATTCTCTTGTTTCTTTCGTCCCCTTCAGGCAGGAAACTGAATATTCTTTGAGTTGTGGACAAAAAAAAGACATTTGACGACGTCCTCTTGTGCTTCTGGAAACATTTCATCCTTATTTTCACTTTAACGATCAAACGACTAAATGATTAATAAAGGAAATAATCTGCAGATTAATTAACAATGAAGACGATCGCCCTCATTAACACAGTGTGTGACACAGCTGTCTGTGTTCCTGAGTTCTTACGATGTGATGCAGAAAAAAGGTCAAATTTAAAGACGTTGAACGTGTCGGAAGAAGAAAATCTCAGTCGTCGTCATCGTCACCGGTGTGAAAGTCTTCATCCCAGCGTGAGTGGGACTCGTGCATCAGTCAGGGTTTGACGTGCAGTGATTTAGTGAGTCGCCGCTGCTGCGCCGCCGCCTCGTCTCCGTCAAGAGCGATGTGTGTGTGTAGGCAGCGGTGACGGCCGGTTCTCCATCAGAGGAAGTGAAGTGTGTGTTTGTCTCCTCCTGTCACCTCAGCAGACGCCATGGAGACGGACGGTGAGCAGAAACAGCAGGGGGCCTCCACCAACGGGAGCGCGGCATCCGGGACGAGCTCCCGCCCCTCTCCGATGAATTCCATGTCTCTGTACGAAAGACAGGCGGTGCAGGTAGGTGTGTGTGTGCGTGCGTGTGTGTGTGTGTGTAGCTGTTTACACTTTACAGGCTTTCTTTCTGTCCTGATTGGTGCTGCAAGAGTTTCTCTCTCGACAAAAGTGTCAAAAAAACACGTTTCAAACAATTTCTGCCAAATAATGATCCTTTTTTCTTGTTTTTCAAGGCGGCTTTACGTCGCCTTGAAAAAAGCAAGCCTTTTTTTTAGTTCACACTGAACCAAGCAAGGCGACGTAAAGCCTTTTAGTCGTTTTGTGGTCATTCTATGTCCATTTGTGGTCATTTTACGTCCATTTTTAGTTGTTTTGTGTGTCTTTGTAATTGTTTTACATCTCATAGGTGGTTTTCCATCTGTTTTTAGTGATTTTGCATCTGTTTAGAGTCATATTGCATCTTTTTTGTGGTGTTTTTGCATCAATTTTTAGTCATTTTGCATCTTTTTGTGGTGGTTTTGCATCTGTTTTTAGTCATTTTGCATCTGCTTTTAGTCATTTTACGTGTCTTTTTCGTCATATTTACTCAATGGAAATGTTTTGTGTCTATTTTCAGTCATTTATCATCTCATTGTGGCTGTTTTTGCATGTCAATAGTCATTTTTTGTCTCTTTGTGGTCATTTTTGGTAGTTTCGTGTATACTTGTGTTCATTTAGCATCTCTTTGGGATCATTTTTCAGCAGCAGTCTATGAGTCAGGGCTCCTGACAGTTGTGATTTCACACAGAATGCCTGCGCCTGCGTTTAGTCTTTGTGAACAAATCTGCACCGTTAATCAACCGCTCGAAGCCGACATGACCCACAAACTGCCAACTCTATACACTATAGCTGCACATGTGTCTGTGGAGAAGAGCAGAGGCGGACTGCAGTGTCTGTGTTAGAGAGGGAGAGGGAGAGAGAGAGACGGTGGCCCATTGCATGCAGTGTTTCTTTAAGTTATTAATAACTTAGGACTTTGAACGCTGCTTTTCCTGTTGGCTTTCCTGTTCACACAGACGTGGGCTCAGAGGTGCTGCAGATCTGTCTCTCCCATTTGGTCTCTGTACCTTTCACACTGTGAATACTCTGTGTGTTTAGGCGAGGGGGGGTCTGGTTAGAGCGTGCAGGAGACATGACAAGACGCAGATTACACCGCGGTGATTGAGCCTGTTCGTAGTTTGGTCATAAACAACTGAGCGTTGTTCCTGTTAGATGTTATTGTGTGTGTGTAAGTCGAAGGACAGAAAGTGACTGAAACCGAGGCGAACAAAGAGATTGAGCCACGGCGGAGTTGATGGAGGCTCGGTGTGGTTTTCCCCGGCTCGTGTCACCCTGCACAGCCATCTGTCTTTGTCACCGCGCACACACTAATCCAGCCCGCCGCGCTCGCTTTCATCTCTCAACTTATTACTGTACGAGCCTCTGCTCGTACATCAGGCAGCTGGCAGGAGGCAGAGGCTTTACTCTCAGCCACAGAATCCCTCCCTCCCTCCCTCCCTCCCTCCCTCCCTCTCTGCTTTCTCTGCCCTCCTTTCACTCCGCTTTTCTCATTTTTACTTCCTTTTTCTTTACGTTTTCTCCCACACCTTCTTCTTGTTGTCTGCTGTCATCTTCTCCATCTCTTTCTCTCTCATCATCCTCTCTCTCTCTCTTGTCCTCCTTTCTTCTAATTCTCTCTTATCGCTTTCTCACTTTTCTTTTCCTGCCCCTTGATTGTTTTTTATTTGTCTCCTCCTCCCTGCAGGCCCTGCAGGCGTTACAGAGGCAGCCCAACGCCGCTCAGTACTTCCAGCAGCTGATGCTGCAACAGCAGATCAGCAACGCCCAGCTGCAGAACTTGGCAGCCGTGCAGCAGGTAAAGGTGTGTGCATGTCAGGCCATTTACGATTTTGCCCTAGATATGTCAAACAAAATGTTGACGGAAACGCACTAAAAGTCTCTGAAACTTCGGGTCCAAACGCAGATAAACATCCAACTTTTGAATTTGTTTAGACTAGACTGAAACCTAAAACTCTCCTCTTCCTCTCAGGCCACTCTGGCTGCCAGTCGTCAGTCAAGTCCTTCCAGCAGCAGCTCTTCTCAGACCACCAGCACCGCAGCTGTATGTTCAGTTTTCACGGTTGCTGCTCTCTATCACTTTAAAAGCTTAGAAAACTTCCTCACACATTTTCTCCTAACTGACCTATTGTCTCATGTAATGCATAAAAAACAACATAAATTCTGCACATTGAAGTCCCTCTTTCTTATTTTGTCAGGCCAGCGTAACATCTGGATCCACGACCAGCAGCCGTCCCGTTGGCGCTCCAGCAACGTCAACAATCAGCCAGTCAGTGCTGCTGAGTGGGACGGCGGGGGGCCAGGGCCAAATGTACCTGAGGGTGAGTTTTACCACAACATTGGACGGGTTATCGTGAATCACTGTTAATAGCATGTTTAGCATACAGCGGTAAATAAAGCAGGACGAGGACGTTTTATAGGAGGATTCGTTTTATAGCAGTTTGAGTTGATTAGACGTTTGTCCTCTGTCAGGGTCGCACCGGCGTTCAGATGCTTTTACTGACTCCAGTTTTTCTGTGTCTTTGATGGCCGTCCTGTCCTCCTGCAGGTCAACCGCTCCCTGAGGGCCCCCATCTCCTCACAGCTCATCTTTATGCCCGGCAACACGGCGACCGCTGCCGTGGCAACGGTCACCCAGCAGCCACACGCTCAGCAGCAGCAACAGGAAGTGGCACCGACTTCCTCCTCCAGCAGCCAATCGGATAACGACCAGGTTTGTGTAACGACTGTGTCGATGATTTGACTTTTCCCTTCACTGATTCCCTTTATGCTATGACTATAATGAGAGAGCGGTTTGTGAGTGTGTGGCCTTCGCATATCTCGAGAACCATTCATCCGATCTACTTCACACTTGGAAGGTGTGTTGCTGGGGACCGTGGATGTGTCGTGTTGAAGGGCAGATTTAGGGCGCACTCACATTGTCCGTCCGTACCGTTCCCCGTGCTTTAGGGTACTGGTCCCCCCCTCCCTCTCCCCCTGCGCCCCCAGGCCCGTTTGTACTCACACTACCTGGGCCTCGGAGAATGCTTCTTGCTGCCTATACGTCATCACGCCGTAACACGTCACACGCATTGATGACGTCATGGCGATGCGTGGCTTTGTTTCCAGATCTTTCCGTAGACCTCAGAGTTTTTGTGCGTCTTGTCGACTGTTTTTGAATCTTTTCATCGACCAAATCTGCAGTAAACACTCCACCTCCGCATCACACCAACGTGAACCTTTCACCGCCATTGTTTGAAATGTCCGCGCATGGTCCCTCCTTCTTTTTTCTACGTCCCAACAGGCGCACAGGAAATGACATCAGAGCTGCCGTAGGCCTTGTGCTCGTGCACGTGCGCACGCTCGTGCTCGTACATGTGCAAACGTGCTTTACAAAAGCCCACCTCTCCCAAACGGGCCGTGGACGGCAAGTTTGCCACTCCTAGACGCGGTACGGTTGCACTCACACTGGTCAAACAAACTAGACTTTACCTGTGGAACCTGTTTGGGCACGGTACGGATGGACAGTGTGAGTGCGCCCTTAGTGATTTGAGGGTCAGAGGCAAACACTGTCTTGCTTTACTTTAAACCATTTCTGTGATTGATAATGTTGTTGTTTTTCCTGAAGTTACACTATTAATTATTAGGCTAACAGTCTAACATTACTGCACATCAAAGGGATTGTTTGGCTTCTTTAAAACAGGGTTGTATGAGTGTACTTATCCCCATTTCCCCTTTTCTTAAAACTCTGCCTCCAGGTGCAGAATCTAGCCATGCGAGGAGTGTCCGGTCCCAAAGGCGTTGGCGTTAAGATTGAAGCCCCAGAGAGGAGTGACTCAGGTAGGAAGGGAGAAAAGGAAACTTCAGTGGATGCTGGTTGAAAGAGATGGTTTGAGGTATTTATCCATAGTCCTTGTGTCACGTTGGCACGCCCCCAGTTTGGAAGCTGAAAAATGTATTGCTGTGGACGGGGGCAGCAGCTAAAATAATGCTATGTTAAGAATCCTTTCATCACTTTACTGTATTTTGTTTAAGTTTTGACTGGAGAAACTGAAACTACCCTCTTCAAAGCCACCAGACCCCATTGACAATAACAGCAATTTCACCTCACAGTTCACAGGAGTCTCTGCTCTTCCACTGCCTCCATCTGTTAGTTTGCTTGCCTTTAAAACACTTAAGTCACACATAACACAAACACAGTATCAGATCAAGGCAGTGGCTGTCCAACGACTCCTGTGTTTTGTGTAAAAGTGTAAATTACAGATTTTGTCAGTGGAGTCTGGTCGTAAAGCAGCCCTGTCCACGGCAGTACATTCCTAAGCTTCTGTGTCCGTACTCGTGTCTACTTCTCCAAACTGGGGGCGTGCTGGCCGCCACCTAGGTGACACACTGACTGTGGATAATAATACCTCATGCAACCACACTTCAAAACATCCAAACTATCCCTCAGAGTGTCGTAGATGTTTGTGTGTAATTTGTGTTTACTGTCTTTCCAGCTGCTTACTCTCTGGTCCAGCCGTCCCACCAGTCCAACTCCCAGTCCCCCACTAAGCCAAGCCAGCCACAGCACCATCCGCCCCACATCAAAATCCCCACGTACCCTCAGCCCACCAACCTCAAAGCCCACCTTTCCTCCTCCTCCGGCACCTCCTCCTCCACGTCCTCCACCTCCTCCATCCCGCTCTCCCAGCTTCTGCTTCACGGGACCCGGACTCTCACCACAGGAACCACGGCTCCCACAACCGCACACACTCTGGTCCTCGCGTCCAGCGCAGCATCCCAGGCCCACGGGTATCCCGTTGGCACAGCGGCTATCAAACCGGCGGTAAACGCTCAGACCCTGGTGGTGCAGCCTCTGCAGAAGACCTCGCTCAGTGCAGAGAAATCATGCCACGGCAACGGACCCATCCCCATCCAACCCAAAACTCTGCAGGGGCTCCGCCTGCCCCTCCAGCTGCCTTCAAGGAACCCCCCTCCCATCCTGCCGGCCCCGCCACCCGTCAGCAGCTCCAGTCAGCCCCCGCAGCCGCCACACATCCCAGTCCAGATCGTGGGCGCGAGGCAGAGCACGCTGGGAAACCCCCAGGCTCTCGCTCTGGCGCGGGGCAGCTGCTGCCAGGACGGAGCCGGCGTCCTCAGCAGCTCGTCCAGCCTGCTCACCATGGTGGCGTCCATCGCTTCCAGAGAGGGTGGGGTCGTTGGCAGAGGGGTGGGGTTAAAGGCGCTTCATTCGCCCCAGGAGGCTCCCCCGCTGGCTCAGGTGTCTCAGGTGCATCCGCAAGCCAATCAAAGCTCCAGACAGGGTCAGAATGGATCCCTGGCTTCGAGCCCCGCCTCCTCCCAGGCCCCCGCCGTCTCCACTCCTCCCTCCTCCATGTCTCGCGCCTCCCTCACCCTCCCTCTGGTGACGGAGGAGCAGAGGGGAGCGTCAGCTGGTGTGACCACCAACGGAAACTCATCAGGAAGTCAGACACCACAGGTCAGCGGGTTACTGTTAACTTTCATTTCAGATTTCATACGTTGTCTGACTATTGTCTATTCTGGTGTAATTTCATCCCATGGTCTTTTTCGGCACATTCATCAAATAAGCCGTCGAGACAGTTTTTTTTCATGTATGAACTATTAACGGAGAAATCCAGGAGAGTCACTAACAGCCGGACGTGGCTAACAGTGATTAGCTCGGGGAGGTAAAACAAAGCACCGACAACGTAGTTAGTGAAGCCAGAGTTTATTAAAAGAGTGTTTTAAAGATTTACCTACTGGCCCCTGTACCAGCTCCTCTCATAGTAAAGTCCATTACAGTGGATTACCAAAGTCAATCCCAAAGGAAGGAGCCCATTGGTGCTTTGTTTTGTGTGTAGGGACTCTTCTCATGCTGCTGCAGAGGTTTGCTGTTATTTTCATCAGCATTAGTGGTTAAAAAGGATGAATGCCTTCACCGTACTGCCCCAAGCTAATCACCGTTAGCCACGTCTGGCTGTTAGCGACTCTCCTGGATTCTCCCTTTATAGTTGTTACCTGAAAGAAACTGTCTTGATGGCTGATTTGATGAATGTAAGTGCCAAAAAAGACCATGGGATGATTTTGCGCCGGAATTAGACTTTAACTTTAACTTTAAGAGTGTAATTACAACATTTATAAAAAATGACGAGCTCTTCTTGCGGTGGTTCTGTCGTCTTTCCGTCTGTTTGACCTGATTTTTCTTTCAGGGAAAGCAGCTGACCGGCTCCCTGAAAAGAAAATCAGACTCCAATTCAGCCAATGACGAAGACGGCCCCTCCCCTCCGCGGCTCCAGCCAGTCAGAGATCACGCCCCGGCCCTCCCGACCAATCCCACCGAAGCAGGTGACAACATAGAAACCTCTCCCAGTTTATGAATGTGAGTGTAACACAATATTCATTTTTCACCGCTCCTCTCTCTCCGCCTCACCAGGCTCTGCTGCTCCTGCTCCCGCCGCCGCCGCCTCTCCCTCCCCCGTGCTGTCAGTGTCTCGTGGGGTGTGCCTGGGAGAGAGGGCTCATCCCCCGCAGGCTGTGGTCAAACCCAACGTCCTCACACACCTCATTGAGGGCTTCGTCATCCAGGAAGGGGCAGAGCCTTTCCCTGTGAGTACATGGGATTTGTAGTTTCTAACACCCCCCTCACTGGTCTGCAGGTCACCAACCTTCTCTATTACTGCGTGTTGTGTTTGATTGACAGGTGTGTGGTTCAGTCAAAGACTCGGCTGGTGAGGATTTGACCAATGACAGCCTGGACACTAACCAATCAGAGACAGTTACAACAGCAACAGGTAACAGCCAAACTGCTCTGAGAGCACTGGTGCCTTCCAGACACATTTGAGGGTCGTAAAATGCTTTTCAAGGTCACATAAAAAACAATTTAACGCATCACATGATTAAACTATTGCATGTAAAGGTTCCATATAGTAAACGTGAGATTCCCATGTCTTATTAAAGACTGTGAAAGTATCAAAACACACAAAACTGTGCCTTTAAACGAGCCGTCAGGACTTCCTGTATGTTTGTGAAGTTACAAATATACTATATAAAGGTAGAAAGGGCCGTTACAGTGGCGTTACAGTGGCGTTACAGTGGCGTTACAGTCATGCCCCGGCTGCAATGATAGTGCAGAGAGCGCAGATGCAGAAGACCCAGAAACGCTGACCAATCGGAGCAGACTAGGCTTTTTTAGGAGGGGGTCTTAAAGATTCATGGTCATGGTCTTTTTCAGCCCTTACACACATCAGTGTCATTCATTTCTGTTATTAATGCTTAGTTTCAAGTTGAAACATTGAATTAGTTTGATTGGAAACTGGATATCTTTGCAATGTTTTGGGGTCAGATCAAAAACTAATATTCTGTTTTTTGATGTATTGTTTGATCCATTAATTAAGAGATCAATGCATAGAGAAAATAACTGATTGATTAATGGATAATGTGAATAATGATCAGTTTTCAGCCTTAAATATTGTGTTGCATGGTGAGAAATGTGATGTTTTATGAACATTGAAGCACGGAAAACCCCAAATACAAGTATAAACCTGAAACCGAGCCGGATACAGATCCTCTAAAGCTAAGCTGAAAGCTGACTCTGCAGTTTTGCTCGCCAAATATACTTGACCTTTGTTTGTCTGTAACAGGAACATACAGAGGTTTTAATTTTCCAGCTGTGAAATATCTTTACGGTCTGAAAGCTGTTTTGATGCATTTCCTATCCTGTGCTCACGATTCACCCTTAAACGGTAAAAATGATATATTTACCGTCTGCTCTGTCTTTTTTCCCCTCCCCCAGTGCTGAAGTGTGAGTACTGCAAAAACTTTGCTCCTGCCAGCCAGTTCAGAGGCACCAAAAGGTTCTGCTCCATGACTTGTGCCAAGAGGTACTTCAACATGCATGAAATCTAATATATGCAGCGGCGGCCATCTTGGAAAACAAACACCGCTGCGGAGAAACTGAAGCCTCATCTCTCACATGTTAAAAAGATAAAAACATAAAACAGCTTCTCTCAAAGTGTGTGTGTGCGCTCTCAGGTGGCTACAGCAGTATATTACACAGCATGTATGTGTGTATGTTCTCATGTTTGGATCCTTTCTCTACAAAAATGGCATGTTTACTTACGTCTTGTTTTTCTCTTATTGAATTCGCTCCACATCGAAATGTATTTATGATGTTTTGTATGTTTCACTATGTAAACAATGCACTGTCTGCATTGTTTGATTTTACATTTTCTGCTCCTGCTTTGCATTTGTCCCTTTGCCCACTACGTGTGTATAGATTATATACCGCGTATGGTGCAAAGAGATAAAAATAACTGTATGTGTTGCTCGTCTTGGCTTCAGTACCGTATATATCACTCTTTGTCTACGATACAGTATGTATTGGTTCCCCAGGTACAACGTCAGCTTCAGGCAGCACTTCTGCGTGCGGCAGGGTCAAGGTCAAGATCGAGATCGCGTTCCAGATCGAGATCAAGGCCCGGGTCACCTTTCCAACTCTGACGAGGAGGGAGGAATCGCCAGGCGGAGGGTTCCCCGCAGGACCAGCTCAGAGATAGCCAGTGCCAAGATCGCAGGGAGACCCATACCGGTCAAGGTAAGAGGGAGCCGCACATTTCGTTCATGGTCCTGAAGAAGGATGACTGGAAAATGACTTACTCATGTAGAAAGATCCAGCAATGTGGGGTACACGTGCTAGGTTCCTGCTCAAACCAACTACTTCTGAACCATTTGGAGACTTTAAGGTTTTTTTTTTCACACTGATCGTTGTCATAATCCTGAGATTTCCGACCGCACTTGAAGGCAGCTTAATGTGCTCTGTGCTGGAGTTTGTTGCCGGAAACAGTCAGCTGATACACAAACTCGCAGGCAGTTAAGTTCTTGTGTTTCATAGTTTTTTTAAACTCTCTTGTGGCAGTGACAGAGGCAGCAATGTTCACTGTTGACAGCACGAGACTCTCACACCGCCTCAAAACGCACTGAGACAAGTCTGATAGCTGGTGACATGAGTGCCCACCTCTGCGTGATGCCCGGATTTGTTTCTCCAAAAGTTGGAGTTTCAACTTTTTCCCCACATGCCGCTGCGGTTATTTTTATTTTTCTGAGGCAAAGTGAAACCGGCCTTAGACAGTGAGCTGGCAATATTTGGAGTGGCAATCAGCTCATGGATCCTTATTCATGTTCATGTTAAGCCAGTCGGGCGGTACGGTGGTGTTGTGGTTAGCAGTGTCGCCTCACAGCAAGAGGCTTCCGCCCTTCTGTGTGGCGTTTGCATGTTCTCCCCATGTCTGCGTGGGTTCTCTCCGGCTGGATGTTAAACCAGTCTGCTCCCTAGTGGCTGCAAGCAGGTTCTGCAGGCTTAGGACACTTTTCATTTTTGTTATTTACATTTAAATGTTGCTTTTTACAGCTTTGATATTTATTTCTATATGAATGGAGTCACACACCCTCAGTCAGCGTTTCTCAGTCGTTCCTCTGCCTCTCATCCTACAGTGCCGTTCAGAATCCAGCCATTCAGATGAGGAGTCCAGCGGGGAGGAGGATGAAGACGACCCCATGTCCCTCTCGCCCGCCTCCTCGGCCTCCTGCCACCAGCCGCCGCCTCCGCTCCCCACGGAGAGTTCTGCACCCAGCTGCCTGCCTGCCAGCCCGGGCCAGTGGAGCGTGGAGGACGTGTCTCAGTTTATTTCCTCACTACAAGGTCTGAAGATTTTATACAGATCAAAACGAGTGCATCTATATTTTACATATTGAACGTCATTTGAAACTAAATCTTAAAGGTCCCCTATTTTATTTAAAAAAAAATATAAAGCAGGTAAAAATACTGTGAAAGTCAAAATGCTCATCCACAGACAAATGCACACAACCGTATTCAGAAACTGTGTCTTTAAATGAGTCGTCAGGACTTCCTGTACCGTTGTGATGTCGCAACTGTACAATACACAAATTAATATATATAAATATATACGTAGTTAGACAGTGTCGCTACAGTGCCGGTCATTCGTCGGCTGCATTGAAGGTGCAGAGATGCCAAAAGTGCAGATGCAGAAGACCCAGAAACGCTGACCAATCAGATCAGAGGGGGGGGGTCTTAAATGGAAAGGCGCTAAAACGGAGCATTTCAGACAGAGGGAGAATGCAGGAAAAGTCAGACACAGGATGAGAAAAAGTTTGTGTTTTCCGAACATTAAAATTAAATATGTGACCTTTAAATTCATCTTTTGTCTTTCTTTGTTATTAATGTTTATTTTATGTTGTACTAGTTTCAAATCAACCTTGGATTATTGATGTTTTCATAGGAAACTAAATATCTTCAGGTTTTGGAACATTTTGGGGACAAAACAAGCACAATTATGTTAATTTTCGGATGTATTATCAAATAAACGATCAATGAAAAATATTAGAGAAAATATTTAACAGATATAATGTAAAAATGATTAGTTGGTAGCCCTTCATTTTTGCAGAAATGTTGCATCTGTGTCCCTCCAGCTTTTGTTTTTGTTTCGGTCCTATTTTTCTTTCTCTGCTCACATTCCTCTTCCTCGTGTCCGCAGGCTGCGAGGAGCTCGCCTCCCAGTTCCTGTCGCAGGAGATCGACGGCCAGGCCCTGCTGCTGCTGAAGGAGGAGCACCTCATGTCCACCATGAACATCAAGCTGGGCCCCGCCCTCAAGATCTGCGCCCACATCAACACGCTGAGAGACTGATGTCAGTGTTTCCCATAAATCCACTGTGTTCAATGTCAAGCCCCGGGCATTTACCCCAAACTCCTGTTCAGCGACCCAGTTCAGAAACGAGACTGGCTCCAGAGCAGTCGAGAGTCCCGCAGGGGAATGTGCGAGGTACGAGTCATTTTCAAAACAAAAGCCCAGGCTCTTGAGTCTGCTCTTGATTTCCAAAGGTCGTACTTGAACAGGACGATCGGTGATTCCTTGCAAACCCGTCACGTCTGCGAGTTGCGTAAATACTTAAGATTACCAACAACATTTTGGTGAAGACGCGTGATCTTTAAAATACTATTTCTGCGCCAAACCAGTTCTGCAGTCAGTAATAGTTTTTACCAAATGGTTTCAACTTGCTTTTAAGTCGCCAAGTGTCAGTCTCACGCCTGCAGACAGCAGGCATTAAGGTTTTGAATGTTTTTTTAATATTTTAAAGTTTTTATTTGCACCAGATTTTATGTACAAACATGGCCGCCCTTTACAAACATGGCCGCCCTTTACAAACATGGCCGCCCTTTACAAACATGGCCGCCCTTTACAAACATGGCCGCCCTTTCCACAGACTTCAATCTTGTGTGCTGATCTTACTTCAATTCTTGTTACGTTTCACATTATTAACCAACATTGAACAGACTGTCCATTCATCGTTGTATCATATTGTACAGGAAAAGTATTTTTGACAGTTTTGCCCACTTCTTTGTCTTCAGGATCCCTTTTTCTTGACTTTGAGAACAGTATTGGTTCTCGTCCGGGCGATCCCTTATGACTTTACGACATAATTTCAAGTTTACAGCAAGGCAGTAAAGAAACACGCAGAATGTAATTCAATATTTAAGGTCAGTGGATTTTATTTTCCAGTATTTTAAAGGGAGGCGCTCGGATGATCTATAACTAATGTTATTTATGTAAAAACTGGTACTTTCATCATTTTTAAATGGTGGCACCTTTATTTTGGAAGTAGCCTCTTCCACAGTTAACAGGGTACAGGTAAAGAACAGGGTACGGGCTGCAGGAGCGACGGACCACAGTCCAAGTAAAACTCAAATCCCTTAAGGTGCAGAGAGCATTTCCTATTTCAATGAGGCAGAGATACTGGTGGTACATATTCTCTCATGTGTCTACACTATTTTTACTTACAGAGCACATCAACAGTTGGTAACATGCTTTTCCAAAAACACTTTTCACAGTAAGAGTTTGTCACTCAGCATCTTTCACAGATCCGGTCTTTTTAAGTCTTTTTAACAGAGGATTTATTGTGGACTCGACTCTCGTACTCTGCAGAATCTGTGACTATTTTATTCGGTCAGGATTTTTCAAACGGTTCAACCGGCGGCTCCTGATCAAGACGAACGTTTGTGTACGAGCGAAGGGAAAGGTCACGGGCTTGATTTTGTCAAGTTTAAATAAAGAAAACACGTAATAAATGAAAGTAAGCAGCAAATGTAAGCTGTTAAGTTAAGTATCTTTAAGCCACATTCATAAACAAAGCCAGAAGGTTTGTGAAGGAACATTGTCTGGCAGCCATGTGTGGACCTGCGTTTAGGATGAGAAACATAATGTGTGTGTGTGTGTGTGTGTGTGCGTGTGCGCGCATGTGTGTGTAAATCTTAAACTATACTGTAATAAGTGTAAAGTTTGCCTTTCTATTTAAATGCACATTTGTTTGCTGGACTGCCTTGTTTGAGCTTTTTACCGTAGGACTCTTCTCATGTTATCTCTGTGAACCGTGTGGCCTTTCTCACTCGTCTCTACTGATAGGTTTAGGTGAGGATCGTCTGTTTTCTAACTGCTTTTCATATCATTCCTTGTTTTATATTAGGGCTTTTTTACGATTGTTATTTCAAGCAATGACATCCGTTGCCTTTCCCAGGAAGCGTGACTGAACAGTAGCGACCTTGATCTAAGGAAACTCGCCGTCTTCCTCATAGCTTTGTCACATAGCGCGTAACTACCGACAGTATTTACCCTCCTAGCTAGCTAGCTATCTTTGGCTTCATTGTTAGTGACTGTGGCTATTAACAGTATTTTCTTTCAGAAAGGATTATAATCTCTGGTAGCTGTGTGTTTTTATATTTCAAAGTGTTTAAATCAGCAGATCCCTCGGCATATCGTGAAGACCAAAACAAAAAAAACCCAGTTGCGATGCATTACGAGTGATGGGAGCCACAGTTTCTTAGGGAAACGGTGACTAACGGTGACACGTTCGTTAACAAGCAGACCATTTGTCCATTGAATCCTTGTCCTCCCAAAAAGTAGCACTTTTCTCAACAAACCGACTGTGGATTCGGCACCTTTTGCTCACAAAGAGGCTACTTCAGGATCAAAATGCGTTTGCTCGCAATAATCGGAAAAATTGCTAAAATCTCGGAGGGATTGAGTTTGACGAGGAGACGCTAACGATGCTATCATGCAAATAAATAATCAAGGAACTGTTTTAAAACTGGCGTCTGTGTTTTTATTTTTGTTGTGGAACTAAACAGACACACGAAGGTCACCTCACCCTGAGCGATGGTTCACTCCTGTATCATGGGTTTTAGGGATGCACGGGTTTATCGGCCGATATTCACCCTGTTTACTCCCTTTGTTGTATCAGTTATACACTTTCGTGGTCTGAACATATCAATCAAATTGTTGCCAAGGTAGGTAGGAGTAATTTTGCTGCTCTTAGGAAATGTGGAAGCTATTTAACACCTGCAATTCGCAGAAAAACATTGGTGTTGTGTCATGAGAATCAGGTTTATTGTCAAGTAAATTTGCATTACGAGGACTTTGCCTTGATTTGACAGTGCTTACATGGAAACAGACAAACATAAGCATAATAAACTATTAACCATAAAATTAAGTATATACATATGTATGTATTTACACAAGTAGTGCAGGAGGTAGTGAACAGTTGATGGGGTGTCTGGATTATTGTTTATCTCATCTCATCTTCAGCCTCTTATCCGGGGTCGGGTCTCGGGGGCAGCAGCTTTAGCAGGGGACCCAAAACTTCCCTTTCCCGGGCCACATTAACCAGCTCTAACTGGGGGATCCTGAGGCGTTCCCAGGCCAGTGTGGAGATCTAATCTCTCCACCTGGTCCTGGGTCTTCCCCGAGGCCTCCTCCCAGCTGGACGTGCCTGGAACACCTCCCTAGGGAGGCGCCCAGGGTTCATCCTTACTAGATGATCCTGAACCACCTCAACTGGCTCCTTTCAACGCAAAGGATAAAGCAAAAAGATAAAGGTAAAGCAGCCCTTGTTTTATAGTGCAGAACAATTTTACATTCACCGTGATGTAAAGTGCACTCCCACCTTTGCTATGCACACACACTTGTTAGAGTGAGAAATTGCAGCACACTTGCATAGTTTTCTTTCATTATATTAGTCTTTAAGATAATTATATTCTACAGAATAAGAAATATTTACAATCCATATATTACTCTGCAAACATATAAAGGTTAAGTGTTCTAAATAGTGCAAAAAACAAGTTTAAAACAATAGTTGTGTTTAGAAAACAACACAAACGTGTCTCTGAAATCCACTCTTCATTCTCGCAGCGTCGTGAAAGCAGCACCAATAGTCCTGACTGATGTCTGCTCTCAGCCAATCAGAGCACAGCATAGTTGTACGTCTCTGCATATCCCGCCTCCCGCATGTATCTCTCGATGTCTATTGGTTCAGGCACTCTGAGAACTGTGCGCTCATTGGCTGAATTCTCTCCCGCCTGAAGTCTTCTAATGAGCTCCGACATTGAGAGGCGTTGCTCGGGGCGCCAATGGCTGCAGGCCCTGATGACGGAGTACCTGCGGAGCCAACAGGTAAATACGCTGTCAAACGGCGAAAACATCACATATCAACCCCTCCCTAATTTAAAAACGTATTTATAATATAATTACAACGTTTTACTGATGTGTCGTCCTTAATGAGCGACGTCATCGGCAGTTGGACGAGGTAGATAACGGCTAACGGGTAACCGTTTGACCGTTAACGGTTGAGCTAGCTTAACGTTAGCTACCAACATTACTGTGCTGTAAGTACATTTCATTACTGCTGACTCACAATGGCGGTATATGTTAAAGTTTGGCCTGTTCAAAGATGTAAACGTAAACATTTTTAAATGTGTCCAAGTTTATTTCCTGTTGCAGTGTGATTGACATCAGCTGACAGGAAGTTAACAAGGACCTGTTGCCTAGCAATGGAATTCCGCTGAAAAGGTCTAAAGGGCATTTGAAGGCATCACGCCGCAAATTGAACGATTTAAATGTACAATAATACAAGGTATAAGATAAACAGCACATTCAAGTTAATACATTAAACTAAGAGAGTACAAAATAATTAACAATAAAAATAAAAACCAGACATTTGAATAAATAATACTAGCAAAAATAATAAATAAATAAGAAATAGTTCAAACGGGCTTCTAGGAATTTTTTTTTCATAATGACTCCGTAAGGTATTACTTTCTTTGTTATTTACCAAGATCAGAGATTAAAGCAAAGGGGTCATTTTGGAGCAGATTTAGGTACATTACGGCCGCGGGTTCGACTCCGACCTGCGGTCCTTTGCTGCATGTTTCCCCTCCTCTCTTTCACCCCCTTTCCTGCCTGTGCTTTATGCAGATATCTGAAATTCAGTTTTTCCTAGTCAAACAGAACATTTCAGTTATTCTGCACATCTCGAATGAACTTTCTGGATCTATAATGTAATTCTTACTAAGGGAAAACTCCCATTTCACATATCTACAATCCAACTGTTACCAGTCACAATTTTACCTTTAGAAATCCCAAATGAGAAAGACATTCCAGATATCCATGATGTCATTTTAATTTTGACTATCCAAAGTACATTCTGACTAATAAAAGTGTCATTACAGATATATACAACTGCAATTTTCCTAGTAAGAATTACATTACAGATATCCAGATGCCAATACTTATTGAATATGCTGTTATGTTTGATTGTATATTTTGTTTGTATACTTCTTAGTGTGATAGTCAACTGTATGTAATTGTGTTGCATGTAAATGAACGTTGTTGCTTTTGTTTCAAAACCTCATTTTGAGGTTGATCTCTTTTTGTGCATAGTACTTGTTTAATAAAGATTAATAATAAGAAACACAACCATGAAATCTGGTGCCAGCTTTTGATTCTTGTTATTTGGATTCAGATTGGTAAGTGCTAGTAAAGTAAAACGATTTTATCAGCCTAGGGTAAGTGTGAAATGTTCCTCCTGTCTCCTTTACTTTGCGTTCTAAACATTATAATAAAACCGTTTTCTGCTGTTTGCCTTACAGTGAGTTGGAGCAGGTGGCCGGACGTTTGAGATGCGTTCCTCTTTGTAGATGCTGCAGAAGTTCAGTCACTCTGATCTCGGCAAACGGTGGGTCCCCTGTGTACATGGGAGTATATATTCATAAATATATACAGTAAATATAAGATTTAAGTGCTTTTACTTAACAAGATTAGGAAATATTAATTTATTGTATAATAACTAGTTTGGCTTTATAATGACCTCACCTCTGTTGTATGAATTTCAAAATAATAATAATAATAAATACTGTTTATTTTCTGTCAAAGGGACAAACTTTTTACTTAAACATTATGCAGTTCAGTTCTATGTTTCATTAATTTAAATAATTATAATATAGAATTTCAAAACACCCACCCAATGTGACCATTTCATAGAGCAGGACACCAAATGACCATCTGCCAAAGATGAGAGAGATTTAGTTGAGTTTTTTAACATGTTACAAATAAAAAACAATAACACATAAAATAAACAGTACACATAAAGCAAACTCAATATACAAATTATCATAAACAACATAAATAAATCTCAAATATTACATATCTGAAAAGACGGGTATTCTGTAAACAAAGGGGACAGGATTTACGGTTAGACATGCTAACTTTATATCTCCTATGAAACGCCCAAATTAAGGTTAGAGACACAATATTGGGATTAATATTAACATGAATTTTCAAACACAAATTGTTAATTCACATTCAGTCATCTTCCTTGCATTATTTAATATTCTTAACGAGGACCTGGACACTTACACGTCACTGCTCTGACTGACGGCTCTCCTGCTCAGCACTTCAGGAGCCTGCCACTTTCTCATCTCCATGTCCTCTACTTCCCCCGGTGAAGCGGCCTGTGATCTCCTGCGGTAGGCCGAGCCGAGTCCCCACAGCTTCGCTGTCATATCTCCACCAACCAGGACGCTGTGAGCTCCCAGGTTGCCATGGATGCAGCGCTGACTGTGCAGGTACTCCTGAAAGATGTTCAGATAAAGTCAGGGATGCTGGAAATTGGGGATTTTTTAGGATCTTGGCTGTGAAATTATAGAAAACTTCAGCACTATAAAGATGCAACAAAATATATGAATATCACAGATGTAAGTGCCAGATTACATTAAAAATGTCTTAAACTGAAACTGTACTTTTGCAGAATTCACATTGTGTTTACTTTAACCTGACAGCAGAACAACATAACCTTAACCTGAAGAGTGAAGGAACTAATGAGACTGTTTTTCCCACCAAATCATAACAGATTAGGATATAGACAGACTGGGAGGTGAAGAGTGAGACAGAATGAGTTTATCACAAATGATTCCCACAAATACAGTATTTTGGTCCATGAGTCCATGAGACAGACAGCAGTTTAACTAACCAGAGCGGAGGCCACTTGTCCCGCCATGGTGAAGATCCTCTTCTCTGTCATGTTGCATGAAGACGCTAAATAATCCTTAAGTAAGAGAGGAAGAGAAGGAAGAATAGAGAAAACATAGAATAAGGAACGATAGAAGATTCAGACCTGAATTTAATGTCATGTGATATTCCTCTCTCTGTGTTCATAATTAGCTTCTACACTGGACCATAAGTGTGTCACACTGGTTCGTCTGTACCTTAGAAGCAGCTGAACTTATTGGACCTGCCATCGTCGACTAACTATGGAAACTGGTGTCTCTCCCTTTTAGTGGAAGTAGGCGAGGAGATATGACCCTATACTGCCCCACAAAGGCAGTGAGCAGTAAATACTGTAACTATATATTATCAGAAAAATAAAAGTTATAATCTTAAGTCATTGACCAGTTTAGGGTTTAGAGTTAACCAAATCATTTCACTATTGTTTAATCTGTGGAGTAGCATATTTACTTTAGGACCACGGTTATACACACATGTCTTTGTTTTCCTGTCCTTTTTAAATATTTAAACCTTTCACGGGGTTCGTTCATGTGCTTGAAATCCTTGAAAATGCTTCAAATTTAATGCTGTGTCTTCAAGGTTCGAAAAGTGCTTGAATTTTGGATAAAGTGCTTGAAAATGCTTGAAATTGTATCCACATTTCTTTTACAACAAATGGCTAGAATAGAAATATAATTAAATTTCTTATCCTTCTGGTATTACAAAGCATTTTTGGTGTTTATAGCGTAATACCATCTCTTTTAATGTGATTTTAAGTGGAAAAACAAAGGTGAAATAATTGTTTTCAATTTCTATATGTGTTCGTAGAATTGTGTAATTTACCACAACTATAAGATGCTGGAAAAGATGGAAAATTGACCTTGAAAGGGCTTGAAAAGTGCTTGAATTTGACCTCGGAAAAGGTGTCAAACCCTGCTTTTTATCACTAGTTTTCCATCTTGAAATAAGCTGATTCAGGTTCAGATTGCACTTAAAGTTGTTAAATATTGTCATCTGAAATAGGCACGGACCCTGCAGTTTGAAATGTAAACAACAGTGTAAACCCGTTTCTAAATAAGGTCTTTGTTTAAGTAATTAATATATTTCTGTACCTGTCGACATCTCCACAGGTACCCCAGCAGGTCCCTGTGCTGCAGCTCCTCCACGACCATCATCAGGGGCGACTGCGCTGAAACCACACCCAGCAGCTGAGGTAGGAACGGGTGCGGCCCCAGTCCTGATACAAAGGAGGCGAAACCCAAAAAGTGCTGCTTCTCACTGCTGTTTGCTGTCTCTGTGGAAGATGTTTGATAAGAGACGAGAGACATTAGACGTCACTGTTGTCCAGATGTTTACTGTGCAGCGCGTAAAGGAATCAAATTGTGTTCCCTCGGTCTCTGGTGCAGAACAAAGAATGGACGTAAGGTGCATGGGTCTGTGAATATGTTCATAACAGTTGAACATGTTGCCTCCTGAGTCTCATTCTCACATTCCACGTTGCTCCGGCACTCAAACCTATCTGATACACTTATGCACAGGTCCTGGTATTGTGAAAGCCCTCATAAGTGTTAAACAAGCTCATTATAAAAAGTGCAAAAATCTAGTGTCTTTATCAGACCATTCATCTCATGCAGTGAACAGTCGGACCTCTTGCGTGGCTTTGTACAGCTCAGTACCTTTCAGCGCCCTCAGGATGACGTCCCTGTTGTCCATGCGGGCTCTGTAGAGGCTTGCGGTGTCATCAGGCTTAGTGGAGAAGGACAGTGGCAGTGCAGTGACCTGGCTGAACGCACTGTGATGCCTCTCTGTGTACATCTGTGGTACTGCAGTCAGAATTGGCCTGACGTTCTGCTGCACTTGTTGAACTGACATGGGAAGCTCTTCATGTTCCAATGGGTTTATCCCTGGGGGTGCTATTGAGAGAAGGACAGACACAGAGCAGAATAATAAATCTGCTTGTGTAGTTCTGGAAAAACATAACAAGATTAAGATGGACTCAGAGACTGCTTGCATGCATGCATGCTCACCGTCAATGCCGTGTAGGTGATGCCTGTGGCTGTGCCTTTGCGTTTGTCTGTGGCTGTGGCTGTGCCTTTGCGTTTGTCTGTGGTTGTGGCTGTTCCTTTGCGTTTGTCTGTGTGATGAGCTGTGGTAGCGTTGAGGGGCTGTGACCTGTGTCCGCCTCCGTTCAGGACAACACCTCATTATGCACAAGGCCAGTAAGGTGACCACGGTTCCAAAGAGGAGCAGCGTAGGGACGATGATCACCCCCTGCATATGCTCCTTTGCAACTGAGAGAAAGAGTTCATGTGTGAGTGTCAGGTACAGGGGGAGCCAATGCATTTTCAAGACTCTATAGTAACGGGATTTTGTGTGCCAACGGAGAAGTTGGTCTGATTAGGAAAACATCCCCTGTTGCTCCTATTTAAGCAGTTCTGAGACGCTCCTTCGGTCCATAACGCTCCTATGAACTGTGAGCACATTGCATGCATTTTTCGTCTCACACTGATGTTCAACAAACATTTTCTAATTATACAGTGCACACGTTCCTTCAGTTTTGGTTTCAGTGTTCTGCTTGGGGTGTTGACAGCTTGACATATAGCTGGATGACACTGTAATGTAATAGTGCAACTGTCAATACCCTCATTCAGTTTTTTTTTTTAGTTAGGCAACAGCAGAAAGAACTTTACTTTTAAATCAGATCCTTTAAAAGGAACTTCATGAATTCACACTGTGCGATTACTCATTCGGACACACAGATCTTTAACCCTGTTATTTCAGTAGGCCTGTCCTCATTTACAGTACATTTCGTCACTATGACGTTGCTTATGGCATGTGAACAGCATTTATCATAATTGCTCGTCATTGTCCTGCTGTTGTATTGTTCAAAGTCAATGGGATCAGCCTGGAGAACTAGACTTAGTCATGCATTGCCATTCAAAGAATAAGAGGTTCAAACAGTGCCGGTTCATCTATTACGTGACATTAGTTTCTCTGTCGAGCCACTGAACCACTTTTTTGATAGCCTGGTTTACTCATTGTTACTTTATGCCGACTTTAAGTCCTTCACTGGACTCCTTTCAGTAACTTTGTACTCATTCTTTTCCATTATGTATATACTCCATACTGACCCTTCACTGGCAAACACACTCTTTTATATAACATTACCACAGTGCATGTTCTTCAAACAGTAGCAATGACTTCAATGTTGTTGAAAAAAGAAACTGGAATGTAAAACCACTGCTCTGTGTCAACCTCGTGTTCTGGTTGTAGCACATTCTTAGGTGTGGTGAAGGGCCTATATCATTTCTTGTCATTCTCGTTAAAGACCCTGTTTGAGCTTGAACTTTTTGTTCTCCACCTCAAAAGACTCAAAACAAGTCCAACATTTTACGTGCATATTTCTATTGATGGATTTATTGTTGGGTTGTCAGACGTATAGCTGAGTTCAACCCGGGGAAAGGACCGTTTCAAAGGTGCTAAACAAAAACAGATATGAATGCAGAAGAAGTCTGAAACAAAAGAAGCAAATTCAACTTGGACTCCAGAGGTTTAAATAACATTAACAACTATTTAATTTGACATTATTCCACTAAGAAACTATTAAAACTCATAAGATCTGAAACAGTATCTTTGCGTTAATGAAGATGAAAGAATCGATTGATTCAAAAGGTCACGTGACATGAATAGACACCATTTACTGGTATGGTTGTTGAAAGGCTCGATAACATCATTATTAACTGTGTGATTACAAAGACGTCCTATCTTTATCCGTGACCAAGCAGTTGTTACACCATCTGATTGTGAAATCGCACGTCTCTTGGAGCTCCAGTGTTTCGCGTGACATTATCTGGAGGCTGGAGGTTGCAACACCACTGTAGACGGTGCATTGTCAGATTTCAAACTTTCAAACAATCAAACTTTTTATTTGCTGATTGGTTCCTGGCACAACTCCTGTAACTGTAACTGTAACTGTAGTGGTCATGTCAGCATGACCGCGGCAGAAACACTCACTGTCTCTGTTTTATGCTGGTTTTAGGTTTACCGCCAATATGAGGTAGCTGCTAACACGTCACTCAAAAATGTGTTTTTCATATGTTTATGGCTTCTTAAATGTTTGACTTTATTGACAGCAAAGTTTGTTTAAACATCCCTGCCCTAATGGAGGAAATGTCTGTGCACTTCTGCAACTTGAGAGAGCGGTTGAGAGCTTGTATTTTCCCATTCATTGTCGGCAATACTGGAATATGTTTCAGGTTTGCGGAGACAGAACATTTTGGAGAAAAGAGGAAGGATGTAAACCAAAGAGAGGACGAGAGGTAGAGGAAAAGGCAGATCAGAGACATGACAGGAGACAGGTTGAGGAGGAAGGACAGGAAGGGAGAAAGCGTAGGTGACGATGAGAGAGAGAGAGAGAGATGAAGAGCGGCCGTTTTGTCCTTACTGCAGAGGTGGTCGTCAGCTGCACACGGGTCATCGGCCGTAGAGTTGGATGACATGCTGGAGAGGAAGAGAGGAGCACAGATGGATCAACATTACTATCAGTCGGAAGAAGAGCTCAACATTACCTCTGCTCAGCAGCCACCCTTCAATCCTCTCAGCGTAGACAGAGCGAAGCAGCATCTGCCACTAAAACTCTAAATACAGTAGTCGCTAGTTGAGATTTTAAATGTGCTTTAAAGCTGTCGGTGAAGTTCAGTAAACAGCGGAGCACACGCCCAGACGGATGTCGACTATTGGTGGTCGACTTTCAGAACATTTTAGAGACTGTAAATATTTACTGTGGCCTTTTTCTTTTTTTTAATCTATACTTGCACAGCAAATATTTACCGTGACCTCTTTTATCTGGACTCGAACAGCAAATATGAAAAGGAGTTCTGGATGACTTGTTTTCTATGTGTACAGTTAACCAGCTATCTGTTACATAGATAATAGAGGAGTGGAGATCAGCGTTACCATCGCTCAGCAGTCGCCCAAAATCCATAAAAGCTCTGAAAGGACAGCCTGGCATTCAGTAGCCCATTAAACTTCTCAAATCACACACATGATATAGCAGATATGTTTTATCTGGACACTTCCCTAGAACTGTTAACGTCTCACACATCAGTAGTGTTATTTTTACCATACAGTATAGTGTCACTTCGGTTAAATGACTTATCAAGTGGTTGTCAGATCTGAGGATGTCAGTGAGATGTTGTGGTTGTGAGCTGCGGTCTAGGATCATCCCTTTGTTGCCTGCCTAATTTAAAAAAGGCCGTCATATGGCATTTTTCAAGATGGCTGACTGGTAACTACAGACATTCATGTGTAAGTTACGGTTAAAAGAACTACAGGACGTCTTGTATTCTCTCTGCTTTTTGTTATTGTTGACATGACTGACCAGTTCAAACATCATATACAGTTGGTAGGGATGTAAAAGGCTCTTGCTTGTATGTAATGTAACAGCTTTTATTTTTGCTGACATGATCAGGTTTTTAAAAAAAAAACGTCACTATGCAGGAAAACCCCCTGAATCTGTTGTTGTGTATATTTTAACCTCACAAGCAGTTTTCAAATGGTAATTTGACTAACAAATGCTGATCACAGAGAGGCAGCGACTGTAATGCAAACTCAATACAAAGGGAAGAGAAAGACATCAAATCGTAACTGACGCTGAACGTGAAGTTACAGGGGAAGTGAATTTTTATCTGTGTGCTTTCATGCAAATTCCCCCTGAGCACGTTGGATCCTGCGTTCTTGAACTTGTGACCCTGCTTGTTCAAACAAGCATCTTTTTCACAGATACTTCAGCCCCGTTCAGACCAAAGATTCACAACGAGACGAAACAGTTTAAGGTGGTTGCAGGTAAAAGTTGCAGTGGTGGGAACTGGGTTGTTGCCAGCAGCTGATTTTAGAACGTAAGGCATGTCACCTGAGTCAACAGCCAATCCGCTCATAGCAAGTCTAGTCATAGTCTGCTGGACAAGTAACGACGTGCGTGACAGAGAGAGAGAGACAAAGAGACGGAGAGGGAGGGTCGAGTGAGCATTGAATAGGGAGAGGGAGCGCCGTAATCCAGAACAAAGCAGTGAATCAGGGCCATTTTGTCACTACTAGAAATGCAGCCGAGCAAGTATCTCACTACCTCCATCCTCATATATATTATTTCATTCATTCATTCATTCATCTTCAACCTCTTGTCCCTGTCGGGGTCACGGGGGGCTGGAGCCGATCCCAGCTGACATCGGCCGTGAGGTGGGGTCCACCCTGGACAGGACGCCAGTCTATCACAGAGCACATAGAGACGAACAGAGACAGACAACCATTCACACCTACGGGTGATTTAGAGTCATCAATAATATCCAGCTACAAAAAAAGCCTAAAAAGTCGGAGGTTAGAATAGAAGTACAGAGAGGCGTTGCTATGGAGATGATGACACCGTCCCGCCTCGTCTCATCGGTGTGAATGGGCAGGTGTTCAGAACGTTGCAGACCTGCACATTGCTAGTAGCTGCAAGTTTCAACTCGTGACTTTGCAAATCTTTGGTCTGAACTTACAGAAGAGAAGAGAACCGATCCCTTATTGTCCAGTCTATTGGAACTGTACGCCTCAGATCTGATCGGTTTTCTTATATCGATGCCAGCGCGTTTTCCCGAAACATTGATGTCAAACTCACACGTCTATGCTGCTGGAAACTTGCAACGAGAACGACTCATGTTAGAGCGGAAAATACGTCCAAACGTGGTTTTATTTTATAAAGAAAGTGAAGCTTGTAATGTCTTTACAATGATACTTTCAAGTAAAGGTAGAATCGCCTTTCTACGCAACATGGGCGTAAATTCCAGGGATGACATGTATTTGACACCACTCACTTCTCACTCACTTGTCTGAGTAGAAACACGTACGCCGTCCTCCAGTCCATCTAATTTGTTAAACAAAGAGAGAGGTCTGTCCGTCTGTATCCACTCACGTTTTACAAAGGGTTTAACCTGAGCCAGGCCTCAATGGAAATCATATCACAGTCATGCAGGCGTAGTGAGATCTGTTTCTTTTCTTTTTTAACACACCGGTTTTGGTATCTGTACTCGGTATCAGCCGATACCCACAGCACGAGTATCGGGTTTGGTATAAGGAGGGCAAAATGGTATCGGACCATCTCTATTTATAAACTCTGAGGTTAAAACAATAAACCGTGTCTTTGCTGAATTTTGATCGTCCGTTACACAATGTTTTCTGAATAAATGATGATTTTAAAACGTCTTTATTCGCAGTAACTTCCTAAATGTTTGTACTTTAATGAACTATTAGGTTGTTTAGCTTCTATTGACATTTTTTAAACCAATGTTGTGTGTCAATTAAATACTACAAAGCACTAATGTACATTAGTCCCTTACTTTATGGCGAGGGTTTATGGAAAATGTGCTTTTTTCTATGTTGTCAGACAAATAATACTGAAGAAATGGTTCTCTTGCCTACCTTGTCCTTTTCTGTGATCTGAAGAACTGTTTCGCCAAACAGACCGCTCAGTGCAACACTACAGGCCAGTGTGACATATTCTTACTGGCATCAGAGTGAAGACACTTTTCATGGCACGTGTACAAGTGTGTGTGTGTGTGTGTGTGTGTGTTTCATGCTGTAATAATGCAGTGTTATCTTCACCTCTCGTCATGGGAAAATCTTATTATTGTGTGCTCTCGGTGTGACACATACAAAAGTCACCCCAGTTTGTAGTAAGCATTTCAAAAAAGGATGGATGCCGCCGAACCCGTTTGTCTGCATTGTTCTCCCACTCACATGCAGCAGTAGAACTCCTGCATCAACACAAAGGTGCATGCACAACAAAAGACTGATCTCCTCACAACAGTCTACGGTGACACCGTCGACTCGGGCCGGGCGATACGGCTAAGATCTTCAGTCATCTCGATAATGATCACGGTTTACAGGAGCATGTTTTCTGGTGACTTGATAAATAGGTGATTGTAAAGCCAGTTTCTTTATACTGTGAATGAAACACTCGACTGAAATGTACTGAGACATTTCTCATTTTAAGAACTTCAGACACTGCAATAGAAATTAGATAGGAAAACATATATGATAGAGATTTTACATATACTGTATCATTATTATCATATCAACCAGAGTAATGCATCAGCACTCGCACAACACGTTCACGTACTCACAGACACATACAGAATAATACTACAGTGCATAGATACAAATGCATGTTGTCATATAACTAGATTAGATTTCAGCAGGCACATGTTTCAGTGAGACATCCCGAGTATTTAATCTGCCCCATTCCTATTTCCCACCTCACCTGGTCGACTTTCTGGGACTGTTCACGTGTCAAACTCTGCGTGCCTCTCGTATCCAAAACATGTAGTTTGCCGTCCCTGCGATCCATAAAAGAGTAGAGTCGTGAAACCAATTCCACTCTCTCAGTTTTCATGTTTTCTTAGTCTGTCTGCAGCGTTTAGTGACGTCCTCGTGCAGACACATTTCCACTGAAGACACTGGTGATGTTACAATCTCTGTTTCTGTTTTGCTGTCACCAGCACGGTGTGTTTCTTCTCTCTCTCTCTGTCTCTCTCTCTCTGTCTCTCTCTCTCTTTCTCTCCCAGGTCGGCCACGCCCACACCTCCAACACTTTTTCCTCGCCACCCTTATCATCTGCCCACACCTTGCACTCAGTATTATATTTGCTATGTGCATATATTTGTGTCCCTGTTCACCTGTTTTTGTGTGTGCGTTGATTTCCAGACAGCTGGCTGTGTTTGTCTGCCTCACAGATTTAGGGTTTCTCGGTTGGTCGGCAACATGCTGGTTTTTTCTGTATCATTCTTTTGTTATTGTATATGTTTTAATGGTCGAGGTGACATATCACACTCAGAGACTCTGAAACAGCTCGGGAATATCAACATATTATTTGATTTGACTGCTTGTTGTAATTGTATTTTCTCAGTTCGGATAAATTGAGACATTTTCATGAAGTGTCCAAAATCCTAGAGTCCTAGAGTTTAGATTTACCTGCATCTACTTTAATTAAACAACTCAAGTATATTTAAAAATAAATTGCCTCTGTGATCATAGACTTGGCCTCATTATGTCCCTCAGACGCTGTTTGTGATTAACTCAAGACTCAAGAAATCACAGCTGTGAATGAAACTGGTAGATGCTTTGTTTAACAATGATTTGTGTGTGTGTGCGTGTTTGCGTGCGTGTGTGTGTGTGAGAGAGATCAGAAATGTTGTTAAATAATCATGACTTTTCACCTGCTGTGTCACCTCCACCCTCTTCCCTTTATAAAGTCAAGTCGGTGTGCTGACACGCCCAGACACTGACAGGTTTCACCACAGTCACCGTATTGATCTGTTCTGTGTCTAGAAACTTAAAGATTAACGGTTTGTTTTGTCAGCTTTTGTGTGAAGTGTCTTTGTACTTGTTCAATCCATCTAAAGGCCACATAGTTCATTGTCACATGAGCCAGTGTGTGTTTGTTAGGCCTGTGTCATTTTCCTTTAGGAAGACACTGAAACTACGGTGGTGGCTGTTTGAAACACATCCTCTTAATCTTGAGGCTCATTTATTCCCATTTCGTGTATAAATAGTGACGGACGTTATCAACGCTCTAATCATCACCGTCCTCATGCTTTCATTGTATGAGGTTGTACTTTTTCAAAGGGATACTGTGTAAACTTTAGACACTGTCATGTGTTTCCTCTCAAGTCTTTCCATCTGCCAGCAGGAGCTTCACTGAAGGGGAACAACATAAACAGGCGCTATGTCGAACTGATCCAGTTCAGCCACAGTCGCCCTTTACTGGATCAGTTTGACACCCCTGCCGACGCTGTCCCTCAAATCCCACCCATTTCCACACAGTTGCTCTGACCAGCCAGTAGGAGTTGCTAGTGTAACAATAAAGAAATAATCTACCTCCCCAGCTTCACACATGCAGATGGTGTAGTTGTGTTTGGAGCTCCTGGACAAGCCAGAACCTTTGCTGCCATGGACTGACCCAGATCTTTGCAGCAGTGGGCGACTGCATCTCCTCCTGTCTCTTTAAATGTTAAGCAATAAGTCTTTGATAAAGTTTTCTGAATCACTTTGAATTTTCTGACATTACGTCTTTGAGTGTTTACTGTTGACTTTACTTCACAGAGGTGGGCAGTGTGCCTGGGGCATGGTGGGGGCGGCTGGAGCTAGTTTACTGTGTGTGTGTGTGTGTGTGTGTGTGTGTGTGTGTGTGTGTGTGTGTGTGTGTGTGTGTGTGTGTGTGTGTGTGTGTGTGTGTGTGTGTGTGTGTGTGTGTGTGTGTGTGTGTGTGTGTGTGTGTGTGTGTGTGTGTGTGTGTGTGTGTGTGTGTGTGTGTGTGTGTGTGTGTGTGTGTGTGTGTGTGTGTGTGTGTGTCCTGGCTGGGAGTCCAGCGCGGTCCTGGTAATGCTGAGACAGACGGGGAGCGGGTGGGTTTATTTTTGGGTCAGTGACAGTGTGTCAATGGCCGCAGATGCGTCGGAAAGGAAGGCTCTGAGATACAAGCAAACCCTGGTCAGTGTCCCGCTCTCGTTCCTCTTATTCTTTCTCTCCGTCTTTCTCCGTCCATCTGTTTGTCTCCACGTCCGCCTGTCTCTGTCACGCTCATTTTCTCTGCTGTGTGCCCGCAGCTTCTTTTTCCGGAATCACTCATATCATTCTTGCATGACGCACCTGCGTTGGCACCCTACGTGCACGGATGGAGCCTCTCTAACTTATGGTGTGTGAGTCTGTGAATGCATTCAGTTGTATGTGTGTATGTGTGTGTGAGTCCTAGACACGGCGAAGACCAATTAGCCGATGTGTAACAACAGGGTCACGCACATGGCCACGCAACAGGTGCTCAGACACTGTGCACCTCCTTCACCCCTGATCTTGGCATGCACATACATGCACACACGCACAAACACACTTTGTCGCTGTCATGCTGTTTCCTTCTCTCCCGGCCGGCCACCTGTTTGCTACCCTTTCTGCGCCTCGTTTCCTAAGCCCTGGTTGGTCTTAACACATCTAGGAATTACTTCTGTGATATGTGTGACACACAATGTCTGAATGTTGTCTCTATAGTGTCCTTCCATGTACATCTGCGTCCGTGTGCAGTGTGTTTGCTTTTGTGATAATACCTCAGTGTGTGTGATTGTGTGTTCGTGTGTGTGTGTGTGTGTGTGTGTGTTGGGAGCTTGTCCGTGTGTGTTCTAAAAACGTGAAACCCGATCATGTATTTGCGCTGGTGCTAATCTCCACCATTCATGCAGTTGCATGTATGTTTTTGGGACCAGGCGGTGTAAGGGTGTCTCAGAACATCTGGAGGATTACCCTCATGGTTTTGGGATGTTCGGTCACAGAACGCTGAATGTTCTCCGTTGGTTTGGGACTCGACAACGAGCAGCCGGAAAAACTTTAATGAACAGTTGAATCTTCTCACCTGTGGTGGCATTTATAGTTTTCACAGAGTTTGTATTTTCTTGTCATCGGATTTTGTTCATTTTTTTAAATTTAATCCAAGATAAATACAAATTGATCTCTTTGTTTTGTTTTCCATGCTTTGAGTCTTTTTACCTTAGTCTTTATTTGTTGATACAATTAAAATATGGTCAAAGACAAACAATAATGTTGTAAAGTTTGTATGTAGGGGAGGAGGAAGTTCTCTCATTCAAAAACAAAACAATCAAGTGTAATTACAAACATCAGATTTACAGATTACTTTGGATTGTCAAAAAAACATATGACACCAGTTTGTTTGTCTCATATGAAGCTATAGACCAGATCACCGTGACGATGCGCTAACAACACATCACAGACGACTCCCGGTTGATTTACATCGCAGAAAGTTTCTAAATCGGCAAACTTGTTAATTTCTGTCATTTTCAGTCGAAACTAAAATGTTTAAAGAAACATAGTATCTTTAAACGTTCAACTTCATTTAAATATAATTTTGCTTATGAGCAAAGTTCATTTTATAAATGAAGAAATTATATTTAGTTATTCCCGAAACACTCAATTTGTTATGAATGATAAATCATTCTGAAATAAAGGATTCCACTCATGCGCACAGCCGCAGAGCCTCGGCGGTGTTGATTTTCTGCTATGTGCTGATTGGTGATCATGGCGACCTATAGAATTTAATGGTTGTTGAAACCCTACGCCTAAAGGTAGTCCAGGAAGTGCAAAGTCATGTAACCTGTGTGTGTGTGTGTGTGTGTGTGTGTGTGTGTGTGTGTGTGTGTGTGTGTGTGTGTGTGTGTGTGTGTGTGTGTGTGTGTGTGTGTGTGTGTGTGTGTGTGTGTGTGTGTGTGTGTGTGTGTGTGTGTGTGTGTGTGTGTGTGTGTGTGTGTGTGTGTGTGTGTGTGTGTGTGTGTGTGTGTGTGTGTGTGTGTGTGTGTGTGTGTGTGTGTGTGTGTGTGTGTGTGTGTGTGTGTGTGTGTGTGTGTGTGCACTCCTGAAGGCCATGCGGGCTGGGGTAACCCTTATGTTTACGCTGTCACCCATGGGAGCAGAGCTATAAACATCTCCCTGTTCGTGCCTGTGTGTGTGCTCTAATCACTCATAATTAACGGTCCCTTGAAGATAATAAATCTAAAACATTAAGAGAACTCAATAAAGAAGTCATAACTATAACAACAACAACACTTATAACAATACCTCCCCCTACGCAATCGACTACAAACACAGGGCATGTGACCGGGGAGTTAGCAGTCATGCAGAGAATGTATGGACTTAAACCCTCCTCTATTTTAGAAGACCTTCATATGCATTAGGTTTGACTTCAGCTAACAGCTTCTAACGGCATGCTCTCACATTCATTCACATGTAGCTCTGTACGGAGGTGAGTGTCTTATATGAGTTATTTACACTGGCTTCCCATGAACACGTCTCTGAGGTGCTCTGATCAGAGTTTATCGGCTCTTCCTCGCTCCAGGCTCAAGCAAAAGGAGACTGTGCTGTCGAGGTCGTAGCTCTGTGGACACGGTCGGTTTTGTCTTTTACTTGCAATTTAGTCTCGCACTTTGTGACGTCTGCTCTTGAAAGATGCTCTTCAAATAAAGGTGTTATTATGTGGACATCACAGGGTTAAATCATGTTCGATTCATTATATCAACAATAAAATCTATCAAAACCGAGGGAATCCAGCTGCTACCAGACAAAGAAATACAAATGAATATATGTTTCCATCCACAGCGGGGAACATGTTGGGGGAATAACAAAAAGCTGGTGGCCTTAATTCACCTGTTCAGTGCCAATAAACCATCTCCAGCAGAAGGAGATGCAGTCAGTCCTCAAATGGTGAAAACATGATGGGATCATTGGCATTTCTGTTTATGAATGAATCTGAGGAAGATGTCCGTCTCCTCGTGGCTCCACTGATCTTATGTTTTCATCCACGATTTATAAAGCCTCTTCTAACCGGTGCAATGTGAATATGCGTAAAATCAAACTATGCACACTGAATTATCCGCGTCACACAAATAAAGGTAAAGCAAGGCAACCGTGGCAACACACACAATTGTTACTGATTAATAATAAGTCTCTGAAAAGCAGCCACGGGACTTTTTTGATCCTTTCTCTCTTCAGTGTTGTGCGTGTCTGCCCCAGCCAGGTGTCAAGGGCATGCCTGCCTTAGGTAGTCGGCCTTTTGCACACACGTATTTACTTATTTATTTGTTTGTTGATTGCTTGAGTTATTGGTCAAACATTCATTTCCACGGGTGGAAATCTGCTAGAATCAGGTTCAGTCTGAATATTTCTTTCCCACCACATGAATGTTCCACAGCGGTGCGACAATATCCATGAACTAAATCCGTTTTTATACATTTATGGCTGAATTTTTCTGCTGAGAATCCGTGCTCGGTGAGAACCGAATTTTAGTCTCATCACGTGCTTCATAGACATCGTGATTTATTCTCTAACGTCTGATTCCACTTCAAACGTTTATTAAAACACAAACTTTTCCACCTCAGCAATGTTCAGACTTCCCACACTTCACTGAATATTTCATTAATAACTCCCTTCCTTGCATTAAGGAATTCATCCAGGTTGGCAGTTAACGTCACCACAATGACGACCTGAACAATCTCAGTTCAATCCTTCTTTACCTGAAATCTTTTGACCAGAGCTGGGTTTCAAACTTCAATACTTTTTTTGGTTTCTACCAAAGCGTGTCCACAGGACTGAGTATTACCAACACTGTCGAGTACGAGGAGCTGGCATTGAACACTGGTTAGAGGCATCACTTTTTTACTTAACTTACTCTGATCAGAGAGAGTTTTGATTTGGTTTTGTATAAGAAACATGTTTACATTAAGTCTATAAAGTATAACATTGAAAAATACCGATGCTGGTGCAGAACGGTCTGTGTTGTATTGACTCCAGTATTGAAAAAATGTCAAATGATACTTTGCTCTTATTAAGACTGCAGAAGTGTCTGTGAGCAAGGCACCGAATCCTTCCACGGGGTATTACGTCCTACTTGACTTCCATTAGGCACTGCAGCGAGGAACATACTGTACACTTGTATGTCTGCGCTGTGGGTATTTTTACGGTAAATTGGCGGATTATTGGTAAACTCAGCTGTTAGGAGTAGTTTTATCAGTTTATACTTCTCTCTTTGAGTCGGTCCTTGAGGGACTAAAAGACAGCTGGAAGGACAGAGTGTGAAAGAGAGACATGGAGAAACGGAGGAATATGATGAGACATTGAAAGGTACACTGATGGTGAGAGAGAGGGAGAGAGGTGTGGGAAGGGAAATGAAGAATATTGGATCACACGGGTACTAAATTTAGCTCAGAGTAGTGTTTCACCGGCAGAGAGTAGGGGGCAACGAAGGAAGGAGGTAAGTGATTAGTGCAGAGTAGAGTTTCACTGTTCCAGGAGGGAAGACGGGAAGGTGAGGTGGAATGAGGTAAAGGAGGAAGAGTGTGGCAAGGATGGATTTCTGACAACATAACACACTCTGCGGTGGCCATGTTGGATGTCCTCCTGTCCAGTGAACAGCTGGTTGCATTTCCAAACATGCAACTCGGGTGTCTCTCCCAAATCAAATAGAGATGTTCAGTTTGTTCTTTGGTGAAATGGTTCTGCTTCATTCATAGTGGCCGGTTAATAATAATATCTGATCAGCAGACCACTGAGGCACATGATTTATCCAGATTAATGTTGATCCAACAACACACAAACAGTAATCAAATTAAAGTTAATTTGGAACCTGTCAGTAGATTTTCCATTTCCAAAGCGTGTAATCAACGTCCATAGATCCAAATGACTCTGGATGCAGTTGGACAGACTGTAACCAATCAGAGCAATGAAACATGACAGTGCTCAGCGTTGACGACCAATTAAACAGACTACAGCGCATAGAGGTGAGCTGTGATACATAGCATCAGTTTGTGTGGGAGGGAGTGTTGCCGTGATCAGAATTTTTAAAAGGTACTTCAATGCTGCATCAATCTTGTTGTTCCCGAAAATGCCCAAACAGCGCTCCTCTTTACTAAGCTAGGTTTATCTTCGCCGTAGAGTCCCCGGCTCAAGTTGTCAGTCATCATGTGAAATCCACCCCATATTATTCTAATTTGCCTGACCGAGCTCTGGCAGAGGGGAAGACTGTGTGAAAGGGAGAGGGAGCAGGCGCATCTGCCAGAGCAAATAAAACATGAACTTAAGATTCATCTGCTTCTCAGAATACATCTCTATGTAAACTTGCAAGTATCAGTAAGTGGACCTTTTCGGGTGGAGTTTATTTTGTATTTTACATTTAACAGATCATATCGTTACAGACTGTTTTTTTTAACCTCCCATATTCAAACTGTGGTTCTATTTTCTGGTGAAGGTAACATGCACAAGAGCATCTAATGACAGCAAGAGAAGTAGAGTTGGTTGATTTGTGTTATGTGTGTATGAGGGGCCTTTTCTGTTAAACAGGAGCTGCAGAGAGATATTTCTGCATGAATAGAAGCGTTTCTAAAGAAGAATCGGAGCGGCGTGGTTACTTGAGGTGTGATGTTGACAGTGTATCATGTATCTGACTGGCATTACATTATGGTAAGGTGATAGTTGTTCCCTTTCAAGTGCATTTGTGCCCAGTCCCCCTCGCAGACATGAGCTTTCAGGACATAATAATAATAATAATGATAATACAACCAAAAGTTTTTCTTAGTCGACCAGTGGTCGTCATTTAGAGCGATTACAGCAACAGAATAACAGAATTCAACATGATTAATAACCATTATTTAACGAGTCCGCACAGACGCTCGCTGTAAGTCTGCTGCCTGTTAATGACACTGGCAAATTATCTCAGATCCTAATTCTGAATATGTCAGAAAAAATCAACAAGGAGACTTTCAGAACCGGCCGCCGCGGGCAGGTGGCTAAGCTAGGCTAACGCTACTTACATGTTTAAGGTGGTAGGTCATGTTCGACAAGAACTAGTGAGGCCAAATTTGTCTTGCAAAATTTGAATTAATTTGATGACCTTCTCGGGGTCATCCTTGTTTTTTTTTAGAGTAACCCCATACTTTAAACGTCTTTCCAGATATGATCGGCCATTAAATATTAACTGTCTCACTGTGATCTAGAGGGGACCTGCCATAAAGCACTGACGGTGAAAGAGTGTAACAAATTCCTGAGTCTGGCCCTTCAAATTAAAAGCCCTCCAGCCTTCAGTCATATATTTTCACTTGATTTTGACAAGAAACGGCTTCAAATGTTTTGTTTTTTCCTGCGACCAATCGACCAATGAAATTTTGGTCTGCTAATGATTTTTTTTGTTGACTAGTGCTTGGTCGACTATTTGCGGGCAGCCCTAGATCATTGTCATTGGTGGCCCCGCCGGCCCTTGCTGCCCTACGTACTGCAGAACAATCCATTGAGCTATCACCCTGTTGCAGTTCATAGCTGATTATTTTAAAAAGCAAAATGAGGATAGAGACAGGAGGTCCAGACAAAAGGTCCACTTTCAGCTGGACCTCTTGTTGTCCGTAGGGAGAGACAACAAGAGGTCCAGATAAAAGTGTTTTTGCAAATATCAAGTCTTAAGTCACTGTCAATCTTTAGATCAATGCAAAACTGAGGTTGTTGATCAATACCATGTTAGGTGTGACCTAATCATGTGCTGGTGCGACCAACTCAGGAGGTCGGTGCCAGTGGAAAAGTAAGTCTGGAGACGCACTAAGTTGTGTGTTACATAACTTACATTTAACATTGACCACATTGGCACCTCCGACCCAATCAAGACATCTGTGGTTTCAATCGTTTGAGTCTATTGTGTGTTGGCATTCAGTTACAGCACATTGTGTATTATCCTGCTCAAGTTTCACTGCCCGTTGACTGGTATCTCTGATCACACAGCATCACCACTACCTTGTGTGTGTGTATATGTGTGTTTGTGTTTGTGCGTGTGTGTATGTGGTTGCGTGCGTGCGTGCGTGCGTGTGGGTGTGTGCATTAATCCATCCATCCATCAATCTTTCTGTCCATGAACCTGCTAAATTAGAAGCTGTTGAAAGGTTGCTGCACAGACATCCAACGTGTCAGCACCAGACACAACTTAACAGCTTGTCAGTTGTATTCCTGGACTTTGTCTGCTGTGGATTTACCAAGAATATATACGACCCTGGTCCAATATCTGTGGTACAGCGCTGGAATATTAAACAAAGCTTCTGCAGTGTAGATAAAATAACACTTTGTGACTGTGAGAAGTGGCAAAGAGGAAAAGGAACTGAGGAAACCGCGCTGACAGAAGTGGCGCTGACACATAATTAGAATCTATATCATTTTATTTGTATTTATGGAAATGGAGTTCATCAACATAAAATTTGAATTATACTCTTATTTTCAAATTCAAAAGACTTTAGTGACCTCTGCTGTCCCTAAATAGTATTGTTTCATGTTACTGTAGTTGTCAAGAGGACTTACTCAAGGGTGTAGATTTCCTTTCAACATTGGGGGACACACATTCACAAATGCACATGCTCTTAAATATGAAGGGGACATTTCCCCTCTGTGTCCACATGGACACATCTCCACCCGTGCCCATACTGCACCAACAAATCCTGCACAGCCGTTACCAGTAGAAACACTCGGCGAGTCCCAGGTGTGAATATAGGACAGTAAGAATGAATGTGATGCATGTTACCCATCACCCACACTCATCCAGGGCGACTGTGGCTTAGTGACAGAGTGGGTCGTCCTCCATTCGAGAGATTGGTGGTTCGATCACCAACTCCCCTGGTCCACGTGTCGAATGTGGGCAAGACATTGAACCCTGAATTGCTCCCTGTGCTGCGCATGGGTGTGTAAACGTGGTGTGAATGGTTACATCTGATTAGATGGTCTGTAGATGTCCACTGCCATCAGTGTGAATGTCTGTGTGAACGGGTGAATGTGACAAACACTGTGAAAGTACCTTGAGTAGTCAAAAGACTAGAAAGGCGCTTTATAAGTACAAGTCCATTTACCATCCACCTTGTTAAAGTGCACTTACAACCTGTTTGGACTACTCTGTCAAAATGTCGAAGAGAAAAAGAAAACCTAGTGTAAAGTGCAGCTTATGTTGTGTGTGTGTGTGTGAGATATCTTGTTTGAATGATGGAACAATTGCAAGAGGGCATCTCCTACTGAAAAGAATTTGTGCGTCTGAGAGCGGGAGAGAGATGAGAATAGATCTCTTCCCCAGATGTCCCAGGCAATTTTCATGGAGTCTGTCCAGAGGTGATAAATCGAGAGGCAGAGCCTATGTTTCCGCTTCCATTAGAGCCGTTTGGGTCAACACGTGGTGCTGTCTATTTTTAAAATGGACTGTTCCCTGCCAGGGTGCCAAAAGGAGAGTACTATCACACTCATTCTCACTTTCTCAGGAACTACCTGTATGTGTTTGTGTCTAATGAATGAATGCTGGATATTTGTATGATTCTGTCTCTTCTGCGCTGAGGGATTAATGGATTGGTTAACCGTTTGATTGACAGCTCTATGGGGAGTACCAAGAGAACCAAGGAGGCTCCGGCAGACGGGAGGCCACGCGCCTCCTGACAGAGAGACAGATCAAGAAACATGGCAGCCATCCCCGCAGCCACGGCAGGGCGCGACATGGCCGGCGCGGCCCTGGTCAAAATGGATACCACGGTCGTTATCAGCACAGCTATCACAGCCGACAGAGGAACAGGCGACAGTCCAACATGGAGACACAGGGTGATGAGCAAGATGAAAACACAGCAGAACCCGACCTCACGTCCTCTATGAAGAAGAAACGCTCCTACTCAAAGTGTAGAGGTGAGCAATCCTGATATTTTTTTAAAAAGTAAGTAAATATTTGATTTATTACTCCTTTTTGTGAGCCTCTTTGGTTTTGTCAGACTGTATAGCACGGGTGCAACGATTCCTTGTGACCAGGTTGGGAGAAGACTGGATCTTCCTCGTTCTGCTGGGCATCACTATGGCGCTGGTCAGCTGGACGATGGACTATGCCAGTGCCAAGAGCCTGCAAGGTAGGACTACATAACCCAAAATGCATTGCACAAGACATTAAAGTAAAGGAAAAGCCGGTGCAAAATATATCAGTTATTTTAATCTGTCTTTTGTGCTTTAAATTTTCTTTTTTACTCAGTTAATTCCTTTTCTTCTGCCTCTTACTTCCATCTTACTTTCCTCTCCTTGCGTCCTCCTTTTTTTTTCCACCTCACCTAACTCCTCCTCCTCCTCCTTCCTTCCCTCCCTCCCTCCTTCAGCCTATAAATGGATTTATGGGGAGCTGAGGGGGAACATCCCCCTGCAGTACCTGGCCTGGGTCTCATATCCCCTGATCTTCATCCTGTTCTCCTCCTTTTTCTGTCACCTGGTTGCTCCTCAAGCTATCGGTCTGTACCCCCCCGAAGTTATTTGTGTAGGAAAACAGCCATTTGAGTATCAGAAGAGAGAGAGACATATCTGTGCACGATCCACATAGAAAGGGTCTATTTTCATTCCAGCTCAAACCTTCACTATATGCAAACCATGTCAGTAATAAGTGACTTTTTGCCCTCTAGAAATAAGAATCAATCATGAGCTAGTGAACATTAAAAGTTCTGTCTGCAACACCACACACTGGAATAGTCACCTCAGCCAATCAGTGAAATCAGATGCTGTAACATTTGATTGGAGCCCTGCAGAGTCTAAGCCCTCCAGGGTGCATGATTACCTGTCTGAGCATCGCAAGAATACAAAATCAGGTTTTTCACATTATCCCTTTTTCCACCTGAGGTGATTACTTATAAGCACTGTGTCTAAAAAGCAAGAACAAATGGAAACAATACATTTTTGTGCAGAAAGAGAATTATAATTTAAAGTTCTGGAAGTGCTTTAAAATGGATTTTGCATCTGTGTCCAGCAGTAAAATGGCTCCGGCGTTCATTTTCCATAAAAATCATGCTCCACACCACAGTTTAAATGTTTCCTGTCCCAAACAACCTCTGTTCCATCTGCTGTCTCAGGTTCTGGGATCCCAGAGCTGAAGACCATCCTGAGAGGTGTGGTGCTGAAGGAATATTTAACTCTCAAGGCCTTTGTTGCTAAAGTCATTGGTCTGACTGCTGCCCTGGGGAGCGGGATGCCCGTAGGCAAAGAGGTGGGTGGGTGATCCAGACGAATTAACTTATCTCTCCCTCAATCTAACCATGAGCAGCATCTGTGCCGATCTGTGGTGTATTGTTTGCTCTTGTACTGTTATGCACTGCTATTTAAAATCATTTGACTTAATTGTCGTGTTGCATCTCCTCCACCCAGGGCCCGTTTGTTCACATCGCCAGTATCTGTGCTGCAGTCCTCAGCAGGTTCATGTCCTTCTTTTCAGGAGCTTATCAGGTAAGCTGATGTTAAGAATTACATGCAGTTAAGTTTGATTATGAGACATGTTTACTGCATGAGATATTCCTCATCTAAATGTTGTCTTTCTATTGTCTCGGCCCTTTCTTCTCTTCCTCCTGTCTGGATCAGTAGAATCCATACTGTTACACAGACATCCTGACAGTGGGCTGTGCTGTAGGGGTGGGCTGCTGCTTTGGTACTCCACTTGGAGGTACGCAGCCTTTCCCTTTCCTGTTCCCAGTGTGTCACACTCAAACATTCACACTGTTTGATATCTGTGCACATAGGAAACAGAAACTAGGGCTGGGGGTGGGGGAACTTCAAATACCAATCACAATAAATATCAGATTGCTTGCATGCCGGTTCGATTACTGATTTACTGCTTCTTTCTCTGCCAGGTGTGCTCTTCAGCATCGAGGTAACGTCCACATACTTCGCTGTGAGGAACTACTGGAGAGGATACTTTGCTGCTACATTTAGTGCCTTCATATTCAGAGTGTTATCCGTGTTCAACAAAGACGCAGGTACGGACTGGAGAACAAGTATCTCTCAAGATATTCATTAAAATGTTGTGTTGGTGTGTGAGATACTGAACAATATTTAAATTTCTTTAAATCAAACTTACACTAGAGGGCACCCTTACTTCAATAATCACCATCAAGCAAAGACACTGACTTAATGTTCTTTATACCATGTAGCAGCGGAGTATTTTAGTTTCTCGTGACCTTTCCAAATAAAGTTGATCAGTACTGCAAAACCCAAAGAGGGTGTATAACATTTGTAACCTGGCCCTATAAAAATACCCGTACAGACTAAATATACATATAAATAAATACTATTATTGAAATGCTACAAATGTCACCTTCTCTTTGTCTTCCAGTAACCATCACTGCCCTGTTCAGGACAAACTTCCGCATGGATTTCCCGTTCGACCTGCAGGAGCTGCCAGCGTTTGCCATCATCGGGTGAGAGACTGGGGAACTGAGACACAGACATATATCTGTCTGCATGTCGTCTTGTTGCGTCGGTCCATCTGTTATTATCTGTGGACGTGCTGTCCATAACTGCACCCGGGGACAAAAAAGTCTATAAACGTCAGCATTTCTGTGTATGAGCGGACGTTTGAAGTGTGGGTCCAAACTTCCTGGGAAATGTTAACAAGTCAAACTTTATGCAAATGTAGCATTTAAAGCCGATAATGAGAGAATCCAATAATTAGTTCACAGTTTACCCCATGGGAGGAAAGAGAGCGACACGGAACAACCAGGTGTTACAAGTGAATCGATTATTACCGAACTAATGTGACGTTTGTGATGTGCAGGATCTGCTGTGGGTTCCTGGGGGCCTTCTTTGTCTATCTCAACAGACAAGTTGTGCTGTTCATGAGACGACCCAACGCCATGACCCGCTTCCTGACCAAACAGTGAGTCAAAGTTTTACATTTGCTCTCATTTCAGAGGCT